>NC_071288.1:54864097-55171954 GCF_943734705.1 Anopheles coustani | reverse complement strand
CGGCCCAGCGGCGCTCGTCGTCGCTTTAATAAATGCCAATCAATCAAACAAACCGCGGCTCGACAGGCCGTTGAGTTGTGGTCGGCTCGATAATCGTCCGTCCCAGGTCCGGGATCGATCCCCGAGCAATTAAGCAGAAGCTCTCACCCGTTTCCCAGCTGGAAGGACACCTTCTTCGACCCCGAGCGGAGCCACGACGGACGGTCTAAGTATGTGCGACAAGTTTGACTGCGTTTCCCCCGGCGTTCTCTTAGCGGGATGGAGGAATTTCTGGGGAATTTCTTTTTGATTGATGCTCCATGACTCGAATGAATCAAGATTCGCCGACCGGCCAGTTCGAGCTGCCGCCGGGGGTGAATGTAGATCCGGCAGCGAAGAAATCGCATGACGAATCAAGAAGTTCTTTCAAGAACAGCCGTCCGAGGGATATGTGGTACACCGTGTCGTGCCATTCAAACTCCGGGAGCCACTTGATTGTTCATCAGTAGTAAAGATTTATGACCCGTTCTATTGGTATTGTTGATACTTTTTTTTAATGCTTTTACCAAGATTATGGGGAGATGGAAACGGAAGCTACAAAAATCAACTTTTGTTTTTTTTTCATTTCTCTTCAGCGCTTATCATGTTGGTTCAAGCACCAGCATTAAGATTTTATCTTTATGTTCTGTCTCATACTCCAGTCATTTTCTCATATCCCCAGTTTAGTTTACAGGCATACAATTGGCCCAAAAATTCATCGCTTTTACTAGACTAATTGCTAAGACATTGAATAAGTGATGCTACCACTCAAACTACTGCACAAAGATCGCAGATGGTTTGCTAAGGTGTAAAAACGTATTAGAATGGATATCGCAGTATAAATCAGCCATCAATGAATAAAAATCAATCGCCAGCTTAGTTGCCTCTAACGCGTAGGTTTCAACCCGCAAGATTCCCATAAAAAAGCAACCAAGTAAGGCAGATGAAAAAATGTACGCAGCGAAAGGATGCTGGCAACACGGTACGAGGAACGAGTGGCGCGACTGTAGAATACGTAATTAACAGCGTAAAGTAATTATTTGCCAGAGCTGAGAATGAATCACCGGCCCGGCATGTACGCTACAGGGTTCCCGAAGGTATATTGGAGTGTCTGGGCCGTCGAGAAAGCGATACCGCGGGACCGTTTTAACGCTGGACGGGTGTTTCGCTCCCGGCGTCGACCGGGCGTGTCGTTAGCTTGACTGAAGTGATAACAACGGCATGAGCAGCGTTCGCAGCAGACGTGAAAACTGAACCGTTTATCTTTGGTTGTTCTAGCTTTCCCCGGGAGAGTGACGATAGCCAGGCATTAAACTTTTAATTGCTTCATTTCATCTTCCTAGGGCTTTAACTTTCTTTCTTTTTCCCCATCCTTCCCCTTTCACCATGGCTTGTCGTTCAGACCGTAGCTAAGCTTCCTGTAAAGGTTCCGCTGGGGCTTGTGGAACCGAGCCTTTTTCCCGAGACTGTTTCGGCTCGGTTCTAGCGAAAGACAAACGGTCGAAAGGAGATAGTGTTTTCCGCAGCTTTTCGCTAGAAGAAAATTCGATATCCACTTGTAGAGCGCCAGACGGATGAAATTTTACGTTCCATTACGAGCCGGACACGCTGGCTAGGAAAAGGTCAACCGTGATTGTCCGATAACAGGATAAAACTTTCAGACAGTTCAGCTGCAGGGTATAAACCTTCCGATTTTCTGATGATTTTTAAAGCAACGCATTGGAAAAAATGTCCAGAATGGAAAAGAAAATTAAATAAATAAAGCTCGAGAAATAGAAAACAAATGTATTTTTTGTTACATTAAATATAATCAAATGGAATCAGCATATAATCAATAAAAAAATGTTTCTGTTTACTTGGGAGATTTTTTAAAATAAATTTTATTTATCATCGCCATCATTAAAATATAAAAGTCAGATATTGTTTAAAATTTTTACTGATGTTGTGGTGCATTCTCAAACATTATTTTTCTCCTTTCATTTTCCTGTTGAGTAATTTTGCTTACGCATTAAAGTTTAGATGGTTTTAAATACTTTTTTACGAATACTTTTTTTACAAAATTATTAAAAGCGAATTGAGTTTTGGCAAAAGTAACTAAATTAATTCCATGCATTAGCTTCTTTAAAGTCCATACCTCAGTTCAGTTCGTTAACATGTTTGTCTTAAATTGCATCAAATTGAATCGCACTCCTTGAGGATTAGTGTTGCCGACAAATTTAACGCTTTTCAAGCGCAACGGGAACGCGTTTATCCTTTCGCGCCAAACCAAAGCGATCGTCGGCAAGACATTTCAATCAGCTCCGACTCATCCCATAAACATGCTTGGTGATTTCTGCAACAAAAGAACACGAAAACAGCATGAAATAACGGAAGCAGACAAAAAACACGCGAAAAAACGAACATCTGAATTCCTCAAAAATAAACCTCCGCCAAAACATTTCGCGTTCGCTGTCCAGTGGACGGACTGGGATGACAGCCCGCTGAAATGCAATTACAGCATGCTGCATCCGCGTCGTTGCATCGAACTGTATCATTTTGAGACTTGTGTACCTTCGCCGTCTTGTTGTCTGCTTTTTTTCTCCATGTTGCCTTACCTTTGTTTTTGTTCTTTCACTCGTTCTGGCGGGCGTGGGCCGGCGTTTAATTTTAATCGTTTCTGTTTGACGAGCACTTTGACGAAATAATCCAAAGCAAGAGGGCAAAGTGAGCCGGAGGAACAGAGCGAAGGTTTATCCGACGAGATCGGCGGTTTTGGCATTGCCTTATCAAAGAAGGCACGTCAGCGGGGAAGGAGAAGCCAGACGCGGCTCAAAACGGTTTGCCAAACGATTCGCCTTAGGAGGCGCTATTTCTCCAACACACACCCCGCCGTATGAGACTTCTCCCAAGGCTGAAAGGCCGTCATGTTTCACCTGGGCGTTGATAGCTGTCAGCAGCTACAAATCGCGGCATCGCCCAAACCTGGGTCCGCTCAGTTCCCGGGGCGCTCATTTTCAGTCAAAACGCTCCGAACCGTTTCGGTTACGTGTTTCTGTCAGACGCGTTGATGCACCTTCGCCACGATTGAATTGTAAGGGAGGGAGAAAAAAAGGAAACAGCACAGATTCTCAAATGCACACAATCCTGGGCGTATGCAACCTTGGGCGCAAGGGGAAAAGATTCCCGCGGTAGACAAGGGTGCGAAAATCTTCACCCTGTAACAGGACGGGCCGATGAAACGGTGGGCTGCGAAGGGTGGGACGAAAATTCAACTTTAATTTTCGTCCTGTCAGAAACAAAATGGGCGCATCAAGCCGCCCACTTGGAATCTCTGGAGGTTGCATCTTGCAAGAAGAGGTTGGTGAAGTTCGTTCGGTTGCGGTAATGCGTTCCCGAAACCCTGCAATTCTGCGGCTCGCGAAAAGGATCCCGGCGTGGAGTGATGAAAGGCGATGTGAACACATTGGTTCGCTTCGCTCTGTTTTAGGCGGATGGGCCTGGTGGAGTGACGGGCGAGGAATGTAATAACCTTCAGCCGATGGTTATGCAAATTAGACAACACTCGCGAATCTGTCTTACCTTGAGCAGCAGACATAGAATGTGCATTCCGTTTCGTGATGAGAAAACGAAGGTCTGCTGATGACGTTCGATGCTTATTAAAGCGTAATATTTCAAATGCAACAAATTTAGCTATTGCAATATATTCCATAAGTACTAAGAATTATTCAAGAAACTAATCAATAATGCCAATCACTTGCGAACAAAGTCCTGTTTCTAGAAACTGGCCCAAGAAAACGACAATGTTTCCGATTTAATTAAAATCCCTGCTTCGCAAACAAACAATGCTCCTCAAGAATGCATGTAAATAGGACGAACCATCGTGCATGCCATAAGAAGAGCAGGAGAGCAACGATGGTGGGGATGAAGGTAGCGGACATACATATCGACCTTCCTCTCGCTACTGGACACGGGTCAACCGAAGTTCTGTCGTTACAGCGTCCCCGGGTTCCGTGAAGAAAGGCGAAAGATGGAACGAACGCAAAAGGTTGGAGACGATTTACTGACTCACTCGGTCGTGGAGTCTGAAGAAGATGGAAGCATGAGTAAGAAACAAATCACTCATTTCCTGGTCGCCATGCCAACGCCCTCTCCAGAGCGGGGAAGTTGCATCATCGTCATGACGACGCAGTGCTTCCGGAAGAAGGAGTTCGTCGTCGACAACGTCGGAACGCCGATGGGGGAGCAGGGTGCAGAAGGAAGGTGAAAAACACGGCATGGATTCGATCGACAGTAAGCCCGGGCAGCGCTCCGTCTGTGCAAGATGTCACTGGAGGAGCAACCGATTGAACTCCCGGATAGGACTACACCGTTCGTTGGCTCTTACACAGGCGAGTACCGGCGATATAAGCTTCTGACGAGCGGGCCAAGAGTTGCGCTCGAGGATCTCGGGAGGACAAACCTTTGCCGAACGGTGGGTACATGTTTCGCTATACGTAGGGCCGACTGCAATTTGAAGTATGTTGCCTTCCGTTTTGTGGCTTGTTTTACTAACCCCACCCGGCCGGCACTCCACTTCCACTGGGGCAAGTCGCTTCCGAGAATGGCAGTGTCTTTTTTTTTTTGCGACAAAGAAATATCCACCTTTCCGCCGTGTCCGGCATGGTTTAACTTATTGGGTTGGGCGTAACCATGGGTCAGCTGGGTTGCTGCTGTTAAGCTGAAGCTGTAGCTTCACCTTCTGGATCATACCCTGGTCCTCCATTGCATCCAAAGGCTCTGGCAGAGGGACGAATGCCTGCAGCGTCCCAAATGTTTCTGCCCCCGAGGATTGACCCAAGACCGATTAGCCTTCCGTGCGTCCGTGGTTCGTCTGCTCTCTCCCATGCCAACCCCCATGTAAACGATAATGTGTCACCGAAACGGACAGTCTATATGTCTCGTCATGATTAATCGCTAAATCGTGGATATTTACTCAACATAATTCTACTTCTGCTCCTCTGCACCGTACCGGGACTATTGTGGCCGGCTGGCCGTGAGTTGCAAACGGAAAGAGAACCCCATGGACCTTGTCCTTGATCGGGTGGAGTCGTTTGCTGAGCTTGTTTCCGTTTGGAGCTGGCTCCGGAGTCGACTTTGCGTCCGAGATTGAAGCGATGCAATCATTCCGATATCGGTCGGAGCGCTTGTTGCATTTCGCAAACGGACAAGAACTTCTTCAGCAGGCATTCGCGCGGCTTTTGCGAAGATGGTCACGGAAAGTTTTCTCTCGGTCGTCGGCGGGGAGGTCGGTTGTTAGAGTGGGTTTTGCTTGTTTTTCTTCTTTTGCACATCTTGCCCATTCATTTTACATCTCCTCCAGCGTTAATCCGCCCCGCGCGGGTTGCCGTTCTTACGACTTCGTTAGCGAGTCGGAGCGGAATTTTGCAGTGCAATTAATCAGTTGCATTGTTTAGAAACAATGCCTAGGAAACATTTTCGAACAAGACCACGGTAATTATTCCTATTTATATCGGCATTTGTGGGCCCGGTCGGCTACCTTTGGTGGAATTATTCGCGACAGGACGAGAAAGCTCTTTCATCTCTTAGAGCAACGATTTTTAGGCCGTATTACAATATAAAGAGACTGTAGTTTGTACATTAAAGTAATTCAAAACAAATTTTCTATAGATGCATTGATTTAAACTCCATGAATTATATTTCCTTTCGTATGATTTAAAAAAAGCTTTCAAAAAAAGTTAAAATCTGAGACATTTATCATATTAACCGAACACCTACACTTAAATTAAGCCAACATTTGAACGGTTTCACGCCACTCAGGGTGGATTAGTGCGCTGCAATCAGTCAAAGCAATCACCGGAACATCGATTCCGTTTCACTTTTTTTTCTACTCTGCCTCCTCCACCGAAGCACATTACTTGATTGGTTCAGGTCCGCGTGCTTTACCCGACCGGAGGCTGTGTGGCAGTGGCAGATGCAGCAACATCCACGAATTCATTTTTAACGATCATGTTTGGCTTTAAATGATCGACCATCGTGCCACGACTCTTTCGGCACATCGCCGCCACCTCTCGCCCTCCCGTGGGGCTTCTCCGAGTGGTCGCGGTGTGGAGTCTGTCGACGCCGAAGCCCGTCGATTCCGCTGCGATAAAGATAAAGAACGGAACATTGTCAAGAAGTTCTGCTGCGTTTCGTGAGTCGGGTGGTTCTTTTTCGTTTTCTTCAACCATGGCGAGGCGGTAATTGTAGAAACTGCAATCCACCACGCAAACGTTGGCGACATTTTGGGCAGGGAGACACCAGCACCGGCCAACCCCACTGGGGGCAGAGGATGGATGTCACCGCGTGACGTTGGTGGGCGACGGAAGGAAGGTGGGAGCGCGGAAGAGCTGGGATTTCGTGAGCAGACCGAAGAGTCTGACAAATTGTTTGCAGAAATGGTCGGTTGCAGTTTGTCGTCCAATCGTCCGATCGCCGGGCAGAGGCGTGGACACTCGGCGTTCGGAAACGGTTCGCATCGAAAACCCACGGAGTTCCCGCGGGATGCCCGCTGCTTCCTCCTTCCTACCCATCTGTCCTGCTGTGGCTGTTGTTTGTTATTTTTGAAACCCCTTTTTTTTAAACCTCCTTCCCTGTAGTCCCTGTTCTCGGCGGTTTGCGGCGTGATTTGGTCGTTTTGCTGACTGTGAGCTTTTGGGGCGCTGGGAGCTTCATACCCCTGGCAGGACGGCAGCATGAATGCTCAGCTCGGGAAGAAAGGTGGGCCGGTGTACCTTAAGTAATGATGCTACCGAGGGCACACGGTGTATCCACGACCCACATAGGGCCGATCCAGTCGTGAACGGGGACGCTGTTGAAGCTGATAAATGGAGCTGCTGCCTTTCCGGTGCGCCCGGAGCGTATGGAATGTTTGATTAATTATTTTTATTGCAGTCTAACGATTTCGGGGCACGAGCAGACGGGGATGCGGTTTTTTATTGCCTACGCTGACAAATTGTGCGGATAAAGTCATCTAGCAAAGCTTCATTAATTTGTGACCGAAAGTACGCGACGAAACTGTAGACAAAATAAGGATTGTTTTTATTCTGGTGAAGGTAGTTACGATGCTCCATTCCTTTTAGAATTATGTTATTTCTTTATCAATGCTTGGTTGAAGTATTAAATATAAGAACAACAGAAAAATTACACAATCTTTCAATTGAGAGCTGTCAAAATATAAAGCGACATCCGCATTTTCACATTTGCTTTCCAGCAAATTTCTTTCCAGTTTCCGTCTCCACAAACTTTCTTTGTATCGCCAACATAGTTTCATGTGGTGTTTATTGTTTGATTCTGAAAAAAATGTTGTAGTGATTCTTCAAATTTTCTTCTGGCTTTTTTCTTTCATTATAATGAATGTCGCAATACAAGAAAACTCTTTCTAGTGGGAAGAAACAACACACCCCTTTGTTTGGTGAAATTAGTTTGTACTAGTACTCGTTTTAACAAGTAAATAAATGCTACGAAAAACAGACAGATTGGAGTCCAGTGAGTCATGGTCTGCCTTTTATGTTTTTTATCATGAATTACTTGTACAACTTCACTAGTCTATTGATCTAATCTAAATTTTCTCTCAAAAAATTGACAAGTCAATCTTGGCATGATCAAAAAACAGTTTAATTTACAGCGTTTTACATCTCACCTAGCAACCGCGGCAGTGTATGTAGAATATCAAAAATGATAGCCTACTGCAGAGTATTTGATGTTGAATCGCAAAACCCATAAGTGGCAACAGAAACGGGTTAGTAGAAAAATCATCACTTTCTAGGATCTACCAGAATGAAAGTTGTCTCATGGATGTTTGAAGTAGAGACGACCAGTTGAAAGGTACAGGATAAGGTAGGCTATGATCGCTTTTTTGCATCAGAAAACGAGCGCGAATCACAACAATCCTCGCAAAAGTATGTTTTCGATCGGAAAGCGATTTTCCCCTACTTTTACCTGCACCCCTCGACTGGTCGTGCCTACTTCGAACATCCACGCGACAACTTTCATTCTGGTAGATCCTAGAAAGTGATGGATATTCTACTTACCGGTTTGTGTTGCCACTTGTGGGTTTTGTTATTCTACATCAAATACTCTGCAGTAGGCTATCATTCTTGATGTTCTACATACACTGCCCCGGTTGCTAGGTGAGCTGTAAAACGCTGTATTTATTGATTCCAAATTAAAGAAAATCAACTATTTCTTCTATCTTATTTTATCACTTGGGGAAAATAAAGCATCTCTAGCGTATTCAACAAATAATGCTAAACATTCAAATAAAATCAAACAGGCCAATTAAATTAGGTCAAATCTGTCTTGAGCTTGAGAAAAGTTTGTTAGATAAGCAAAAACAAAATAACAGTCAGTTTGAGTTTAGTTTTCACTTGTGCTCGTACATAATATGTGGTTTAAACATTTTCAGCGCACACACAATGTCCTTTACCTAAAAAGCTGTGTGGTTTATAACCCTTAAAGGAGTTATGAGCAGAGCATTTGTTGAAATTGGGTTAGCTAGTTTTTTTTAATATGGGGGGGGGACTTAAAGAGTATTCTGTTTCGTACTTGGTTAATTTAGATTCCCTTTTACTTAACCGAACATTCTTTGTTTGTGCAATGCCCTGAAAGAATCATTACCATCCTCTATTTTGCCAGTTCAAGTAGTGATTATCCCTCGATGTCATCCATTTAGGTAAGTGAGATATATTTTTAAAATGGTAAGTGACACCACCTAGCCTATCCACCCGAGTAAACAACACTCACCAGCAAAGCTATAGCTCTATAGAGACGATCGAGGGGATCTGCAGCATTAAACGTTAAATTAACATATCCATTTAGGCAGATTTGCTCGCGAGCGTGTTGCAAGCTACGGTTAACTCTTAACTCCCGTTGAAGACGGCTAAATTGGATCGCACATTCTTATCGTCGAACTCTAGGTTTTGCAGTTCCCTGCCTGCGGCAATGAAAAATCCCTCCATGTAGCAGACATTGGTACTTGTTTCTTGTTGCATTCTCCGCGCGGTTCGGTGTACGAAACGATATCTTCCATTCGCGCCAGAACTTCGCTAGGCCTTCTTAGCCTAGGAAATCTGGTCATTAGCCGTTGTTCGTCCACGATTGGATTTCACGGCCTTCAATTCACACACACGCACACATACACTGCTTGGGTGTAATCGAAGTTAATAAACTTCCCGGCAGCTGCGATGCGCTTGGTGGCCGACCCTGCTGCCGTGGTTCACCGCCGCATCCCGGGCCTGCGCTATCCGGTAGACATCGATTCAATCGGAATGGATCGGTGTGGTCATGCTGTGAGCGCCTTGTGTGACCATCGTTTCATCCCCACCATCGCCACGCAGCTCGTTGCGTTGCTGCCCGTGCGAATGATTCTGCGAGTTTTTAAGTCCACTCTGCACTAGCTTGGAATGCCCTGGGAGACTCGGAACAGCTCTGGTTGTCCGTGCATAAGCCGTGCGGTAACCTGAGAATGCGGAGCCTGGGGAGAGCCGTGTTTTCTTTCATTTCCCGCTCGCTCACAGCTCGCCGCGTGTAGCAGTCCCATCTTCAGTGCGAGCTCACTTTTCGGAGGGTGATGAAGCCCTTCGACGGTGAACTGATTTTACCAACCAATCTATGATTGCTCCCCAGTGCGGCCGGGTAAACGGATGATCATTCAAACGGCTGACCGCAGGAGTTTCCTACGGGGCCTCGGCAGCACGGCAGCTGGGAAAGCCAATCTTATAAATATGTAGCCGTCATGTCGTATGGGGGCATGATTTATTGAGCTATTTTCTGCACATTTTATCTGCCCCGGACATCTTATCGCTGCATGTCGAGCGATGGAGCGGTGTTTGCGATTGCACGTACGGGGCGAATGCCATCGCGAAGTGCCACTGAAGTGATACCTACGCCTCAGGTCGCCAGTGGGCTTCCGGGGGTTTAGATGGAAGGACGAGAGGAAGCATTGCAATGGGAAACATTAGTACTGATACTCAATACTATAACTCTTCGGTGCTTCTGTCAGGTATTCATAATTTACAATTGTTGAATAATTTCTTCTAGCTTCCCTTGGTCTGTAATTACTCACCGGTGTAGTAAAAACACATTCTTTATGTTTGGTTTCGGTTTTCTATGTGTCCGTGTCTTTCTTATCTGCTCCTCAACTTGGTTCATTCTCTGGAAACTGGTGGTCCATAAAACAAGATGCTCTGGTAAAAGTGTTTGGAAATTTGATCGTTGTTATGCAGAGTATACATCGTAGAAACTTGAAAAAGGGAACTTTTATTTGAGTTTTATTTGAGAACCTGATTCTCAGTTTTTTGCTTGTCCCGGCAAGCAAAGAGAGTGTACTTTCGTAGGCAAGGAGTACGTTGCGGTAGGCTGAAACGTGGGGAAGCGCAGTGAGGTGAGCAAAAGTTTGCCTACACGAGAGAGAATCGAAAGATGAGTTGAATTGTGCAGGAGAAATACAGATGAACAGCGTACTTTTGGCCGATCGGCGCGAGTAAAAAACTGCCAAAGCAGGCTTTGCCGCGCAGTCTAATTTTCTAATTTGTCCAGTCTGTGAACTTACAGTTCGGTCACGCGTTTTAAACAGTAAAAATTGTGATTTTGTGTTGGTGTTTTCAGAAAGAAGAACAATTGGCCATCTTCAGGTTGACTTACCCAACTTGGGTTGAAGCCCCAGCACGTTTGATTCAAGATCCGTACTGGAATTTACTCCAGCGGAAGTGGTGGAAAAATAAGTGTTGGTGTTTTACGCCAGAAGCAACTAGCATCAACCCCGTGAAATGTGCATTTCCAAATGAGTTTTTGCTATCCGATTGAATAAACGGATAACAATTCAAAACAAAAAGTATCCTTTTGTTTTTTTTTTTGTCTACTGGCATACCCAAAATAACGAAAGAAACGACCGCGCAAAGCGCGAACCGGTAGAAAGAGCGTAAGCAAGCGAGAGAGTATTTCATGAGAGCACGCTGTAAAAGCTCACTCTAGCCCGAAAAAGTAGTACTTTCGTAAGTTGGAACTTTCTCTCTCGTTTTTTTGCAAGCCGGGGTTCTATTAAGGTTTTTTTCTAAATATATAGAATGTTTTTCTATCATCAATCATGAATATCCAGTTCAGTAATTAATACCATTATGTTGACATTTTTTTCTTTGATGACTAGGTAAAACGGCCCGGTTACACGGCCCACTTGCAGAACCCGTTTACAGGGCCCGTTTACAGGGCCCGGTACCAGGGCTCGTTTACAGGGCCCGTTTACATGGCCCGGTTACATGGCCCGGTAACATGGCCCGTTTGCAGGGCCCGGTAACACGGCCCGTTTACATGGCCCGGTGACACGGCCCGTTAACAGGACCCGTTTACAGAGCCAGGTAACCCGGCCAATTTACAGGACACCGTTACATGGCCTGGTAACACGGCCCGGTAACACGGCCCGTTTTCAGGGCCCGGTAACACGGCCCGTTTACAGGGCCCGGTTAAAGTCCCGTTTACTGGGCCCAACTTTATGGAAGTAGTTTTATTATTAATTTTATTCTGCGTTGGTTATTTTCATCTCGTTGCCACCTTTCCGAAGAGTAGATGCAATGTTCGATTCGAAATTGTCCCCAAAATCACGAAAACGTTTCATTTCCTTTTGTATGCCCAGAGAAAACGGAAACTATTTCAGTAAGATGGTGCAAACATCATCACGCATAGGGTACATGGTGTACACGGTGGTGCAAACATTTTTACGCATACGGTATTTGGTTTCCCTTAGCAACCGCCTAGCGGTTAAGGGGAAATTTCTACGCTGTAAAGGGGAACCTGACGCGTCAGCACAGTGCATCTCATTTTCGCCCTCCCATCGCTCGCTCACCTTCTGCTATTGCTATCTAAGCTCATGGCATGGTGTAACAGTAATTTGAGAGGCGACTAGGTAAAACGGCCCGGTTACACGGCCCAGTTACAGGTCCCGGTTCCAGGGCCCGTTGGCAGGTCCTGGTAACACGGCCTGTTTACAGGGCCCGGTAACACGGCCCGTTTACAGGGCCAGGTTACAGTGCACGTTTACAGGGCCCGTTTACAGGACCCGTTTATAGGACCCGTTGACTGGACCCGGTCACAGTGCCCGGTAACACGGCCCGTTTACAGGGCCCGGTAACACGGCCCGTTTACAGAGCCCTGTAACACGGCCAATTTACAGGGCCCGGTAAACGGCGGTAAGACGGCCCTTTTACAGGGCCCAGTAACACAGCTCGTTTACAGAGCCCGGTAGCACGGCCTGTTTACAGGGCCCGGTAACACGGCCCGTTGACTGGTTCCGGTTACAGGGCCCGGTAACACGAACAATTTACAGGACCCGTTTACATAGCCCAGTGTCACGACCCGTTAACAGGACCCGCTTACGTGGCCCGTTTACAGGGCCCGGTAAAAGGCCCGTTTACTGGGCCCAACCTTATGGATGTAGTTTTATTTTGCGTTGGTTATTTTTATTCTGCGTTGGTTATTTTCATCACGTTGAAGAACCACCTTTCCCAAGAGTAGATGCAATGTTCGATTCGAAATTGTCCCCAAAATCACGAAAACGTTTCATTTCGTTTTGTATGCCCAGAGAAAACGGGAACTATTTTACTACGATGGTGCAAACATTATTACGCATACGGTATGGTATACACGGTGGTGCAAACATTATCACGCATACGGTATTTGGTTTCCCTTAGCAACAGCACAGCGGTTAAGGGGAAATTTCGACGCTTAGGGGAAATTTCGACGCGTAGAAATTGTGCATCTTACTTTGGCGCTCGCTTCGCTCGGCATCTTCGCTATTGCTATCTAAGCTCAAGGTAGAAATTGTCGAAATTGTCTGCATCTCACTTTCGCGCTCCCTTCACTCGCTTTCAATGCTATTGCTATCTAAGCTCATGGCATGGTGTAACAGTAATTTGAGAGGCGACTAGGTAAAACGGCCCGGTTACACGGCCCAGTTACAGGTCCCGGTTCGAGGACCCGTTGACAGGTCCCGGTAACACGGCCCGTTTACAGGGCCCGGTAACACGGCCCGTTTACAGGGCCAGGTTACAGTGCACGTTTACAGGGCCCGTTTACAGGACCCGTTTATAGGACCCGTTGACTGGACCCGGTCACAGGGCCCGGTAACACGGCCTGTTTACAGGGCCCGGTAACACGGCCCGTTGACTGGTCCCGGTTACAGGGCCCGGTAACACGAACAATTTACAGGACCCGTTTACATGACCCGGTAAACGGCGGTAACACGGCCCGCTTACAGAGCCCGGTAACATTGCCCATTTACAGGACCCGTTTACAGGACCCGTTTACAGGACCCGTTTACAGGACCCGTTTACATGGCCCGGTGTCACGACCCGTTAACAGGACCCGCTTACGTGGCCCGGTAATACGGCCCGTTTGCAGGGCCCGGTAAAAGGCCCGTTTACTGGGCCCAACCTTATGGATGTAGTTTTATTTTGCGTTGGTTGTTTTCATCACGTTGAAGAACCACCTTTCCCAAGATTAAATGCAATGTTCGATTCGAAATTGTCCCTAAAATCACGAAAACGTTTCATTTCGTAACTATTTCAAACTTTTGAATGAAACTGTATAGCAGTCTTCCGCTTTGCTTTATTTTTCGGCAAAGTAACCATCGATAATCAATGTAACCATCGATTACCAAAAATTCATTCAACGTTCATCAAACCGCGCAACCAATCAGAACGCAAGAAAAATTTTCCCTTCCATCGTGCATCCTTAGTATCCTTAGCTACAGCAGCAAAGTGCGTGGGAAAACCGGAACGTCGAAATTGTGCATCTCGCTTACGTGCTCGCTTCGCTCGTTCACCTTTGCTATTGCTATCTAAGCTCAAGGTAGAAATTGTAGAAATTGTGCATCTCTCTTGCGTGCTCGCTTCGCTCGGCATCTTCGCTATTGCTATCTAAGCTCAAGGTAGAAATTGTCGAAATTGTCTGCATCTCACTTTCGCACTCCCTTCACTCGCTTTCAATGCTATTGCTATCTAAGCTCATGGCATGGTGTAACAGTAATTTTAGAGTGGACTAGGTAAAACGGCCCGGTTACACGGGCCAGTTACAGTACCCATTGCACGGGTCCCAGTTACAGTGCCCGTTTACAGGGCCCGTTTACAGGACACGTTGAATGTTCCCAGTTAAAGGGCCCGGTAACACGGCCAATTTACAGGGCCCGGTTACACGGCCCGGTTACAGGACTCAGTTCACAGGGCCCGGTAAGTCGGCCCGTTGACAGATCCCGGTTACAGGGCCCGTTTACAGGGCCTAACCTTATGAATGTAGTTTACTGCTTAATTTTATTCTGCATTGGTTATTTCCATTACGTTGCAGCACCACTTTTTCCAAGAATACATGCAATGTTCGAAAAAATTGTCCCTAAAATCTCGAAAACGTTTCATTTCCTTCGTACTGCAAACTTTGAATGAAACTGTGTAGCACGTTCACGCTTTGCCGTTTTCATTTCGGCAAAGTAACCATCGACTACCAAAAACTCGTCCAGCGCAAGAAAAATTTCCCCTACCATGCTGCATCCATAGTATCCTTAGCAAAATAACAGCAAGTGGGGAAACCGTACAGTGCGTGGGAAAACCGGAACGTCGAAATTGTGCATCTCACTTTGGCGCTCGCTTCGCTCGTTCAACGGTGCTATTGCTATCTAAGCTCAAGGTAGAAATTGTCGAAATTGTGCATCTCACTTTCACGCTCGCTTCGCTCGTTCACCTTCGTTATTGCTATCTAAGCTCAAGGTAGAAATTTCATCTCGCTTACGTGCTCGCTTCGCTCAATCGTACTGTCTAATGGAACCACTCAGTTAGCGGAGTTTGTATACGGGATAATCAAGTCTCGATTCTCCCAAGAACAGCTTGTTCATAGCAACATATTCAATTTTTATTTCTATTGCAAATTTTAAAATGTTTGAGTTAATAAAGGCAACATGGCGACATGCTTGTTGATACGGTAATGATTATTGATCAAAATGTATAGGATTTAATGAGGCCTAGAATGCAAATAAAATTATTTTCGATATTCAAGGACATGATTTTGAGAAGTTCAATTTCATACATAAGTTAAAATATGTGTCGCACAAAATAAAAATTGGTTTTTGAAAAAGTAAATTGGGTAGAATCAAATTGTATTCCAGTGTATTAAATTTCTGATCATGACAACCCTTGCTTACGAATAGTTTGTTCCGAAAAAGAAACAACCAATTCATAGGAAAAATGTTGCAGTATCTCGTTTTATCGTAATAGAAACCCAATCAATTTTATGTACGCTATCAATGGCACGTTACTCACAAAAGCTACAACGATCAACGATCTAGGTATAATTCTTGACGAAAAAATGAGTTTTAATAACCACTATGAAAAATGTTTGTCTAAAGCCAACAAAGCGTTAGGACTGGTAAAAAAATTGACGAGCGAATTTGACGACCCTCACTGCATAAAGTCGCTTTATTGCAGTCTAGTCCGATCAATACTAGAATTTGGATCTATTATTTGGTGCCCGCAATCGCAACAATGGACCAACAGACTCGAAAGTGTACAAAAAAGACTGACTCGCTATGCCGTCAACAAATTAAAATGGCCAAACCAGGACTCAAATAGATACTACACGCGCTGCTTACTGTTAGGAATGGAGACATTAGAAAAAAGAAGAGAAAACGCTAAGGCATTATTTATACTAAAATTACTGAAAGGAGAAATTGACGCACCGTGCATTTTAGAGAAAATACAATTTCATGTACCTCGGACCGCCACACGACACCATTATTTATTATCTACTACCCGGCATAACACAACATATGGGAGCAACGAACCAATTACGGCAATGACGAAAAGCTTTAACAAGGTGTACTGCGCAATAGACTTCCATACGAACACTGACATTACGAGAGAAGGACTGAGATTTGTTAACTAGATTAAGAATTTTGTGTGTTAAAATTAAGTAAATGTACACGAAATGGCTTGTGGGGCCTTTATGGCGGACAAGTAAATAAATAAAATAAATAGGAACAGTTTTAAAATAAAAAATTTTGTAAAGAAATGTTGTTTTGCATCAAATTTGCATTGGTAAGAGCTTTCTAAATTTTCGTTCCACTTGATTTTCTTCCATTCTGCATTACCTTCCTGCTACCAACACATTTTGCCAACGTGTTTCGCCGTGATCCAACTTTCTCGTGGCTTCCACAAGAAGTCAAAAAAGGAAACTTTATATTCGGATTAATTAAAAACAATACGAAGAAGTTAGAGCACTCGGAGCACAAGAATCGTGATTCGTAAGGATTCGTTATTGTTATTTGATTATCTCGAGCGAAACCCGGGGAGCCACCAATAAAGAAAACATACGAACAATTTAGCTTGCAGTTGCCGGAGGTTCTTGTAGCAGCGCCATCCGTGCCCTGTTGTCGTTGTTTCTCATCCTTCCAACGACCCTGCACGAGAAGATGGAATCGCAAACAGTTAAGCATTTGCTCCCCATTGCAGCAAAAGAGTGGTTTAATTTCAATTTCTTCGTTCGTTGCTGGGTGATTGTTCTATTTCGTGGCGACGAACGAAAATGGTTAACAATGTTGAAATAATTAGTCACAAAACGAACTTTATCTGCTTGGTTGTGTTTGTGTTAGTGCGGCATCATTAAAAAGCTTGTCCTATGACGAACCCCAGTTCTTCGGCGGTCGGGGGTGGGTGATTGATTCCGTTTAATTCGAGGTAACCCGTTACGATCCATCGCACCGTCGCGCGGGCAACGTGATTCGACGGGTAAGCGCAACCCGAGAAAGACCGGCACCGTTTCCGAGAACCGGGAAATCCACCAGCATTCGCTGGGGCAAGAAAGTGGAAGCTAGATGCATCATTCCTCGGAAATGCGCCGCGGGAGGCAAAACGAGGGATCGTCAGTGGGATCATGTTGTCTCTTAATTAGCATAGGTTTAAGTTCGTCTCTATTTTCGCGACACTATACCAATCTGCTGGCTGTGTTTCACCTCCTCCTTGTAAGATGCTCTTGCTCGGCGAAAGGTGTTCCGGAGCGGTAGCCACGGCGCAAGTAATAATGATATTTATTTTCCTCGACAGACAGTACGGGCGGCTGCAAATCCTTCGACCGCCCGGACTCCCAGAAGTCGCTATGCTTCCCTGCGCAAGCCGGTAGAAACGCTTGTCAAAGGGACCCGTCAGTGCCATGCTCCGACCGGAGACGGATCTGATTGTGCAGCGAAGCACGCTCGGCGGGTGTCCCGGGAGGTCCAGGAATTCATTTATTCTCATTTGCCGTAGCATCGACTTTTGCGGAGCCGGGCTTCAGGGCTCGGTGCTCCATCATTTTGTTACCGACTGAGCGGTTCCACGTCCCAGTGTGCAACTATTTGTGCGGTTCCTTCACTGGCTTCGGAAGACGCCGAGGTCCCGGCGAGATAATGAGATTATGTTCCGGAAGGGGCGGCGCAGCAGGGCAGACGATAGCTGGAACATTAAAAGCTCAATGGGCGCTCGAAGGGTCGACTAGCACTTCGATTGGGTCCGATGGGAGGCGGTGGGTAGAAATTAAAAGCACATTTTCTTCCAGATTGACAATATTAAAATGGAATTATTGTAGAACAAGCGAGGTATTTACCGATTGAACTACTGTTGCACGTGCACTTGTGCCTGGACATGGTCTTAGAAGCGGTGATCGAGCTGGGAGCAATCGTGGAGCGGAGCGGAGTGGACTTCCCCACTCTGACATGCATTCCGCAGGGGCGAGGTTCTTAGTCACCGCACATTTCTCGCTTTTGCGAGCAGCATAGGAAAGTACAGTAGTGCAGTATTTAAGATTCCACCTACCGAGAGCAGGAAATATCTTCTCCTTGAATCGGTTGCAAGAGCGAGATCGGATGCGTCACAAAAGGATGACATAAAAGAATCCCCCACGAGGTTCACCAGGGTAATGAAAGTTCTATAACGTTTTGTTTTATAAGTAATTTCCCTTCATGTTGATTGACAGTATTTCTTTTAGCAAAGGAAACTAGTTTTTGATTAAAAAGTATTGTTTCAAATTAAGGTGCTGGTTAATGCTGAAGCGATTTGGAAGTATTGAACTCTTTTCCTGTTAGCTATCCAATCGATGGGATAGCTCTTCAGATAGAAAAGTATTTTTCTTCAATTTTCGTTTCACTTTATCCTAAAGTCATCCACGAGCACAAATCGTTTAAGCAGCAGCTATGCTACACTCTAAACCCGGACAAACGATAAACCGTTCGGTGCCGACGTCGGGAATTATCGCACGTGTAATGCACTATTTCTTTGTGACTAACGAGACCGCTCCCTACCCACCTTCCTTCGGTGTGCGTGCGAGTTGCATATTGCAAATACAAATGCACACAAAATGGCATGCCCTGGCGCAGACAAAAGCATCTTCGATTGGGCACGGATTGGGCGAGCGAGTATGCTGCAGTCGCTGGCGAGGAATGATAATGGCTTTGCTGTCGAGTGACTCCAGTCAGCTTCCCTGTGATCTTTGCTTCGTTCGGTGTCCTCGTCTGCTGTGACCTGCCTTGGGTGACGCCTTGGGTGGATTTCGAAGAAATGCGTGCATTGAAACAGGCGACAAATGGATATTGTCTTCGCGATCGCCCGAAAAGTGGATAAGCGCGGATCCACTTTTCTTACACTCACGTTCCGAGACACGCTGTTCCCTAGCGAGACCCCTTCTTGGGTACTTTATGTGACGCTGCTGCGTATCTGCCAGAGTGCAGCTCTATTGTTGGCCGTGCCTCGTTAGAGCGGCATGGTGCGATGGCGGTGTGTCAGCATTTTCAGTGTGAATCTCTCGGGAAGCGGGCATGTCTTGCCATCCACCGACACCTCAGCACACATACACACTCACACAGACACTTAACGATAAGCAGCATCAAGCCAACACGGTTGCACACGATACATCGCGGATATAGTGAAATTTTTCCGCGGGATTTTTCCGGTCCGGACCAAATAGCACTACTCTTGGCCTGTTCCCTTCCCTCCAGCTGAAGCTTGCGAAAGGGTTGGAATATTTGCTCTTCACCTCTCCCTCCCCCATACCCAAGCGTGGGGGCATGTTCGTGGAATGGAATTTAAATTAAATTTGCTACTCGCGCAAACCGAATGACAGCGTTCGCCGAACAAAGCGGATCAATAAATTTGGGCACTTCCTTTCGCGATTCGGGAGAGGCACGCGCTGCAGCCGCGAGCATCGAGCGTCCGGAAACGGTGGTTTGTTCATTTTAGCGATGTTTGCATTGTTTTCATTGCCGGCAATTTTTCGTTTTCGCTCGAATCCTCATCCACGGTGCGGTGCATTTCCTTCCTGCATTCTTTAGCTCGGCGGGATGCAAGTGAAAAATCCTAGATCGTCGTCCAGTATGCAGTATCCGAACATCGAACTCTGCTTTTAGGAAGGGCTAATTGTTTCCGGATTTCTTCATTCATCCGGCAGCAATCGATGGTTGATGATTAAATTTAACAAAGTTGAGAAAATAAATTATTTTGTTCCTGTCCATGGTAAACTTTTACATGCTGCATATTTCGTTGATGAGTGTGTTGACTGAACTGGCTTTTATGAAAACAAAAGCCAATGGTAAAAGACATATTTATATTAAACAGAACCCTCTAAATCAGTACCATTGTTTTCTCCCCCGGTGGCTCACTAAGGAATATGGTTTCTGCTACAAACCAATACATACGGTGGAACGATGGCCCGATTCAACAATAGCAAAATGGAGAAACAACCAGATACGGCATGCACCGGAATGGAAAGAAAGGATCATTAGCTGCAAAAGGAATGGGGCCCCTGTTTATCCTATTAAGCAAATACACCGGGGTCTCAGTTCGACGGTGGCCCATTTCACGTTGCTCCATGGCAAAGGTGTTTGCCGGATGCTGGATGGTGCAAGGTGCAAGACGAAGGTGACCGGCGAGCAGATGTTGCCAGTGACCCAGCTATTGCCAAACGAGCCCTTTCCTACGATCAGCTTCCTGCTGGAACGGAACGCTTCGCTAACGGACGACGTTTAAGACGGCCAAGGCCAAAGACGACAGCGACGATAAAACCAACGGCAACTGACACCTCGAATGCAGTTTCGTTCTATTCAATTCAATTCAATTATGGAGAATTTATAATGCAAGCAGTTTATTCGGCGTTTCCCGGCGGCCTCTCCGTTGGACCACTGGGCCAACATTTCCCGTCTCCGTTAGACAAACGGCATTCTTCGGGTGCAGGAAAACATTTCTCGCAGGTGAGCGTAAAACAAACAGGTTGCACCGATGCACCGTGCATTAACTAGATTGAAATGGTGCAGCATGTGGCGTGTCGCTAGGTGCCGGTACAAGTTGCACGATGGCTATGGCATGCTTGGGAATTTGGACGTACGTGCAAAGGCTTGCCTTGCTAGTTGTTCCGGTAAAAGATTGATTTTCAATCTGTGATGAAGATCAGCTTACGCGCTAGTGTGTGAATGTTTTAAAGAGATTGGCGGACATTTTTTAATCGCTGTTCATGTAAGCGCTATGTATACCAAGATCGCATAGCAATAATAATATGGTTACACACTTATTTTGTTTATGAGGTACAAGGTCTCAGTTTTAATAAAAATGGAAGCTTAATGAAAAGCAAAATCTATTATCAATGGGAAAAGGCTTTTAGATAGAGAATTTATACGAACGATTGATTGAATTTGTAAATTTTTCTTGTCAGCTTCGGCAGAGAGATTAACGCCCTACGAAGCGCTCGCAGATATTTTCGTTTGTTTTGCTGTAAAAACTTCTTTAATCAACTCAATATCGTCTGAAGAAATCGGTAGGTATGAATTGGTAGTAAGGAATGGTTGAACAAACCGAGGCACCGTACGAAAGGATGAGTTTATTACAACAAACACTCAGAAAAGGTCGATCGTCTGTGGTGAAATGAGTTTTACACTTTTCAACAACTGTCGTTGAATGGACTTTAGAAAATTAAATTGTCATTGATTCTAGAGATCATGGTTAATCTATTTATGGTATTATTGATAAGGTCTTGCAAAATATATGTTACTAAATAAAAAGCAGGAATATCAACAACAGGAAATTTTAAGATTGTTTATCATTTTTCAAAGTACATTTTTGATGGTAACTTTTTACAGAAGTAAAAAATTAAATAGATGAGTTCCAATTATTTTTTAAAATACATTAAAATTAGAGAAAGATTTTCTGAACAATTAAACTACTATAATTGTGTGCATATGAAAATATCAAAAAGATTCTCCAGAAATCCAGAACTCCAGAAATTTATCTGAGAACCTCAGCAACGCAACGTACATTTCTATCAAAGTGTATTTTCGTGTATCATTTGCATGAACAGAATCCATTTGTTCAAAGTCTCAAATGATGATGTACACTGACACACTTTTCCTTCAATATTGTTTTCCACCCCATCTCATACGAAGAGCGAATGGAAGCCACATGCAAACGGCTCTTGTTTCATGTTCATCACGAGAACTAGAAACATATTTTGGCAAAGTTCTACATCGCCATGCACTCCCGGGCGCCAGAAACTTCCAACGAAGAAGTCCTTCATCTTCTGCAGGACCTTGCCCGGCTTTGGTTTCATTCCGAGAATGCTTCGACCACAACCCCTACCCTCGGAACATCCTTACAACGGTCAACGAGGTGGTGTGAAGAAGTATCTGTTCGCGTTCCATCAAAGTTTCACAGGGCAGATCTTTGGACCACCTCACTAGCGACGCTTAACATTGCGTTGCCAATGTTCTAGCAGTGGCTTTACAAGGCATCGTCATTTTATGTAACGTTTGCTCCCCGTGGCACGTCTACAAAATGTTACACTCCTGGTTCTGACAACCAACTTACTTTCCTCGGTCTTGAAAAGACCCAGTCACTTACTCCTGTATAACCCCTTTTCTCTGTTCTTGTACGGAATTTTTTGAACAAGGGATTTTATGGAAAGAATTGTTATCATGCTTGAGAAGCAGAAGCTGATGAGCTGTGTGTATGAAAAGCTACTCACTATGAAATACACATATGGCTTAGATAACACCTCGCTGGCATTTTCATAGTATCAGTACTATTCATAGGTTATGTAAGTTCCAGGACATAACAAACAACGTCATCGATAAAAGTACAAGTAATCTGTATAACACCCAAATAAGGAAAGAATTATATCTATTTTTGGTTATATTGTAGACTAGATGAATACAGAGCATATAACATTTGAAATGTTTTTAAAGAGATTATATAGCGCAAAATTTTAAAAGTACATACATTTCACAGAAACAAAAACTAGTCATAAATACATATTTCAATATTTTGTAATAAAAAGATTAAACCCTTATCATTAAAAGGACAATAGAAAGGATACGCTTTACCCGAAAAAACAGTTTGTGAAGAGGAAGGAACGACATAGAACACTTTAGCCATGATTTAGCTGTTCTTTCTATTTGAACAGTACACTCCACTACGAAGCTGGAAGTTGCTTATGCTTTAGCACCGGTAAAAGCAGAACAACCATATCCTAGCGCCGGGACGGGCAGCCCGTCCTGGGGTCAGATAACAAAAGATGATGATTAAATTCTGGACCTTTCCTAGCTGGCCGTTGTATGGCTTGGTTGAGCTAGGTGCTTCCCCAGCAGGCAGTTTTCATAAAGCTCTCGTAGCGCTTGTGGTCACACATAAAGCATTCTGCCAGCTAGCCCCTGGAATTTTAGCCAGACCAGCCTTATCGCGTGTGTGTAGCGTGCTGAGGTTTGTAGTGCGAAGGGTTGAGCGGGGTGTTGAAAGTTACACGTTGTAATTAGATGGAAATTGCACTGGAAAACCTACATCTACGATGTAGTGTGTGAGTTCGTAACCTGGACGGATAAGTTCTAAACCGAATCCTTTCTAACAAGATAATATCCTGGCTTCCGTCTCGGCCTGTATTGAGCACTGTAAAGCTTTAAATTGGATGTACCCATAAAAGGCGTGATGTATACACTTGTGTTAGACGACCCTTTACAACTTTCCGAATCTTACTCAAACGAGTTGAATCTTCAAATATCCTTCAGCAACATTTCCATCACACACCAATTTTCAAAATATTTCCCTTTGAAAACAGTACGACACATCAAGCATTCTAAAACTCTTGAAAGGTGCATTTGTATATTAGCCCAAAAAAAACATTCACCAATAGAAATTCGTGCTTTGGTCCTGAAGCAAGAATGCAAAAGAAAAAAACCAACCCAAGGAGCTTACGAAATAAATCGTGTTCAAATGACGTTACTTTTTGTGTGGATTTAAACTCCTCCCGGAAAACTCGTTATCCACCGTTTGCTGCGCACTTTGGCGATATTTCTGCTGATTGCCACGATCGTGCCGGAGCTCCCCGTGGCTAGGAGTTAATTTGGGCGCTGTCCGAGGAGAAGATGTCGTAAAATAATCGAACCGTTGAAACGAGCAACAAAACGTGCCAACAGCGACCGACCGAGTGCCGAATGGGGGGCGAGAAATGGCGAGAACAGCGGGACAGATCCCAAAATATAAAAGAAACCCATCGCGGCAATAAGCGCACTCGGTCAATAAATTTTGCTGGCGAAAAATGCGAATGCAAAAATTGATAATTTGACAATCTTCTTCCCATTGAGCGGATCGCGTTTGGGCTACTTGCTACGTGCGTTTCGCTTTCTCGCAATATTGTCCTACCATTCTTACTTTGTTTGTTTTATTTACACTCAACTCTCCAACCCGCTCCCCCTACTTCCTCGTTTACACTTTTCATCGGGCGCGATATCAAATTTTAATTTATGTTTTTTGAACATTTCCCTTCCTATACCGAACCTGCTCAGCCGTATTTCGGAGGCTTCATCGCGGAAAGGGGAGGCATGAAGAACCCATCACGGATGGGGCAGGGCCAAACGAGCAAATTAAAGGGAAAAAGCAATCTTTACTTTTGGTGGACTAACAGGATAAAATTACACACGGCATAAATCAGGCGTCGTCCTGCAATGATGATAATGATGGTTGCGAGGCAACCGCAGCCGAGCGGCGTTCCGGGAAATCAAATATTGAATCAAACGGTGGCGAATCGGCATGGGAAGGGGTGGACGGCAGAGGCGGGTGGCCCGTTGGGTGTTTGTGGTAAAATGAACAAATCGCAGAAATGGAATTTTCATCACGATACCCGGGACGTTGTCGAAAATCGAAGATTTGCTTCGACTTCCAATCGAGTGAAATGTTTGATAAAGTTGAGCAACAAATAACAAAAATAATGATAAAACGATGTAATGAACAAATTGTGCTCATGATTTTCCACATATTTCATGATTTTCCACAGAGTTCATCGTTTTGAAGAGCAAGAAGTATGCAAATTTTAACATTGTTGCATTGCCAACACAAGTTGCATGCACGGGAAACATTTCAGTGACAGCATAACCAAAAAAATTTAACAGGGAATGGTTTAATGAGCTGTTTATGACCACACAGGAACATTTTCTATAAAACACGGTATAGATGCAACAAAGTACGTACATTTTTCTCGCTTGCTAACAACCCTCTTCCCAAGACTTTTGCATTTGCTCAACAATGTAGATACGCTCATGAAATCAGTGATGAAAGCAGCATGCTCTAAAGCCGACCATTTGCGTCAATATGTTGGAAGTTAGTATTATTTCATGATTTCTAAACGTAGTCTATGAAGACTATTCAGATTCATTAGTATGACACGTGTTTGCAGTGGATAGAGATTAGAGTATATACATTTTAATTAATATTTAAAATGATTTCTCCAGCGCCATTTCCGCAGAAAATTCTCTTCGCAGCAAAACTTTTCACGCAAAGAAACTTCTCGTTAGCGCCTTAGCCTTGAACAAAATCTATGTTTAATGCCATGTTTTATTCAACTTATTGGTTTACCCTTTTTGCTTATGCTATAACAGATGTAGGAATGGCTGAATCCTGACCTGCAAAATGTCTGAAAAAGCTACCTTTAGGATTTTCAGGAAAAATGTATAAGAAAAATTAAAGCTTTAGCAAAAATAATTAGCATTATTTTTTTAAAGGTTTAAAGTTTAAAGGAAATTGTCTGCGATTAAAGTTCGTTACTTTTCGTTTAAATATTTCTAGATAGCATTTAATGGTAATTATGCGTTGCAATTATGATTATGATAGCAATTAATGGTAAATGTTTAGTACGTTTATTTCAGTAAATATTTTGTCCGTAGATAATGCCATGCATTTGAAGTGTTTTTTTTGTTTGCAGTACTATGATTAGAATAAGCTTAACTGTTAATTAACTACGCTGAATAAACTATGTCGCTTCATACATTTCAATTCCTGGTTTAAATTAAAATCCTTTCTCACTTTTTAGCACTGTCGGGATTTGAAATCCGTTTTCCTCTAGACGTAAATTAGTGCACTTCATCGCGAGGACGCCTTCTTAACCCTTTTTGCTTCGTCCACACAACATGAAAGAGCTGTGAAAGCGGCTTTCCACTTTAATGTGGCATACAGGGATACCGAAGCACCGAAAGCGGGCATGAAATGAATTAAACTTCCTCTGAAACCCTACACGATCGAACAGCGAAACGCGGTAGCGAAATGGTTAATGAGAAAAATATGACTTTCGGTGACGGCATCTTTCCGCGGCCACTGAATGCAGGCGCCATTCCTGTACGGCCCGTTCCGGACGAGGACTAAGCAACCGGATTGCTGTTTGTGAATAAAAAGGCTTTCTTGTGTGGAAAGTGTGTGATGTTTCGTAGTCAAATAAAGTACCACCACAAATGCCTCACAAAAGAGCTGCAAATTAATTGAATCACTGTGACGTTCGTTAGTGTTGAAAGACTGTTTTAATTTCTGCTCTAGACATTTTTTTCCATCGTTCTTCACATAGCCGTTCTGTGGTGGGAATTTATGACAGTGTGGTTTGGTTTTAAACATCTGTTTGCAGTTTATTGATTCAATGCCGGCTTTGGTCAGGACGTTGCAATGCTCCGCACATAATTGAATGCCAAAAACGCTTTCACTACAAATCATGTGCCTTGCGTGGTCTCTGTTGCGGGTTTTTAATTTTTTTTTCACGTTTAACGCTGGCATTTTATGATTGCCATTGAACTCTTTTTGAAAAAAATAATCGTGAATGTAAATAGGAACAGTTTAATGATCATTAAACGTTGATAATTAAAAGGGTTTTGTAATTGCAAATTACCACGTACAAATGGATAAAGATTAATTACTTTAACAGTTTATCATATCAGATAGAGAGAAATGAACTCAAACGATTGAAATAAAATAAGTTAAAGTTTTCTATTTGATAGCACAACCCTTCAATAGACTTCGAAGAAGATTGTTTAGTCGAATCCTAGATCTACAGATTATACTACTGTGTCCAAAAAGTAAGGTGACTTTGGTACGCAAACTGTGCGCGTCCAAGGTATTGGCGGATTGTTATTTTTTAATTGTTGAAATATGTGTTTTTGACTTCTTCAGCAAATTTCATGTAAAAATATTCATCAGGATAGGAGATATGATTTTTTTTGTGGCCTACTACACGTATGACCCTCGTTGACCCGACCCTGGGCACATTTGGGGAGCAAAGAATTTGCTTAAAATTTTGTATGCGTAACTAATTTTTAGCTGCGGATTCGTTGAAATAGCTTTTGGCGATGCAGTAATGTCGAAAAAAAATGTTTACGAGGGGTTTAGTGAATTCCAAAATGGCCGCCATGGCCACAATGGCCAAAATGACGTCATGGGACACATCATCCTCAACGATTCGTCATTCGACAAAGCTCACGTTCAAAATTTTAAGGAATCAATGTTAAATAATCGTCGATTGATGATTAGAGACTTCACCGATGATATTGAAATATCGAAAGTATCAGAAAATACCATTTTAGAGGAGGTTTTGGGCCTGGAACTCGACTGGTACCAAAATCGTTGAATTTTTTTGAAAAAAGGTGTTGCGTTGAAGTGGGTGAAACAGCGCTATCCGACTAAATTGACAAGACGAAGTGCATTATTACTGTAGACGAGACTTGTAACTATGCTCCAGACTGTAAAACAATCAATCAATCGAATAAATACCGTGCCAGGAATAAGCCAGGACCAAAAAACTAGCCAAACGAGGGTCATACGTGTAGTAGGCCACAAAAAAAATCATATCTCCTATCCTGATGAATATTTTTACATGAAATTTGCTGTAAAAATCAAAAACACATATAGCAACAATAAAAAAATAACAAACCACCAATACCTTTGACGCGCTCAGTTTGAGCACCAAAGTCACCTTACTTTTTGGACACAGTAGTATAACCATCAGAATAAAATCAGTCGGACGAAAACGGTGACATTTCATAGTTTTATGCAAAATAGTACAAGACCCGGATGTGCATCGTGCAAAAGATACACCGAGGGTGCATTATACAAGCATCCAAGGATAGACATCTCGTTACAAATCGCTTGTCAACCGAATGCCAACAATCGGCCCCAAACGTTACGGACAAAGACATTTGTAATGGCGAGCCGTCTGAGGCCCAGAATGGCAGCGCATAAAAGCGTGATTATATTCCACGCATCTTCCTCGAGTACTCGCGGGTTTTGTGGAACTTTGCATTACCCAGTAAGGAAGAAGCAACGAGCAAAATTGTGAAATTATCTACGTTGGCCAATCTTGCATACGTTATTGGTCAATATCGGGAATGAGTGGGAATCGGTACCTTCCAATCTTGCGATTCAATGCAGAATGGAGGTAACGATTCGAGGCACAAGATTTATGTGCCCTCCGCGATCGCACAAGATTGACCCGGCTGGTGTTGGATATGGGAAAACGTCGTGGAAAAAAAGTGCCCTGAGCACACGCGAGTAGATTGAAAGAACTTAAAACACACGGGTTACAGCTCAATAAAGGGTATTTAAACAAACATTAAAATGTTTTGCTGCACTGGCCGTTATGGAATTTGAACATTTTTTTACGTCTACCAAACAATAAAATTTTCCGTCTTGCACCTGATGACGTTTATGTTCTGGCTTTACGGCGAAGTTCGTAACGATAACCACAAATTCCGCATGTTTAAATATTTTTTAAACGGATAAAACGTTTGGCTGTAAATTTTTAAATTCTATGTTTTGAAGCAAAAGCGTTCGAAGACCTGAAAATAAAAAAAACTGTCTGCAACTAGTACAGCTGTAGGAGTCCAATTCCTGGCTCGGACATCCGGCCAAAACGCCTTCCCTTGGCGCCTCCACGCCCCCTTGGCAGCCAACACAATGATGCAGCTCGCAGCTAAAACCTCAATTAAGGCCCATTCTGGTCGGAGCTGGGAGCAGAGGCCAGCAACAGCTTGCCTGTGGGAAACCGGGCGCACCTTCGCGTGAACCTGTGACCGCCAGCTGCAGGGGTGTTTGTTTCTCTAAGGCTGCCGACCGGCGATTCCCGTTCGCGGGGTGGGATGTCCATGAATGAATTATGTTCCGTTGTGCGTTTTCTGCGTTCTGTGACTGAGAAATAGCTCTCGGCGCAACGAAAATCCAAGTAGTCCGTCCAGCGGGCTTGTGTCTGCTTGTGTGTGTATGTGTGTGTATGTGTGGATATCTCTTCAAGCTGGCCCATTCGTGTGGGATGTGACGACCGTGTTCGTCCTTTGGAAACGGCGTGGTCTGTGAAGCTGTGAGACGAGAGGGCTGGCATTATTTATTACCTTTATTGATTCTTATGTTCATTTAACTTTATCATTTCAATTTTGATCACTCGGGTGGCTGGGATTATTTCTTTTATACGCCTTTTGTACCTTTCGCCAGTGTGTGCGTGTTTGAACATGCTTTTATTTCGATTTCTCCTCCTTAATGGCTTACGGCGATGTAATCCAATCGACGATTCTTAAACCAATGCAGGCAATCCTGCGGAAGGTACTTATAAATATACGCTTCTCTGCTTCGGATAGATTTGTAATCCTCCCATCACACACATCCTTTCCCTTCCGTTGCCCCATGAACCGGTCCCACATGCAAAGTGACACACGAAAAGACAATCGTAAAAGCCACCGAACAACGCGATCCCGCCGAGGGGTTTCGTCGAGTCTAGCATGGCCCTAGAACTCAGACGGTCTCGACTCGAAGACGCAGTGCTATCGTCTTCGCCAATCGACGAGACGACGAGGATGGCGGACGCTGAATAATGCATCTTGCTTTGATGTTGATGCCTGCACCGTAGCTACAATTAATTTATCACTGGAAGCTAATTACAAGCCGTACTGCATGTGACGTGTGCGCTCGTCGTCGTCGGCTTCAGCGTGGTGGTAGAGCTGCCACCGGTAAATGGGAAGATTACCGCGCACGTTCCCGGCGTTTTAGTGATGAAGATGTGACTTTTTATCGAATGCCGCCAGAGCGAGCTTGCTAGGACAACCGTTGGCGGGATGATATCGTTGAAAGTGTATATTTATGTAGCTGTTTTGAATGCCGAATGAGCATTGCGAGACTTATGAACCAACCTCTGTGTCTGTGTGTGTGCGAAGGCAGATCGGCACTCCCGTGACGGGACACGACACACCGTGTCGGGGTTTATTTTTGATTGCGTCCACGAGACATAATTGAAACGTCATCAAGGGCCACATAAATTAATGATGTTGTGCTAGCAAATTATAAATCATGGAATAATGGACGCATAAGACATCAGGCCGAAGTTGTTAGGTGGAATGGGATGAAGCTGTCTTCTAATGAGCGTACTGAAGAAACGGTTTGCTGTAAAACGTTTGATCTTTTCTGCCCCTTGGTTTGCATTTGTTACTAGCAATACGTCTTCTCAAAGAGGAAATCAAATGGCACTTACAGCATTTTCGAACGTTCCAATTTTCCAAGATAATTCCAAGATTGCAGCAAGAAACTAACAAGCTCCATATTTTGCCTTACAGTCCGTGCACCATCTATGGCATGACACCAAAACCGTTCTACAAAGCCAAATTAAGTATCGAACTTATTTCAATGCGTCGTCGCAGCTGGCATTTTCATGCGTTAGATTTAACATCTAACAAGGTTAATAGAAGATACTAGATGGTATCGAACTGAACAACTAAAAAACCGCAGTACTAGATATTGCAATCTTGGAATCATACGCTGTTAAATCCTGTATTTGGAATTGAAGATACGCAAAACAGTGTAGTGTATGTGCCTTCTCGTTTTCGTTTATTTATCTCAAAGTAGCATAAAACAATAACACAAAAACGAATAGTCATGATAATAAATAAAAAATTCACGAAACAAACCTTGCAAAACAAACGTAGCTAAGAATCAGATCAAAATGAAAAAGGAAGTTCAACAGGTTATGTTTTTTTTATGCGTTAGTCTTAACATCATGAATATTTACCTGATAATTTTGCACATTTTAGCAAACAAACACGTCTAAATATCTTGGAGGAATTTTGAATCAAACTCACATTGTTATCTACCTTAATTCAAAATGTAACGAGAACGAACTAACCACGTTTCAAAAAGGGAAGTGAAAATAAACACTGGATTGAAATTATTTTTCTATCAAATATCTAGAGCTGATGAAACATCAATCGGTAATGCTTCATAATACGTTGCGCATTGAGCCGCCAATTGGAAGCTCATTTCCAAACCGACTGTGATCATCTTCTGGTGTTAATAAATCACGAACATTCCACAGTCGGCGCAAGATAGTGCCTGGTGTGATTCGTAAAAATAAACCATTTTTTCCAAAGCCACACAGGAAATGCCAACCGCTGAGGAAAAACAAAGAAACGCCAGTGGCGATCGCGCTTGGTGGAAAAACCACAAACGAAATAGAAAGCGGAACAACGGTGTGATCTGACGTATTTTAAGATTTTGAACGATTTTTTTCTTTGTTATAACAGTTCTCACATTTTGAGGATCGCGTTTTTATGACTTCAAATGTGTGAAGTCTTTGTTGAGATTTGGTTTTTTTAACCGCAATCTTTTGAGGAATTTTCCGATTTCCCCGAAACAGCACCGTATAGCACCGGCACGGCAGCCAGCTCCATGTCGTGGCGTTGTTTCGATGATGTTCCCCGGGGCACAGTCACTCCATTCACGCATTGGAACGGAAAACATGTGCTCGGCAGCGGTTAAACATGTCATAAATAATTAGCCTTTAATTTGTTGATATCCTCTGCTCAACCGCCAATTGTCACCGAAGGAGCAGCTACATCTGCACGGCTGTGTCGGATGGCAGAGCGAGGGGAGCGGCCAGATCTTTCATCATGTCCACACCATCGCTCCATTTTCTCTCGCTCATCGGCCGGGAAATTCGTTTCATTGACGCTGACTTCACGCGCCCGGATTAGGTGACGATGTTAGCATATGGCAGCGCCAATGTCAGATGTCGTATCGTTGCTGCCAACGCCAGGGTCGGAACGCTAGAGTGGGCTTAAAAGTGTAGCTAATTTTAAGAAATTGGCCGATTTCCACGGTGACTCTTTAGTGTCGTCTTAGCGCGTCTTCAATTAATCTGATTTCGGATGCCGTCAGTCTGTCGGTTTGTTGTCTTCGGTCTTGGTGTTAGGTGACATCTTCATTTCACTTTCCCGTTTTTATTCCATCTAGAACGCCGACAGATATCGTGATGCTTTATTTGGAAAGAGAACATGGTCCTGGAAGTTTTATCCCAAACATGTCGTGATGTTTTTTGCTTCATTATATTATCTACTCCTACAATTCATTTGGTAATAAATTGATTTGATAGGGGATTTGCCAGTAATTATTTGAGCTGAATATCAAATTTTGTTCACTATGATTGCACTTGCCTCTTTCTTTTTAGTTTTTGATATTATTTTTTATGTTTTTTTATATATTTGTTAAAGTTTTTTTAATACTGTGTGTGGTTTGAAACAACTGTATTTGCTGCTTGAATCCGTTTATAGGAACTTACACGATTTTGTCCCTGTAACGCTCGTTTTGTTGGAAAATTGTAAGGATCACTAATCACCTAGTAAAGTTTATGTCACAACATTCCCAACAACTGTCAACATCCGTTTGCTATTGAACATATCAAGAAGGGGTAAGAAAAAGGGGGTTCTGCACAGACCACCCTGTTTCGGTTAAGGTTATTGTTTTAGTGGTGTAGAAATGTGGGAAATTCGAGAGTTATGAACATCTCCCCTTGCTACCAGACATCCTTCGTCGAACGAAAGGTGATATTTTATCAACAAAACCTCGCCCATAGCCGCTTCAGAAAATCTCTTCCGCTGACACATCGTTTAGAGGGGCTTGATTTCGATGCGTTTAAAAAATAGATCCGAAAAGGAAAACACAACGGGCTGGAATAAAAATGTAGCTTTATTAGAGGGTATGCCTCGTAAATCCACATTATGGTGACAGTGTTGAATTATCAAATTGTTATTTCGATTTTTTTATATCGCTCCTTCCTTCCACAAGCTGTCCCATTATTTCAGCGTTTCCGCTTCCGATGGGACGTAGCGAGTGCGTGTGTGTTTGTTTTCAAAACATTTTCAAGAAAAATCGTTTCCTCCCGCCTGTACATCGTCTTTCGATTTCGCGTAAAAAAGTGAAGATCCTTACCGAAACATATTTTCTCAGCGAGAGTCAATTTGAAAATGACTTACATCGTTTCTCAAAGCATAAACAAATAAATCATACTTGCCATCATTCCGGTGCCGATAGTTCAACGGTGGATCCGGGCGGGATGGAGGGGATCGCGATGTTTTTCGGTGCGCAGCAGGATCTCTCACCAACATCACATACATGCGCGCGGTGTGAACCACTTCTTGTCTTTACGGAAGTTAGTGAAGGGTTTCCGCGGCGTACGTTGCTCTTCATTACAATTTCTGGGCAACCGCCTCGGGAACGTTTGATGGCGCGGTGGAAACATATGCGTGTCAGCAGCCGCGCACCATTCGACCGAAAGTTATTTATGACTGTTGAAAGGGGTTTCCTCACAGAGTTTCACAGCTGATTCCTAGCACCCTTGTCGGGGTTTATGTTTTATCGTCGTTGCCCGGCGAGCGACAATCGTAGACGCCCGTTCCGCTAAGCAGGACTTTTTGATGTGGGTTGAAGGTGACTTATGCATTCCGCCGACGAGCGAGCCCCATCATAATTATCCTGCCACCGTCTTGCGCACCCTCGCCGCTCCTTATGCGGCAATCATGTGGCATGAATTCATTAAAAACAAATTAAAAGTATCATTTTTCATGCAATTTGTTTTGGTTTCTTACACCAGAAGCACTCTCGTGGTTTAGGCGGCCAGGCTGTCGTGGGAGGGAAATGGGTTGATTTATATTCTCGTCGCTCTAGAAGCGCGCTCTCAACTCACCTAGACCAGAACGGGCGTGCTCCGTTCGCGTCAGCAGCCCGGTGACAGTGAACGACTTTGCGGGTTTGAAAAAGCCGACCGCTTTTTTTGGCAAACGATGTACGCGATCGTTTTTCCCCACGTGATGCCCGTTGGAAGACTAATTATTTTCCCTTGCGTTATTAATTTATTGTTTTCCTCCGGTGTGACGGTAAAGCAAATAAAAATAATTTGAAAACGTTTTGGGCAATCCAGTTTATTTAATCTTTTGAAGTCAGAAACCAGCACCTCTCGGTGGCGGAGAATGATGGCGGCATGCATAAACGAAACATCAAACGCCCGACACGAAGAGCAGTGACCTGTCAGTTGCCTGCTGCACACGGCGAAAACCATAAAATTTGCAATCTGGCAGCTTGGAATGAAATTACTTCCATTACTTAATATGCTCCCTTCGGGTAACTGGCCATATTAGTTTGACGGTAAACTCGTTAGCCGTTGTAAAATGTATCAATCTACCGCTCAAGGGCGTACTGGTCATACATATCGGCTTTTTTCCCCCGAGCGATTCTATACAAAGCTTCCCAATTTTCCCCGACTCCCTATATGGACGGGAAAATGGACGTGCATAAATTCCTCCACCGTCCAAAGTTGACCCATCGCGCTTGACCTCAATTAAGCCTTGGAAAAAGCCATCGAAAATGTTGCGCCTACGTACCCGACCTGGTGAGCTGACAGCTACAAGCTCCGAAAGTGGGCACGAAATCTTCCACTGGCCGTGAACGAAAAAACCGCACTTTCCGGCGGAGCCGATTCGTGTCATCGGAAAAGGCATGAATTATTGCGCCCCGAAACGAAACTGTGAACTCCGGCGAATACTTTCGCCCGGCTCCGGCCAAAGGCTCTGCGGCGGCGGACGAAGAAACAATAAATTTTACAGAGAAAGAAACAAAACGAAAGGTCCCGGCCAAAGGGGCCCCAAAAGTTTCCAAAAAAGTGGGAACAATCGTCGGTCCAACCGGGAAGCACGTCGTCAGTCGGGGAACCTTCGGGGCCTTAAGAAAACTTCATTTCGATCATCTACGGACTACGGCGTGCTTTGAATTTGCTTGCCGATGCTCACCAACAAGGGTGCAAAGGGTGGCGCAGGGAACGCTGTAATGAATTGAAAATTTTCCGCCCAAAGTCAAAAAGTCCTCCACAATGTTGGGTTGGGTGCCGATTCGTCGGTGGAACGATTTTTCGCTCGGCAGAAGTTTTGGGATTGGGTTGCGGCCCCGGTTCGACCGCTTTTCTTATACTGCACCGACCCTTGGTCATAGCGGTGCCCGTGCCAGGGCCGATGGCGTTTTTTGATTGAGCTTCGCTTTGGTCAAATTTTAACCCCATCGTCTGGCGTTATCGTGGCAGGCTTGCGGGCCGCAAGATCACCGACGATCAACCTGAAACTTTCTTCCTCCTGCGAGGTAGGGCAGGACGAACGCGAACCTCCTGAGCCGCTTCACTTGCTCATTTTTATCGCCTCGAGATTCCATTCTTCGTTATATCTCTATTAAATCCACCAAAGCACAAGCAAAGGGCAAGTCGGCGAAAAGCGACCATGGGCCGGGGCTCGTCGTGATCTTGAGGCGGCGCGTGATAATCTCGCGGATCGCGAGCAGATCGCTAGTGGTGGTGTGCACACTCACTCACTGGAAAAACACAAGAGAAAAAAGAAACAAAACGCAACCCGGACGGAGTGCTGGGACGGGCACGCGGGCTGAACCGTGCTATCCGGCATTATTTATCATTATTATCTCGCCCGGACTCTCGCATTGTTATTACACATCGCGAGAGTAATTTTTCCACTTCATCTGGCCCAAACGCTTGGCGCTTTGGCCTTATCGGCTGATGGGAAGGACTGCACTTCGCCGTTGGCGGTCATGGTTTGCCATTTAACTAGCCCTTCCCGCGATGGGGCTTTGGGGGTGTTTTCGGGAGTGCTCGCCATTAGGGAAGGACGTACGGAACGAAAACGAATGGCCAATCATCAAGTGGTGTCTTTCATCATCTACCGGGAGGAAAAATGGCTAAGAATTTCGCTGAAGCGGATCTGCACGAGTGTTTTTTTCATTTAATGAAAATTTATTTAATTTTATTTAAACTCAACTTATTTTAAAATGTCATGAGAATGTTTTTTAACCATTTTCCAATATTTCACATTTCTTTATTTAAATTAAAAATCATTAATAAGATTTTCCGATTTCTGCAAGAAAAATACATGCCCTTTCGAGAGGCATGAACTATTCAATAACGAGAGATGAACAGTAAAACTGAACGGAACATGCACAAAACATACTTCAAACATACCACCGTATCAGCCGAGATCCCGGCAAGCCACTGAAGTCTCACGTAATAACTCGACACGAGATTTTTGCTCCCCTCCCTCCCCCCTGACTTTTGCCAGCTTCGAGCTTTTGAGGCATCGGCCAAGGGTTTGCCACGCTCGCAGTCTGCCGATGGGGCGCTCGTGAAGACAAAAGCGGAGGAAATTCTTCATCGCGATGGGTTCGCGTGGTCAAGGGAAGTGAGGTTTGTCCAAGCGCGAGTAGTACCTCATGTTTCTTAACTTTTTGCTCGCATCCCATTCGGTACCCGTTGCTGGGGCCATGTTCCGCCGTTTGATGGCACGGAGAAACCACCCAAGCGGCTGGAGTTCCCGGAAGTTCGATGGGGCGGAGTGGGGAGGGGCACGTTGGGCGACGTTGGTGTTGAATCCACTTCATACCTGGTGGTTAATTCGAGGCGCGATAAGACAACATCTCTTATCCGGCACATTTTTCAAGCCCGGCATACCGACGGCCCAAGCGGAGGACGCCAATCGCCCGGAGGTCCCTTGGGGAGCGCACCAGAAACATGCGACCGAGAGAACGGCAGACAAGCAAGCAACGCACACACTCACACGCACACCAAGGAAGCAGGCGGTTCGCGAACGTACGAATGGCACGGTGCGGCAAAGGGTTAAATAATGAGGCCGACGATAATGACTTAATCTAGTTGACCACTTCTTTGCAGCTACTTACAAGGTTGGAAATAAGATTATTGCTTGTTATCTGTGGCCCGGGAACAAGTTGCCGCTTCGCTGCCCGGGGAGTTGCACCGCTTCTCAGCCGTAAACATTAATCGCCGCGGATTGGAGCAAGTAATCCATGCTGAGTCGAGCGTGCACGGGATCATGCGTAAGGGTGTCGTAAATAAAAGTGAGTCTTGGAGGGGCTCGATGCTGATCTGCTGGACATCTCTTAGGCCGCGGGACGGTTTCGAGCGTCGAAGACACCTTCGAGAGCATACGGGGGGGTTCGGACCAGGTGATCGATGCTTTCGTATCCTCATCACTCATGTCCTGGTGGGATGCCCTTGAAAGCCCACGTTTCTTCCGCATCGCGCGATGGTCAAAGTTGGTGCTGCCCGGTTTGCTTACCCTCCGGCAGGAACGTTCGGGTGCGCGGTAATTATGCCATTGACGACAACCCATCAAGCGCTAGCATCCGAAGGGGGAATATTTAATAGGACGGGCTGTCTTACTCGCTTTTTTATCGCTCTTCAACTAGCCGGTGCTTATTTTGTAAGCCGGTGTCGGAACATTGATGGCAACACAACTTTCCGAGAATGGTTCAACAATTGCGCGGAGCTCAATTGTAATGATCCAATCTTGTGCAAAACATCTTGACAACAACGTACGCCGCAATTGAATGGCAGCTTAACTTAAGGAGCTAGTGATCACTTCACAGAAGTTCTCACAGGAACAAAAGGTTCGCTCAATGACTTCACTCTTGGTAAAGACGGTATAAATTTTGTTTTCCAAACATGACATGCTTTTCCTTAAGATCAACAAGATAGAAACACTCCATTCAAGTAAATTATTTTGGTTGTATTTAGTAGGCATTACAATTATTCACAAGTTATAAATTTCGCAATTTTTATGGTTTGCGCTAGTGTTGGGCCTTATGAATCTTTTGTCAAGATTCATTAACAGATGTTTTATTTTTATTTTTTGAAAGGATTCATTCATATGACGTTACAAACGTCAACCGTTTATGAATCTTTCGAAACGTTAATTAATCTTTTTGGATTTTTCACGGATCTTTGACGAATCTCCATGATTCTTTCGGTGGCATGGGTTCGATCTACCCAGTTTTTGTTTATCACTTTTTATCAGATGAAGAATGTTTGGGATTCATGAATTTCTCATTTAAAGATTCATGCATATCTAAAACGCAAAGAATCATTCAGAACCATTAATGTGAATCTGATTTACACAACTCTAGTTTGCACATAACAGATAGTCGACATTTAACTTCGCATGATAGGAAAAATGTAAAACAAAAACAGTGCAACATTTTTTGTGATCAACTCTTAGAATTTTGGCGAGATTTCTGTTTTCATATATTATCCCAGAGTGTACACTTTTTCTCGATCCATCTAGTTGAAAAGCTAGAGTTTTCAGATAAGGTTTAATGTTTGATTAAAAACAAAACCTTCAACCAAGAGGGTTGAAGAATTGTTTTTGTTTGATAGTGCACTTTTGTTCGATCTTGACAATCATTTGAACTCTAAACCTAAATTTCTGTTCTGGCTTCTGTTACGCCCTTTGGACCAGAAACTGTTTGTTTTGGTCCTAATATTTAACTGTTACCCTGTGTCTAGCTTTGCCAAATACTCGCATGTTCAAAAAATGTTAAATTGAAACTGCATTCTGCGTTTCGTTTAACTGATTAAATTTGCACAAGATAGCTTCCCGATGGATGTATGATGCATTTTATTGAAGCATCGTATATTTTTTCACCACTTGCTCTCAACAGTTGTCGCAACAGTCCATCTGAAGATGATAAACAACGGATTACTCGTGATAATATTCATTTTCTCGGCTCGAAACATCTGCTCGACTTCCGTGTTGCCACCGGTCCGATTGCATAATTCAGCAGATAAAAAGCCACCCCCGATGCCGCCCTAATCCGGTCGTCGGCGGAATGGCCGTTGTAGATCGGAGGCGTTTCGCCTGCCTCCAGAGATGAAACATTCAAAAGCATAAGCCGTTGATGGTGTTGCTTGCGGGAGCTGCACTCCGCGTGGATGGAAAACCCAGCCCCGGGAAGGTCTGTAGTGTATCTTATTTTCTAGTGCTCGCCGGCAGTTGAAGACAAACTTCTACGAAAACGGTGGGCGTCTGGTGCCTTGTGGAAGGATTGAGCTCCATCCGATCGTCACCGGCTCCGGCCGAAAGGCGATTAAATGGGTAGAACTGGTGCTTGGAAGAAAGTGTTAATTCTCTAATGCTTAATCCATCTTTGGTCAATATTGTTCCGTCAGTGAAGCAGGGGCCCGATTTTGGGATTTGCTCGGACAAGTTTTTCGACAGCCGTCAGCGTAAAGGGCCTCGAAGAAAGTTCCCGGGAAGGCACTAATTCTAAACATTAGGATTTACAGCGCCATTGGCGAAGGGGTTGGTAAGGGGAGAGCAAGGAAACGATAGACCAAGAACAACGGTGGCAAAATTTAGGCCAAGCTCTGACCATTCCCATTCAGAGCAAATGGCTTGCTTCAAACCAACCAACCATCCAACTTCAACTCGTCCCAAATCGTGCAAGTGGCATCTTGGGCAAACATTTCTGCCCGTCCGTTCCGTCGGTTTCGAAACCGTTGTTCTAAACTTCTTTTCAAACCCAATACACTCCCTCTCTCAACCGTCATCCCACCGAGGATCGTAGTTTCCGTGCCCTTAATCGCACTAGCAGCTCGTTCTTTGCCGTTAAATATTCAAAGTTTGCGCAGTAAAAACTAACGACTCCGGTCCAGGCGTTGGCTGTACGCCCGTGAACAACCCCACTGAAGGCAAGCTCAGACGAACGGCTTCGAGGAAGCAGGCCGCCTGGAAAACCCGGGCAAATCCGTCGACAATGGTGCTAACATTTTCTTCTGGGGTGGTTTTCATTGTGTGTTTTCCCCCGCTCCCGTTAGCCGAAAAACGGAAAAGCACTGCCGACTCCGCTCGGTCATGCGATGAAAATTGCTCGTCAAGCAGTGCGAATGCATTTCCGAACCGATGGTTGAAGATGTTCGGCGGTCTTGGGATGCATTTCGGAGTAGAAACAAGCACTCTTTTATGAAACCGGATTTAATTAAATATCTACCAAATTGGTTTGAAAGGTGCACAAATAGCATAACCTCAAATACTGAAGAGTGTGTATAAAGGTTGTTCTTTATTGATGGACGTAGCACATGAACTTGATTAAGTTAATGTACGAGCCTTCCCAAATAGAGTTTATTATGCTTACATTTATTTTTACCTTCATGTATTGATTAACGCCTGTTTTTAATTACATTTATTTTGTTTTTGCTATTGTAACAACCTAACCTATGCTTCTCATATTCATCCTGTATTTCAGTGATGCTTCCCAGAATACACTTCAGCAATTGGCAACTGGATCGCAAGCTTTCTTCTGTTCACGCCGTTGGGCCAGCTGCTTTGATTCCGCTAACCAGACACCGGGCCGTAATGAGGAATGAGGATTGAATTACCAAAATACCACCGCACGGAGCCTCCGGAGGGTAATTCAATTGGCTCCTACCAGCAGCGCCCGATGAATTGATGGTCCGGTCATGCAGCCATCACTTATCCGGGGATCCGAAAATCTTTCCGAGGCAAGGGCGCTCTGTAGGTCGGCGAAAACACGCAACCCGACCGCAACTGGCCGCCCGTCCGTCAGCGCAGCGCAAAATTAAGTCATTATTGGCGGCTCCCAACTACCAACTTGACCGCCCCGAAAAGCGGTCGGCGCTCGCGCACACAACTACAGCCATAGTGCGTTCCAATACACGAGCGCTCCTCGCAAACCACACTCAATCATCGCAGCCCGTCCGAAGTCGTGGCCCGGGAATGTGGCCGGCGGCCAATTACAGATATTACGGACGATGATTACGAGATCGTTTGCGGAACCGACTCCGCCGGACCGGGGCCGCCGACCGACCCCATCCTGGCGCGCCTACAAAGGATCCACTCTTGGTCGCCGGACGCTCGGCGTGGGCAATTTGGCGGACCATGGTCCGATGCTCTGTGCGCCTTCGTTTTCTTCGTTCGCAATTTGCTGCGGTTTGCTCGTTACGACTCCTCGCGAAACGTCGGAACGCGATCGTGCGATCCGTGGCGAAACCGATCGCGGCTGATCGAGTGGCGGCCATATCTAATTGCTGCAGAAATCCACCCCCACCCGCCACCCCTCCCCGGCGGAAGGCTGTTGTCTTGCGCGCCCTGAGTGGTTCCCGATCGATATTGCTTAATTTTAATAAAGAACCCATAAATAACTTTATCATCCCCGACGCCGAGGCGAAGGCCGACATTTTCCCTCACCTGTCAAAGATCTCGACCTCGGGACGAAATCCGTTCCGGAATTGCACGCTGCGGTTGTAAACCCCTTCGGTCCAATCGGTGAAAATCTGAGGGGCAGAACGCAACGAAAAAAAACACGAAAACGCCACACCGAATTGGGACTGAAAGAAGTTGCACCGGTGCCCTCGGGTAACCGGTGCCCTGTTTTTTGCCGAGTCCCGATTGGTTGCCCCAATACTTTGATCGGTGCATTTCCTTTTTTTGTGGAGCGCAGGTCACAGTGACTTCATTATTTCACCGCCGGAAGCTTGCGAGCCAGCTAGCGGAGGGGCGGCGCGTGGTTTCGTGATCGTCCGGGCGTATCTTCCGGTCACGAGTGCATTTGAATTTCAATTTTGGGAAGGGCCTGACATGGAAATGCATTATAAACGCCGGCTGGCCAATCGTTGCAATGCGATGAAACGCAGCTGCAGGTGCGCAGTTGAGAGTCTTGTTTACGCTGCAATCCGAGCGAAGAGGTTGAGAACCATTTTGAATCGTCGTCAACGGCGGGAAATGGCACAAATGGGAAGGAAAATAAACTTTCATCTGCATGCATGTGCAAAAAGTGGATGCAGCTGCAATTATATTTATTGCAATGGAGAAACAGAAGGCATCAACCATTTGCTTCTTTGCTCATATTAAGATCTAACCATACTTCACGTTGACTGAAGAATCTCATAAAACCTCATTTTATTCGCTACTATGAACGAGAATATGATACAGACAGCAATTAAACACGATTTGCAAACAAAAACGTTTTCTAAACGCGTCGAAAGAGTGCATCTGACAGTGAAAAATGCCACGAGGAACATAACTCTAATGAACCTTAGTTCAAAGCCGGGAACGTCGATCGATAGCGGAAAGCACACGAACTGCCGGTCGGTGGAAATTATCAACGAATCGTCTCGCAAAAACCATAATTGCATTACTACCCCACCGAACGGGGCAAACGAAACCTGACTTCCATTCCGTCTGCTGAATTGCTGAGGCTGATAATTAAAATAATTCATTCCCGACCGAAAAGCGACGGTAATGAAAATTCTTACCTTACCATCGCTCCACGGTTCGTGCCGGTGGAATGTTTTTCCACGAGTCAGCCAAAGTTAGTGCGCTCTGCTGTCTCGGGGACTGATTGTCAAAGAAACTGTAACCGATTGCAAGGGATACCGGTGAATACTGTGTTGGTTCGGGAAAAGAGGTAGTTGAGAGTCTCGGAGTTCAGTAGAACTTGCGAATCGTTTAAAGGCTGGATTTTTGCGAGGGAAGGGCACGCTGATGAAGAATGTTAAAAACATCTGAAGTCTAATGAAACATCGGTACTCGTCCTCGGGAAAGGAATCCAATTTTGATGAAAACGAGTGGCATTTCTTGATGCCCCCACCCACTGAGTGGTTGAGGGTCAACCGAATTCAGCTTGAAGTTTTGCGGGTAGGTGCGTTAAAAATCATAAAATGAATAAAACGTTGTAACAAATTACATAAACTTGAATTTTAAAAAAATTCATTATAATTTCCACATCATATTATAACTTCTCAATCTGGACATAAACGAAGTATTGAGTATACAGAGATATGCAGCCATCTCGGAATGTGGAAGCAGGAAAAATGGCTGAAATGGAGTTACTAATCTAACTTTTAAGAACTCTTTACGTGTGTTCTTTCACTCTTCAATTTGATGTTGTGGTACTTATGTTGAAATATTTTCGAAACAATATCCAATTTATGAACAAGCTTTGTTAAACAATTTTAAATGTATTTATAGGATTGAGCAATGAACAATATACTCGTTCAAGACGATGGTGTTTCGGGGAAATTAGTAATACTCCTTTCTGAATAAATTAACATAGTTGTTTCTTAAATTGTTTGTGTTCTTTTTGGTAAAGTGCATATAATTGAATCGTTATATGAATGTACAGCATAAAATCATGCTGAAATTTTTTCCAACTATGCTTGCCATTGAATACGATATCTATTCGAAAGCACTTACACTAGTACTTCTTGGATTCCTCGAAATCCATCTCCAATGATGTGCAATACTCTGGAACGCTTTTAAGTGATTACTGTTTCGCGAGAACAAAGCAACATTCGACAAATGGTGCGTGAAAAATCATCTTCAGCGAGCAATGATGATGATGCTAGCGATGTCGACGTGATGATGGAACGACATTGACGCATTATAAAAGATGCACCCCAGCACAATGACATAGCAGTCGCTTTCCAATCCATTTCATCAACCAACTACACTCCTTAAGGCACACAAACATTGCTGGGGAAACATTTTGCTCATCAACTAACACACAAGCTACGGGAGTTCCACGGTTGATTTTGTAGAGCACTGTAAACCCACTAGCACGATGGGACTGTAACACTATGTTTCGTAACGAACATTTGGTGACGACAAACCGAAGCACCTCCCAGCGTAAACCTCTTCCCATTGCACCCCGTGAGTGCCGTTGCGAAGCAATGGATTCGGTAGGCGACACCATCCGATCCGGGTGGCACATTTTCACTCTGGAAAAGTGTGCAGTTATGAATGCAATTCTGTACCCACTTCCTTCTGACGCGCTCGAACCCCAACGCGCGTAAATAGTTTTCCCCTCGGAGTGGGGGTGGAGGGGGAGTGAGTGTACTTGGCGGAAATCTCATCACAAAACACCGGCATTTTGTGCAGAATCCATGCTCGTGCGCAGCAAACGAGGAATGTCATTGATTAGGGAGCCGCACTGACGAGGGCCGGATGCGAGGGATTCTTGTTTATACGGCCACAGCCGTTTACACCAGCTCGTACGATCGGCAAGAATGTGCCAATGCATTATCATAGATTTGCCGGCGACAGTTTTCTATGGACGGCACTTTGCGAGCGAGAAAAGCAGGTTGCGGCACGCATTCATTCCCCTCGCGGGGGGAGGAGGCGGTGGAATGAAAACTGTCCCACATGGTGACTCGTACGAGCGGGAACTTTTCAGCCAGTCGGCCCTGTCCGGGTGCCTCCACGGATCTTTACCCGGGACGTGCGTGGAAGAATGAATCTATAATTTATTATATTAGACAAATAATTCCATTGAATTCAATATCGGTTCCAGCCGGAAGGCCAAGCGTGCCAAAGCGATGCATCGATGCAGGTTGCTTGGGATGCTTTCCATCGTATCGTCCCCTCGAGGTCGCGACCGGACGCAACACGGTCCGAGGTTCTAGTAGAAACGAAATCGAGAACAATTAGGGAACGATGCAAATTCCCTCGAAATCGAAGGACGACGCATACCACTAGGAAAACTGCATCGGTGCATTGTTTGCTCGGGCAGACTCGGGCGGCTTCTTTGTTGCGGTTAATTGGATCGCGTGCTCGGGGCTGGAAGGGGGGGAGGCATATTTGACATATTCATATGTCGCCTGCAGATCGTTATCGGGGCGGTATTTCTCCCTTTCTTACCTGGCCTTGTGGTGTGGGAGCTTTACAAGATACAGTTTGTAAACCCATCCGTCGGTCGGAAGGAATCGAGGGTGTCCAATTGTGGTGTTTGTGATTTATGCAAGAGCCTAGAGAAATAGACAATCAGAAGATGTGAAACATGAAATAATAGAAAAGAATCTAAAAGTGGGTAGCAGCTTAAGATATTTACATATGTCATTTGAGCACAATGTTTCTATTCAACAAAATCGAACAAAATCGCCTACATTTTAACAACATGTAGTTTTTGAAAATCATTGATGTAAATTACAAATTAGTTATGAAGAAAATGTTTTTAGAAATTCTTTTGATTACTTGAATTGAATTGAATATTCAGAACTGTGTTAGGCTATTTTTAAGATGTTAGTTAGTAAGATAAATCATTGTTAAACCTTTAAGGTGGACAATCTTAATTGAATAAATAACAAATAACAGATAACAAATAACTTTGTTCGTTCTAATATTGAAAGCTTTCTAAGATGTTGGAAAAAATTAGTACGTGAATATTTGTTGATTACTCGAAGTCAATGGAGTTTGAATGTTGTTCATCATTTTGATTATTATAAAATTTGTTTGCGATTTATTGGTCTACAACTGAATTCATTAGATAGTATACTTTACAATTATATTGCAGGGTTCATCAATTGTTTTCCTCTATGATTCTGATGGTTTATTTTACCGTTAAGGCATACGCTTTTGCTGACATTGATTGGTTCCAAGAAAAACTTTTCAAAAACCTCGGGATTAAGTTACCATTTTGAAGATTCATTAGTTATCTGTAGCAACTGTTCAACTTATCTGTAGCAAAAATATTCAGCAGCGTTTATGTAGTTTCTTGTAAGAGCACAGTACCCGTACTTCGACTTGTCCAAGCAACTTGTCAGCGTGGACGGAAGGTTGCAAATAACAGTGTGATCTTTCTGGTTTTTAACACCATTCCCGCCTGTCACACCGATTGGGGCTTCCTGCGGGTAGCAAGCATGCCGCCGTATGCAGCACGGGCCAAGGGTTGCTAGACGGAGAGCCTGCACAACAGCGGACACTGCAGGCATCATCGCACCAGCAGCATTTGCCTGTTGTTTTCCCGATTGCACAACGGCCGATCGGTCGGACATGATTAAAAATAATCGCCTTCGGTAGGCCGAAGAGTGTTTTGTGACAAGACAATAGTGCATCGGAAAACTCCCGTTAACGTGGAGGCAGGCTGCGGCTTCCTATTCTGGCCGATCTGGCAGCATCCGTAGGCCCCCAAAACGGGGTCTGGACGCGTCCACAAATGGACGACTGAACGGACCGATTAAACGCATAAATTATCAACCGAATGGGGCTGGTTACTAGCTAAGGTTGAGGGCTCGCATGATGCGCACGTGGCCGGGAAGTGGAGGCCCCGTGTGCCGAGGAGCGGACAAATGCAATTTAGGTTGAACCCGAACGGAACCTATTGAAAATCTCAGCAATCCGGTGGGTTTTTGGAGTGGTGTACACATAATTTTTTGTTTCAGGTTTTGGCTGCATCGCAATGACTGGTCAAAGAGGAAGGATCTGGATCCCGAGGAGGAAGAGGAGGGCAATAAAATATGTTCAGTGATAACAAAGTGTGTATTTGTCGTACCGACGGTAGAAGCAACGGTAGCCGAACACCGAAAGTAACACATTGGTATGGTGGTTTGTTTTGGTTTCGCCTCCTTCCACGCTCGGGGTCGGATGCCAACGACGGGGGATGCACTTTTCTCGCTGCACTCTGGCGTGTTTGCACCGAAGATAGCGCACGCGGGTGAGTCACCGAAAGCGACCCTATACGGGCGCGGTGAGTAGAAAAGCTATCCCGGAAGGGAGACTTGGCGTTTTTCCGTACCCTCTGACGCATTCGCATATGGGAAGGTTCGTCCCCTTTTTTGTCTTCCGCTTCCCATCGGCTGCCCCATCCCGCTGTTCTCCACTCGATTGGAACATCGTCTTGTGGCATGCTTTAACACAATTTATGCAACCGAAGATATTCTGCGACAAACAGCTGCGCGATTACGGCAAACGGTAGCATCGTGGAGGCGCAGGGAAGCGTTTGAAAATTTATGTTTCTATTTTATTCATTTCCCGCATTTCCATCCCCCAATCCGCTCGGAAAGAGTTTTCTGCATTCAACGATTGGTTTTGGGTATCCACTTATGGTTTGTGCGCATTTTGAGGTCGATGCAATTTCTAGTCTCAGCTTTCCAAACCTGATTTAGTTCGTTTCTTGTTTTATTAGGTCTCCCGTTAGCTGTCCGCTTCTGGAACTGGCTTGAGACTCTTCCTCAAAAATGTTGCTGAACTGCGTCAATCTACCGAATGTTATTTTTTTTTATTGTGCCTTATGAATCTTTTTGGCAAGATTCATTTATAAGAATCTTTCACCTAAGATTCGTACAGATGGATTCATTAATCTTTTGTGATTCGAATCTTCAAACGTTAATGAATCTTTCGAAGCCTTAATGAATCTTCATGAATCTTTCATGGATCTTTGACGAATCTCCATGATTCTTTCATTGGCGTGGATCATGCGACAAAAACAAAAGGAACGATCCAGTTTTTGCTCTTAAGCTTTCATCAGTTGATGCATCTTTGGGATTCATGAATCTCTCATTCAAAGATTCATGAAAATCTAAAACATCGAATCATTCAGATTCATGAATCAGAATCTGAATTATACTACTCTATTATTTTTGCGCTTGGCTATAAATTGATAAATATTTTTCCTAAAAGCTAAGAGCGCATAATTCACTATCTCTTACTAGACTCAAGTGTCAAGGAAAGTGTTGTGACGCGAATTTTTTCGGGTTTTTGTGTCAACATTGGGTGATTCATTTCAGAAATATTTCCGTGATTAATAGACAAGTAGCGTCCGTTAAAGAAAGAATAAGCTCAAACTAAGTTCACGCAATGTTCGTATATTTTCTCTTTATAATGTGCAAACGCCTACACCGTTGACGCTTCATACCAGATACTGCAGGCTAAAATTTTCGTTTAAGCTATTTTCGTTTATCTGAAGTCGTAAACAAATTCGTCCAGAGCAAAGCGATAAGCTAAACAAGCAAATTAAGCTGGGTCGGCCTCCTTCCACTACCATGTCAATAAGCGTCAGATACCCTTTCCCACTCCTTGCGGAAAGCTTTAGACTGAATCGAGCCCAATCCATTTGTATCATCGGATGTGCTAGCTCCATGAGCCGGCTCGCTGAAACAACACGAAAACGCACTTTCCCAAAGATAGCTGCTGAAGTATCTGCGTTTGTGGTTTTGTTTTTTGGAACACGAGCACTTTCGATCCGTCCTTGCATTCCTTTCGGGTAATTTCTTATGCAGATCCGCACGGAGTGGTTTCAAATGCTTCCAATGTTTGCAAGCCAGCAAACACTGGTCAGAAAATGTGCAATGTGTTCGCTGTACGGGGTTACGACGGCTTTACGGTAGACATGTTTACAGATGGGATGAAAAAATACCTACCTTATCCTTGATAACTCCCCGGCCGTCGGTGTAAAACATTTTTGTTTTAAAGTAGTATGCAAAAACAGACTGAATGGGCACTTTTCTCACGACTCAATTCCTTCGCATGTATGGATACATCCCGCTTGGCATATCATTTCGTGGATGCGATCGCTTTGGCGCTTGGCGAACGGGAAAACTATCGAAAGCTACCAATGAATCTTTTATTTGCAGAATTGCTGCCACAGTAAGACAGCTTCTCGAGGCGCAATACAAACATGCAGTCGAGATTTGCAATTCAAAGTGTGCTGCCAACTGTTTAAATGGGCGATAGATCCGTTGGCTTAGGTGTTGCAAACGCTGCATCTGTAGCCGCACAGTGGGATAACCAGCTGAAGCTTTAGGGTTACGAAATGTGAACTAAATGTCTGACGTATGAAATGAATTAGATAAATATGTTTAGTGAATGATGCTTTATTTGAATTTTCTTAGTTTTCTAGTGAAATCCATCACAATTTCGAACACTGCTGGCAAGATTCGTTTAATCTCAGAAGAGGTATCAAACTTCCAATCCAAATATTCACTATCTGCTCAGGAAAGCCCAAATTCAGAAAACTCTTGCGTCTATAACTTCCTCCAGCCCTAGAAAAGATAAAACTACGGCCTTAGCCCATAGCTGCAGAGATGCACTTATGGAGATTAAATTGCACCCAGCGTTCCGTGTTCAGAGCTAAAACGCGCTCAAAGACTCTACTGCCAAACTGGATGGGTAAAAACAGTCGGTACTCTGGCACTTCTTTTGCGCCGCGGTTGCGAAGTCGGGCTTGACTTACGGTGAGAATTCGAACCGACGGTGCACGAACCCTACAGTGTTTGCACCTCCCAGTGCAGCATGCACCCTGCCAGGGTGCTTGCATGTGTAATAAAAGATATTATGCATTTACACATATCCAGATAGATTAATACGTTTCCCAGGTCGAACGAGGTGGAGGCCGTCGTGGGGTAGGACCGTAGTTTAGCGTGGCCTTTTTTCCAGCACATTTTTTGTTTTCCCCCACACTCCCACCATCACGTATCACCTTCCTTCTCGCTCAACCGTGCACGAACCTCAAACATCGTGCACGTGATTATTGTGCGATCATCGTTCGTCGGGAGGGCGTTCGTGATCGTAAACATGGGAGAGGGCATTAATAAAATTGAATGAAAAAAGGGAAAACACAACAACAAAACGGGAAAATACCAAAGTCCAGCAGGGGTTTGAAACGGTGGAATGGTGGAAAACGTGTGCCAATCGTTCCGTCCCACACGTGGAGCCCAGCGAGGACTAGTTCGGCTTGGGCTTAGACTAGAGAGACATTACCTGTGCTTTTTTTGCCTCTTTCGCAAACCGTTTTGCCGGGCTCGCCGGCAATCTCTCTATTACCAGACACCAGCACCGTCGGCATCAAGCACTCTATTAACTATTCACATATTAATGTCTCAATTGGAGCCGATCTCGGCCTGTGGGAGCAGGAAAAAATGCAGCTGAGAAGGAAAAACTGATTTGATCGGTATCGATCGTGCCGCTTGAGCGATTGGATTATGCTTATGGTGGCGGGTTGTTGCAGCTTTTATGCATCGTATTGCATTGGCACTCGCATGGGTGGTGAGCGATCGTCTACATTTCGCGATCCTTCAAACCGAAGCTAGGAGGGGCGGCGTTTGAGCCTTATAATTGAACTGATTATTCACTGATCTAATTTGACACCTCGACCCGTAATGGAGTGGCACGATCAACGAAGTGGATTTATGGAACACGATTAGGATTGGCCGGTTTCGCAATGAGCACAAACCGTATCTTGGCCGTTTAATGTTACAGTTTTGAATCGTATATGAGAAACCATTAGGAAGTTTATAAAATCAATTGAAAAAAGGGAAGTAAATCATTAAGTACTTTAAAAGCTCTACACGCGAAAACTAAATGTGACTCATCAGATGGCAGCCATGGCTTCAAGAAAAATGTAATAGGTTTTTCTCAACAGCAAAATTGCAATTAAGATATTGCTAATGCCTCTGATGACTCAACATGTTGTCCCCGAAGCGTGCAATAACATAACTCCTACTAATGCCCTAACGGTACCAAATGTTCCAAATCAGCTTCAACCAGGTCCGGGGCCAAATTCAATACCATCCGTCAAAGGCAAAACGGCCTACACACCCCCGCCGGAGGGGTCCGCTTTCTATTGGAGTCATTAAAATAAAGCGGTTTCCCGCTCATTATAATAAACTTGCCCAAATTTATATCCATTCGCAATGCAGTCCACCCGCTGGACCAAGCTTCCATTCAATATGTCACGATAAACATGCAAATGATGTGCCGGGTAAAGGCTCAACCCCACATAGCAGGGTGAAGAAACCAATCTCCAAAGGCTTCGAATGCTGCAGGAACAGGCCAACCGCTCGACACATGAAACAGAAACGCATCCATGCGGTTGTCGAGAACGGAGTGGATGTGTGCCATTAATTAATGAATCCGCTAAAAAATTAGTTCCAATCACTGTTCGTAGCGGGATTTGACGACTGTTTTGTTTCCTGCTGGTGGACGAGTCCGCTGTCCTCGAATGGAACATCATTTCCGATAGCACCACGAGGAAGAAGAAACACGAAGACGAACGTTCTCCAGGCGGCGGCGCGGTCAAGGTGTCTTTGTCGGGTAAGGCGGCGGTTTCTTTTGACGGGTCGAATTAACATTCACTAATCCGATATTTACGATGTTTCGAAATCATTTTAATAACCGCCCGATAGTGGGACTTAGCGGGCTCGTCCGAACCATTGACGGCCGGGCGAGCCAGTTTTCCAAAAATCTATCAACTCCTTCGTTCGAGTAACAACTCACGAAATGTTCCATAATATCCGATCCGATGGAAGGGGGGAGCGTTTGACCGCGCCGTGCCGCGGCTCGGTTGTTGACGGGATCCATCAGTTCTCCAAATTGGAACTCGTCAACGGATTGTGGAAATTAAAATAGCTTAATATCTGCGGCTTTCCAAACCTTTGCCGTTTGATAACTCAATACGGAACGCTTTCTTTAAATGCCAGGCCGGTCTGCATGTCCACTATTTGTTTGTGCTCGGATGGTTATCTGTCGCTCGTTTCCCCTTTCATCGGCTCACGGTTGGGGCAGGCCGGCTTAGAGGAGCTGCCTTTTCTTTATTCTACGTTTTAATGCTAGTTAGAGGAGGCTTGTCACCTGGCGTTGAAGCAACGGCGTCGGTATTCTAATTATTCCCACCACCCGTCGCTGCCGGGAAGGGTGCTCCGATTAGGAATGTTTTATTTGATTGATCCCTTTTCTCGAGGGCCAAAATATGGACACACACTATCCCTAAATTCCACGCACATCAATTAGTGAAACATAATTGATCTGTAATTTATCATCCGGAACCGGCGCGGGTTTTTTGAGCGCCAGTTGTCTGCTGCTAGCTGTTTGAAGGAAGCACCGTTGGGATGGGTTTGCCTGTTCTCGACCAACGTGCTATGGTATTTCTCACATTTTCCACTCATATTAAACAGCTTGCTTGGTCTGAGGGTAGTGGGTTCTGATGTATGGTAAAGGTTGTGATCGATCGGATAGTTCAGATTAGACAGTCACGAAGAAAAAGTTTAAATCTTATGGCATTCACGTACCAGCGGCATGTGGATGGATGTTGAAAGATTTCGAAGAATGTGGGATCAACTGGTTGAGAATATCGTGAGCCAAGTAAATCATAATCGTTTGTTGAACGCCATGAATTTTGCTAGTTAAATCTATATACCTGAGTAAAAATCAACCAAAAGTCCTAAAATTGTTCATATCAAAGATTTCCACATACTATGTTAAATACTTTAACGAAGTACCAGTTGAACACAAATGAGTGCCGCAGTTGTGAAAATCAATTAATTCATTGCACCGTACATTTACGGTGCGTCTCATTAAATGCATCAATATATACAATCACACTACACGTTTAATGATTTATGTTCGTCCCTAGACAGCATCTCCGGGGGGGATGGTACGAGTTGTAATTTTGTTCAATTTCAACACTTCTCTGCATGCGCGCTTATTTGCGTTTGCACCTCGTACGCCCTCAAACGGGACCGAATGGAGCGAAAGCGTCCACTTTGCCACGCTCCGCTGAACCTGTGCTATGAATTTTTTAAAAGTGCTCTCTAAAATATTTATCCATTTGAAAATGCAAATTTTATTCCATCCATTATAATTTTCTCTAGAGTGTCCTGCATGGTTTCATTCAATGCAGCCATTGGTTGTTTTCCACCCGACTCTTGAATTCAAATTGTATGCTTTAGTCTTCTAGATGAAAAAACAAAAAAACTTTTTTAAGGCATTGGTTTTCCATACAATACCGGATTTATGATGAAGAACAATCAATCGATGCATATCCTTAAATGCAACCGGCTGAGAGGCCAGATTCATATTTATCGTTACTGTATTCTATAGTTACTCTTGCTCATATTTTGCTGCATACGGGTTCCCTGCCAGCCATGCATCACTTTTGTTTTTCAGCAAACATTTTCCTGTTGCTTATTGCCGCCAACGGGTTCGTTATGCAATCACGCTCTTCGCTTCTCCCAGGTACTTGTACAGTTTTTAATGAAATGAATTGCATATTTCATCTCTCTGTACTGACGAACAACTGACAAACTGCACCCATCAGCTCGAGCGGCGAGCAGCAAACGAGACATCAGCCTCCCGTTGAAAGAAACACAAAAAGTATCCATTGAGGACTGTTGAAAAAAATCCATTAAAACAGGAACATCACATTACGGGATCCGTGCTACCGGATTGACCGAGGAATGGCCGGAACAGCCGCAACGGGGGAGCAGTATCGATGCGCTGCGAGTTTATAAAATTGTATATATTATTTTTAAATCGGCTCCAGACGAGACACAGGCACCCGAGGCTATCGGATGATTTACTGTATTTAAAATATTTATACCTATTAATAAATCACCGATATGGGGAGGCAAAACTCACTGGAAGTTCGAGCGGGCCGGTGCGCGTTCTGACCCGCACCGTGGAAACGATTGATGTTTACGCAAAAATACTCACACTTTCAGAGCCATTTTCAGCTACAGCTCAGATCATTAAATCACGCATTGGACCTTTATTATTGCGATGGCTTGTTTTTCCAATGGCCCGTCTGCCCAATGAACTTCAAAAGAAGTGTGTGTAATGTAGCAATATTTTCGTCGGAGGATCGGTGGAGGAATATTTTATGTACGCATTGCACCTGAAAGATGGCAAAGTATGTAACGTTTTTTGATTTTATCACGTACACTCATTGCAGGATAACTTTTGATATGAAATGAACAAAATTTAAAAATAATTTACATCGAAGGCACATGTATCCATCAACATTTAAAATTTTAAACTGTACAATCGCCGCTTCAGATATACGTGAGATTTATTTTTACAGGTACACTCAAAGTTCATAATAAAGAGGGTTTTAAGCTGTAGACTAAAGTGGTTTGTATTAAAAAAAAAAGAATAAAATTAGATTTGTTATAGATTTTTAAGGAAATTTTCTAATTGGTAGTTTGTTTAAAGGGTAGTGTTTGAATTTCATCCAACATCACTTTTTTGCTTAGTAAGTTGTTCCATACGACCACACTAACACTTCGAAAGAAATGCTCCGTCAAGCAATCATTAAAGTGTCCTAATACTCATTTCGATCAAAACTCAACATGGTTGCTGATGATTTTGTGCATGTCTCCATTCCAGCTTGCCCAAGCCGAACCCCAGCGGGACATTCAGCACGGGCTGGGAAATCAGGAGAAATCGTAAAGCAAACACATTCCACATAGTCAAATTACCAATCGCTCCAGGATCGCGGACCGACCGGCTCCAGCGTTCCCGGTGCCGCAACACAAAACATACAACAAACAAATCCCGACCGGGTTGGCGGAAAGCAGAATTCCACCGTCTAGCGACAACGGGGCCGCAGAAGAGGTCGAAATTGGGAAGCAGGGGACTTAAGTTATGCTGGGAGTGAACGTTTAGGAACGCATGCATAAGCCGGCAAGGCGTCCGACCAGCGATCCTCCGGGTTGCTTTGTGGGCAACCGTCCACGACAACAGAAACATGTGGCATTCCCTCGTCCGTTGACCATAAATCAAACGTTCGAACTGCGGCACTCGGTGGACATCGAAATATGTTAATATGATTTGCACTTTATTGTCCGCAGCATGTTCGAGTGGTGTCGCCAGCTGGAGTCGGTGGTGGACCTAAGCCATACGATCGCCGGGGGAACCATGTGAGTGGTTGGCCAGCGTACAAAGTTTTGCCGTCAAATATTAATCAATCTGTTCGGATTCGACACAAGCTATTTTAATTGCACCTCGGCGCTCCTCCAGCGCTCGCATCGGGTTACAAATCAAACCGTCCCATTACTGACTGGTTGTGCATTCACGGTTGAAATCGAAATTCATACATAAAATTGCAATGCGGATGAAATATCGTCCGACAGTGATCGGCTCCATCAAACTTCCTACTTCGTCAGCTAGAGTTCTCGCGTTGCTAGTTGGTAACACTGTAATACCTCATCCAGTGTCGGGTCACTTCACCTTCTCCGGGGGGATGCTTCTTTCTGCCGACACATGGCGGACTGTCCTATAAAGTATTCTCACCGAGCGGACGACGCGCCGTTCATCTTCACTTCACACTTAACATCATAATCACCGGCCGGAGTTGTTGCGCGGCCAGCCTTTGACCGACGTTTTCAATGGCCGATAATCGTTTCTCATCACAACAGACATTATTAAGCTTTTGACAGCATCAACAGCGCGTGGTTGCGCGAAGCCACGCGATCATGCCCGCCCTCCCCACCCACCTCCCAGTGCCTATTGTATGCACTTCAGCGGGGGATTTCAACGCCATCCTTGACCGGACCGTCGGGGTGAAGTGGATCCTTTCGCTCGTACTAAGTCATTCGCCGGGCGCTGTTCCGTTGTGGCAGATCGAACAACGAATTATGAATGCGAAAACCAGCCGACGCAGGATATCGCATGTTGTGTAAGCTGCCATCGCGTTCGTCCCACGCAAAAACCTGAGCCCGGCCATGTAGGCATCGCGATCGCATCGTCACGATTGTGGCGTGAGCGGGTGAGATGGGCAGATTGAAACCGCGGTGTCCTCAAGAGCGTGTGGCGTGGGCGGCTTGCACTCGATCGATCGAGGCCTGATCCTGATGTCACCACGCGATGCTTCATTCGTCAAAACGCAGGAAAAATCCGTTCAAGGGCATTTAAATGCATCGTACCGTCTGGGATCGGGAATGTGTTCCATTTTCACCGCCAGTGGTCCCGCAGGCCACCCACGCTAGGTGCCGCTAGGCTCCGGGCTGGATCTATTTTTGTAATCACCTCTATCAACACCATCACCGATTCGGGGCGACACGGAACGCGTGACACGCGGTGCGCTGATCCATCTTTCGACAAGCCGTTTAAAATCGAGTCCTCATGCGAGGTGAAGGAAAAGGGGAAAAGCTAGATTTTTCGAGGTAGTTGCGCCGCTCGAGTATATTTAAAAACGCAGCACCGGCTTTCAGTGTGGTCGACTTTGGAGGCCATTTGCAGAGCATTATGTTTTTCTCGTATTATTTTATTTCGGCACCCCCCTGGGATGCGGTGCATTAGCGAGTCGGGTGCGGGGTGCCGGTGAAGCGCTAACCCCTTTCTCTCCAACAATGTTGCAGTCTCACGGTTGGATTGAAGGCACCCTCGGGCGAATTTTTCTAGGAAGAAATTACGTACGGATTTTCGTGACGTTGCTACGCGATGGCCCCGGTGAGATATCGGATTCGGGTGGTGATTGACTTCCTCCAGCTGGCAACGGGACACTGGGCCCTAGAACGGGGCAGCCTGAAACGGCAGCTGGCTCTCATCAACATATGGGGTAGAGGTAGACATTGTAATTAGATTGTTGATTGATGATAGGACGCGGCAGGACGCAATGTTTATTGGGGATTGCGTTACGGTGCTCTTTTTGCTCCAAATTCGTTTCTGTTTTCACTTGCCCCACGGCCCGTCGCGATGATCCGTTGGGAGAGACGGCTCCGGATCGGCATGACTCGGCCCGGTCCCGAGCGAGTTCTGTTGTCCGATCGATGTAGGCCGCGTTTGAGTGCGATAATCAACAAACAATAAAAATATGTCCATTTCGAATCGAATATCCATGGCGGATCTCGAAACACACATAACATAACAATGATACGGCCAACAATGACGCGGAGGATTCCATTACAAACGAGCGAATGGGTGAGATTATGTTGATGATTCGGGTTTTATACGCAACAGATGACTTATTAGGTGAGATTGATCTTTGATTTAGTCCAAAAGCAGACACGGAAGAGATTGCTAGAAGAGTGTTAAGAAAGAAACGGCATTTAGGAGATGTTGAATGGGCAAGCGAATACTACGTTTGTCTTCTTTTCTCCTGCTTTTCCTCAAGTTCGTTAAACAAAAATGCAATGTGTTAAAAGCAGCTTCCTGGAAATATGAGGTAACTCTTTCTTTAAAAATTACCCTTTGATTTTCGTTTCCCAACCCAGATCTGGAAGAGGTTCACGCAGTATTTTAAAAAATAATAAACTGTATTGCGTCTTCAAAGTCCACGCTGTCTGCAAACCCGTCACCGAAAAACCCGTCTGGTCGGCCTTTTCTGCAAATGCATTCAACATTCAGCAATTCCAGTTTTTTTTTATTGGCCAATTGGGCTCCAGGCGTTACTTGTTTCAAACCCTCCAACAACACACTGTGGCGATTGTCATTCCGGTTCGTTTGTTGCTGAACTGCAGAGAACTTTATGGCACTCCGGCCGGGCCAAACCCCCAGCCCCTTAGCAACTTTGCAGATATTCCATCAAACGGGAGGCTACGTAAGACCCGCTAGACCAGACACCTTTGCGGTCTTCTCAATCCTGGCGCACCGGATTGGCAAACTGCCCTCATCCCCGAATACAGGCGACGCTGCCGGTGACAGAGTGAGTCATTTCAAGGCTCCAATGGTGCGCCACCCGCACCACGCTGACCGGGAAGACATGTTTCTGCGCTCTGCGGTCGATGGAACCGGACGATAAAATTTAATTGATGAGATAAGACGGTGCTGTAAAGTTGAATTTATCATACCCGTTCGGTTCGATCGCGCACGCAAGGCGCGTCGTTACAAAATTATGACCGACTTCAAGGCAGGGGTTTTGGTGACGATAGCGGGGGAAGCTTTCGGAAAGCGTTTAATGCGTTGGAAAGTAGTGGATTTATGGGTTCGCATTTTCATGCTTTAATTGGCGAATAAAGTTTTACGCGGGTATGCTCCATGGTTTCATAAAACGGCGGGGACATCGACAGACTTAATTATTCACGGTGGACAGTTTTATAGAGATAAATTAAAATGGTATTAAATGGCAGAAGCAAGAAGGGCGGTGTTCGATATCGAAGAATCGAAATTTCGACAGGTAAAACCTTGAAAATGGTGAAACTAGCTCAAACGTGAACCTAATATCTTCAGTTGACGCATTAAAGAGGAGTTGGCTTGAGTCAGGGATTCTTTTGGATAACTTAAATTCAGTTGGTTCGATTTTGTGTCTTCATATTTTCTATCAATATTCTCGGAACTTACCCATTGTTGGGTGAGTCCATCGCAACACATAAGCACACGAAAGAAAACATATCTAGGACTAGGCACGCGGTTGCACACGACCGAACGTAACACCTAACAACCAGTATCTTAATAAAGACATTTTTCACTCCATTATTACAGTTCGAATGAGAATAAGATTAATGACACCGAGCAGGCAATCATTACCATTTTTCACGATGGAGGAACAAAACAACAACAACACATCGACACGCACACACAGCATAGAACGGCACCTTTTTCTCCCCGGCAATTGGTTCTCGGTGATCAAACAGTCCGTTTTTGGTCGGCGGCTCTATTTCCTCTGCCCGGGTTTCCTGTCGCCGTTGCCTGCTGCCCGCCCCGAAAGCGCCATTGCTCTGTTACTTGCCGGATAGATTGAACGGGATGTTTCATTCTTTGTTTTCCTTGTGTGGCTGTGTGTCTGTATGTGTGTGTGTGATTTAACCATCCGCCTGGGGTCCTGCGACCCATGAATTTGGGGTGAGCTTGAAAATTGTTACCCAGACCCGAAGGTTCGCCTTAATTCCGATCGATATACTTGGATCGGTTCAAAACGGGACGCTTGGTGTTTTGGGGCGCGAAGCGCACGTCAGCGCATTCCACGAACCTATGACGGATGATGACCACATGCCCGGTTATTTTCGGCGAAAGATCAACTGTCAAAATGCTGAACATGAACAATGATAAAGGGAAAAAAGGCAGCCCGAAAATTGATCTCCATTCAGGCCTCTGGTTCCGATCGCGGCGCGTTCGGCCCCTAACGGGGTGCCCCGTTTCGCCAATGGTGGCGTTGGCCTAATGATGGCCAAAAGGTGTGCCACGTGTGGTGTGAAGGTGATGTTCTAGTTACATCTATCATTTTGACAACACGGTTCGACCGAATGCAGCAATTTCTAATTTAAAATACAATATAGCAGATTGGGTGTAAAGTGTTCGGACATTATTGAGGGTTGCGTTAAAAAATCGTTACCAACACATTATCACCGTTTTCGATGGTCCAAATAACGCAGAAGTTAATGTTACTCTCCCTTTCGGAATCTTTTCAGATTGGTAAACTATCTTCCTGCGTCACTCCAAGTAAGAGAAACTGTTTTCTAAATTAAAGTACATGGCAAATAAAGCAACATCCTTCGGGGTGTCAAAGTGAGGCATCGTTACATCACTTTAACGACCGTCAGATGCAAACAAGGTATGCCGACGGTTACCGCTGCGGGAATTGCTGAAGAGTTTTCAATTTCCCATTAGGGCTCGTCGAGCGGGTAGGTTGGTTTGGAAGATCAATACATCTTCGTAAACAGTGCAGCACATTAGCGAAAACTCGACGCAGTCTGCACCGGACGCCGGTCTGGCGAAAGAAGGGAGAAAGTGTCCGTAGCGTTCCACCGCCGAAGCTGGGGTGTGAAAAGTTGGCCCTCGCCCATCGTTCGCGAACGTCAGAAGCGTGAAGTTAATCGAATGGAAAACAAGTGTCCCAAAGCTCGTACTCTTCGCGCGCCAGTTGGAAAGCAGAAAGGAAGGAGATGGAAAGCGGAAGCCGTGCTAGGTGATGTATAAAAGCGAACGACGTGCCTGGGAAACCGTCCATCTGAGAGTCCTTAGTCCCCCTGGGAAAATGCGACGCTCGGGAAAATCTGAAGCTGCAAAGTGTAAGTGGTGTAGATCACATAAAAATTAGAGTCGAACAGAAACACAGATAATGCATTTCCAGGGCATTTCGCGATGGACAGCCCGTCCGTTCCTTACGTCGGACAACAAACCATCCCTCCGTCGGAGGCCTTCCACCCGCCTCGGGTCTATCCGTCGATTAAAGGCGAATTAAGATTGATGAGCAAATAAAAAGCTTGATGGAACCATTAAAAAATCGAACTTCCCGAGCTAGCACAACGGGGAAGACGCGCTACCGAGGCTTCTTCGAAAACGTTGGTCTTTCGTGCCATCTGTCCGGCGGTGGCTAACGCCCGAAGCCACTGTAATATTTTCTTCACCATGCGCCATTTCGCTTCTTTTTTTTATTTTTAACGTTTTTGGTCCGATTAAGGGCCATCTATTCAGCCGGGTAAATGAAATCACTCAACCTCGCCGTCAGGGTTTGAATCCATTTTAATGGACTAGCCCTCGGACGTATCAACAGGCGAAATCGATTACGGATGAGGCCACTCGCTAGGAAAACGTGTTCCGCGGCCCGATAATATTTGATTTTTATGTTCACTCGCTTCGTGCTGTTTCAGCTCATTAGAAAACCACTGGCACAAGACAGTAAAAATATCGGATAGAGCTGTAATTGATCAGCAAATGTGGCTGATTTACTGGAGCAGATAAACTTTATAGCAAAAAAAAAAATGATAAGAATGTGTTGAGGGACGTTCCAGTTTTTCGAGGCATGATCAATTACATTTTAAAAATTTTAAGTTGTGTTATAATACCAGGAATACCTCAACAGCTGTATCTAAAATCTCCAGTAAAATGGCAATTCCATAAGAAAATGCAATCTTTGATATGTGCGAAGAGAATCTGAGTTTTTTGTGATATTTTTACTTTTCATTCAAAACGATGGCAATGTCGATTATTCTGCATGGAAATCAATAGATTTTCGCTTGTTTTAAAGTTTACTACAGTGTTTCTAATACTTGTAAAAATCATGAAACGAAAAAAAAATCATAACAATAATTGTAAACAAACATGACGATCGCAATTGTTTGGCATTCAACAAGGCAAGAGTAATAAATGCAACAAACAGCAGGATCGGCATAGGCGAACTCATAGAGACTGACCGGCCGCGGGGAGCCCCGAGGTTAAGGGGGCTTCGTGGAGAAAACTTAAGATTGAAATAGTAATTACCGATATTATTTCTCGCTTTAGTATACTTCGATCAAATTGGATTTTTGGTATTTTAAATTAGTATTTTTGGTATACTTTGATATTGGTTTATCATTGGTAATTTTCACTTTAAATGCATTATATGAATATGTTATCGTTTGTCTTGTATCAGTATATTTTTTTAAAGTGACTGCTAATCACGAGCAAAAGTTATTTTCTTATCGAAGTGCAAATTGGTCAATGGATTTAATAATTGGAGAGTTATTTCATATGTATTGTGCAACCATAAAAAATCTTAAGATCTGTAGTTGTTATATTCACTTGACATAAAACAGCAGCAATCTGACAAAATTTGTAGATGATTTGATAGAATTGATTTCCATCGATCCAGATTTAAAGCTTCACGAAACTGTAAATTAACAAAATTAGGATTCACAAGGACAAACATAATTTGTACCGAGCCAGCTAGAGTTGATATAAATATTAATAAATTAAGTTTTAAAACTTTGCTTTGTGTTTCGTAAAAGGTCACCATTGAATCGATCAATGTTTTTTCTGGCTTTATATATTTGTATTAACATTTGATCAAGTTTTGTTTTGTAAAAATAAGTTTCCCTCCACATATGGTGTAGAGATAACACTATCTACTTATAAACAATTATATCAAGTGAACTACAAATATCCCCAAAACATAAACTGGAGAAAAACACGCTTCATTTATGCGAACTGGTCGCAATGGGTAGAAGTTCCTACAACCAAGGTGCCTCAGTCTAGAGCACACTTTACATCGGCGTGATTTCCATCCATTCCACACGATTCGCAGTCCGGACTTGAAAACCATTGTTAGTGAAATCCTATCAACATTAATCGGATCATTTCGAAAGTGTACACAGTTAAGGCTGTCGGCAGCATAAATACTATCTATTCAAAATCCATTCTCCACCTCCGAGCCAGGATGCCCTCGGGGTGGCATCGTCCGAGCATGGCAAGCAGTGTCTCATAATTTCCCCGGTGCTGATTTTCGCCTATGTTGAGTACCGCCACGTTGCTTGCGGCGCACGGTATCAACCATTTTATTCGGGTAAGCTGGAGTGCTGCACGTAATGTTCGCGTTGGCTATCCCAACTCCCCACCATGGTCGAGGAAATATATCCGCTCAGCCTACTCAGCCGGGGATTTACATCCCCAATGGCCGAAGCAGCTAAATCCTACACCCAAAAATTTACGCTTCCATTTTAATCACTTTTACAAGGGTGCTCTTTGAAATGAAAAGGGCTCAGTACGACGGGAGGGAAGCGAACACCAACGTGAAGCAAGAGCCTGGTTACGATTGCCATGGGGCAAGCGCTGCAAGTACTGTTCGCACCCACATTCGATAACTGGTCGTCCGCATGACGCCGTCGGGCGCACGGATGGAATCTCGCGAAATGGCCGAAAATCGCGCGTGGACAGCATAATTTCGTATGCGAGTGCGGGACCCACTAATCGCCGATGATTATCTTTTATTATTCAAATAGCGGCTCGGGCAGAAGGTCCGGCGGTCGCAGGCGTTTCTCCGAGGCATCGGGTCGGCCTTGCAGTCGTACATTCGCAACATTATTTGGCGACAGTGGAAAAAAGGATCAAAAAAGACGAACCCTTCGTGGTTCGTAGGGCAAAAGTGTTGCATTCACATACAAATCACGCACGTGCGCGCATTCGTGTCGAGCATTTTCCCACATCCAACGCAATTGGCTGAAAAACAGGCTATACTGTGCAACAAGGTTCGTCAAGAATAGGAGTGCTTTCGACAAAACGGGTTTTAATGTCGTATTATGTCGCACCCACGTTATACATGTACGAGAAGTACTTTTTGAAGTTTTTTGTTTTTATGTACAAAGTCAGTTAGTAGTGTGACGCTTTGCTTAATTTATTAATTTTAATTATTTTTTATTAAAATAAATATAATTCTTACATTGCACTAAGTTGGCTAATTCTCGAATGCTTTTCGTACTGGTTACTCTATTGCACGCTAAACATTGATTTTGGATATTTTGTAACCAGAACAAATCGTGGTTTTTACTGTTATGACTGAATATGGGTTTAAAATTCAAATACAATCTTTATACAAATTCTTCTTCTTCATCGTCTTCTTCTTGGCGTAACGACCTCTTGGTCATGCCTGCCCGTTAAGGGCTTACGAGACTTGTTTCCCTGTTGTACGTGGATAGTCAGTCCTCTCGTACAGGGGAGGGTCAGGTCTCGGTTGGGATTCGAACCCACGCCGTCGAGGTGGTGAGAGCTCCATGAGCCGATTTTCTAACCGGCGCTACCGCTCGGCTGTCGCGGACCCCCTACAACCCCCTATACAAATTAAAGAACTATAAATTGTTCTAGATTAATTGGCAGAAACATGTACATTTTAAGAGATTTTTTACAGCAGGGGAAAAAACCTATAGCTATGTTCATATTTTCTGTGATAAGTCTTATTTTGGCTAGTGGTGAGACCGTAACAATATACTTCCAATATTTTAGTTTTAACTTAATAACCCCCTATTAAGACATTCTTACATACATTCTTTTTACAGAAAATCTTCTTGGGTATAAATCATTTAGTTTGCCTAGCAAGATCAATTAGAAATCCAATCGATAGCAACGACGGCTGCTTTTAGTCCATACCACACCTGAAAATCTGCACCAACAATTATGTCGCATCAATTGAGATGTCAAGCGTTGCAAACGTGGTGTGAGTCTTACCATGTTTCTGACAAGAAAATTACTCTCCTCCATGCATATGGACTGCTTCTCACCGCGCTGTCATTATGTGACGCTGTCGTTTGGCTCTTCGGTGAATACGGCGCCGAGCCATCTCACTTCACGTCCATGACACCGGATCATACGGCCAGCCTCTCCCAGCCATCTCATACCCGAACTCCGCTCTGGGTTGGAAAACAAAAAAAACCCTCACACCCAACCGTAGACCCTGCCGAACGGAGCCCGCTTCAAGTTAAATGTGAATAATCACACTTAATTGTTGTGTGGCGCAAAAATTTGCATTTTAAATTGCTTCCCATCGTGCTCGACAACTTCCGTCGAGTCGGCCGCCCGAGAGCATCGACCGAGAGGTGTGCGTGGCCCCCCTTCGGATGCATCGGATTTCGGTAAGATTCGAGGGTGAACTTTGGGCGATGATTACACCGTCCGCCGAAGCGCTGCCTTCCACATCCGGTCACCGCATTCGCTCAATTGCACGAGGAAAGATGGGTTGGATAAATAGAGTTGCACTCTCATCCGTTGATTGGAAAGGATCAACTTTCGGCGTAATCTCCGGGACGCATAGCCCTGCGAGGGATATTCACACGTCCACGATATTTTCCGCCTCTGAGTCCTATCTTATGAATATTTACGACCGCTTTTCCTGATTACATGTTTGCCTACTGGACGACGGATTAATGGTGATATTTATGGAGAGGCCAAAATAAAAGCATGTCTACCGATTACTTTTAACGGATCGAGAATACCGCTCCCGAATAGTGTCTGGATACGCCAATTTCGTGTCGTAGAATCAATAGGTAGCTGTTTTGATGAGATATTTCTTATAGGTATTGGTAATTCTGATTTGTTTGCTTTACGTTCCCTACAAAAACGAAACCTAAAACGATATTATTACCTAATCATTTAAAAATTTCACGAACTTAAAATGTACGTAAAATTTAAAATAAACATTCCCAACATATCCGATCGTGAGGCCAACCTCAAATGAGACGTTTTGCTCTCTGCCAGTCAGTCATAAACCTGTGCTAATTTCCACGAATAAAATGCACGCTCGTGCCGAATCTCTTATTTCCGCCACGCTGCGCAGACGGTGCGGCAGTTAAGCAAACTGCAACACAAACTGCATTCCCAAAGTACGGTTTAGCGCGGACCGTTGCGCGAAGATGGTACGAAACCGAGCGCTTGTTAAATGACTCGAAAGCGGGTAATGGAAACTGTAAAACAATTGTCCGAATCGTTAAGATTCGAGGCGCGCCAAGCACCATTGCCGTGTCATCATCATCCGAAAGTTGTGAATCCGTAAACCCCGCATTTCACGAGTGGTAACGATTCATCAACCAGATTTTCCGAGCACCCTTTGCGAACCCTTTTCTGCCGTTTGTCATTCGACCACGTTGGCCACGACTCATTGCACACTGGTGTACCGACCCGATGTGCCATCATTAGGGCGGAAAAGTAAACAAATTTCGGCGGAAACCTGCAGGGAAACGAAAACGATGCAAAAAATGGCACCAAAGGAGTATTGGGCGTTCGGCGTGAAGTGGGGACTCACACCCTCGGGACTTTTTCTAGTGCTAACGGTTTGGGGAAAACTCCAGATCCGTTTTGCTTTTAGGAACCATAAAATGTGTGAGAGAATTTTCATAATATTTTAAATGTTCAAAAATAAAACAATTTCTCACTAAAATGTACGAACATTGTTTGTCCCCTCATGTCCGTTCATTGCAGACTTTTTCCAAACACACGTGTAATCACACTGCTTTTTTGATTTTTCTTGGTTGACCGGTTGTCTACACTGCGGAAAGGATGTTTCTCGGAACAGTGCCGGAAAGGATGTTTCTTGGTGCCTTTTTGCTGCATTCTACCGTTCTCTTTCGCTTCTAACTCGCACGACATGGTGCCCATTTCGCGCATCGCGAGTGGCGAAAACTCTGAGACAGTTATTTTGGTCGAGTTGAAAGCATCAACAATAGCAAAAAAAAGTAACAAAAGTGGGAACGATGGAGCCCTTTTTCGCTGCCGCGAAGTGATTCTTTGAATCGTGCCACGGCCAGGCAAGGGAAAGATTAGAGAATGCTGTAGAGAGCGCTTGCCAAATGGCGTCATTTATGTAGTATGTGTTGGACAGAAAGAAATATCAAACAATGAACATTTTAAATTCATTAGTTACAAGCTTTTTGGCTTTTTGTTCTTAAAATTAACGATGAAAAATTTCTCACTGAAGATAATTGAATGAAAACCTAAAATACCAGCAAGTAGTTGTTTCAAACGTGGGTAGTTAAGAAAGAATAAGAACTAATTTGGGAACCTTAAGAAAGGAAAAACTTTACTTTCCTCAACCGAGTTTGCGTTTCATGGAAAAAATACTTTTTTCTCTACTGCTTAATTTTCCATAATAAAAGTTCCATCTTCCAGACTTATTTTACCAAGCCCAAGCGGAAGAATGAGATCGTCGAGATGTGCACATTGACCCTGTTGGATGCATCCACATCAACTGATAACGGCTCCCATTATCAGTGAGTGACCCAAGGCTTATCCATCGAGTCCAGGTCCTATCAAAACTCTAACGGATTACAAACACGGAAATATCATCAAGCGGAAACCAAACACTGCAACATCTCCCCTTATCGAAAAGAAAACTTGAGAATGTAAAAGTATATGCATAATTCTAAACCCAATGAGTTCATCAAGGAACAAACGTCTGCTATGGTTTAAAATAAACCCCAGTTACTTTACGTTGCAGGTTAGTTTGAGGGATTGCTTTTATTTCCTTCAAAAACGGAGCAGAGGGGAGCTTTGCCACAAGTTCGGCCAACTTTCGTCCGAAAACTTCAGAAAACTCCCCTCGGCCTCCGGATGGTACTTTGGGTACTCCGTGGTTTTTCATGGCCCTTCGTTACGAGAGGGAACAGCGCGCTCGAATGTCGAAGCTAAATGCGCAACAGCGAAGTTTATTACAATCCTGGCAAAAACTTAATAAGATTTTCCCCCTCGCAAACAAACAGTACCGACGTCTAGGACGGTATGGACACACGGCAGGGCGTGCATTGTGAAAGGTACGTGCGTACTTTTGAACTCAAAATTTTCCATCTTTCCCATTCCGAGACGCTACACTTGCAACTGCTTGTGCCGGCGTGTCGGTACCGTCCAGGGTTTCGTTTTAAATCTTCTTCCTTTAACCGAGGGGTGCTAACATTTCCACTCGCAGCGTCCTTCGAAGGCCCCGGGAGGAATCGGTATTTGTGTCGCAATGCCGCGACGCCATCTGGCCGTAATGGGCCTCCGAAGGACGCGCCGGTGTACTAAAGGACGCGCAGACCCATGGCAACGGAATTACAGGTTATTATTTCGATGGGGGCGGTTCAAGAGTTGGTTGAACCTTGTCCAGACGATTCCGGCGAAACATAAGACCGTTCGGCTCCGAGGGCCGAGGGCCTTGCAGGCGCTTGCGTTGCGTTTCTAAGTGCCACAAAGGTCCTTGTGCATTTCCGCCTGTCGACGATGCTGCTCTTACTATGACACTCCAGGGAGTTTACTCTTCCCCAGCCGCGTACGGCTTCCCGGTAGGGTAGATTTGTGATCTCCGTGCTTCTGGCGGCCAGTCAATCCCGTCAGTCTTCCCGAAGACGGCAGAAACCTTCCCTCATCCAAGGCTTCCCGTGTCTGCTCCGAGCAACGAAATGTAAGTTTGTGATGTTCTTCTTCGTAAAATGATTCGACTTATGCGGGGGAATAATGGCTTCATTCTAAGAAATATGAAGCAAAAAAAATTTGACGAATCTTCAAACTCGCACTTTAACAGTCCCGTACTCAAGAAAGGCAAAAAAGCGGTCGATGAATAATAAGGTGTGAGCGAAAAACAGTATGCAAAATCAACCACTTCGAGGGCGATCTTTATTATCTGGCGTCAGGAATCTTTTCAAATTATGGCGTTTGACTTTCCCAAAAGTTTTGCAGCAGCAGTAATGGATTTACATTTTATTAAAAATACCAGGTGTGGCCGTATCTTGGCAAACAAACTCGACGAAATAAGAAGTACCTAATCGCTCCCTATTTTGTCAATTCCAATATCCTCGTTCCCATTAAGCGGCAAATATATTTCTACGCAGGGAAAGTGCATACTACAATAAAGTGGTTGTATCATGAAAACACTCCCGATGGAATGTTTCTGCTAGCGAATAATTTTCCCTCACTCCCAAACGTGAGGAATGTGTGACGCAGGACGCCATCGGAACGAACTTGCATTCTTTTGGAAGCGGCTACGGAAGTGTGTCGAATGGTCTGGAATTTCACAATTTATTTGGTAGTTATTACTTCCCCTCATTTCATGTGGTTATGTGCGTATGTATGTGCTTCTGCTCATGCAGAAGGGTGTTTGATTAAACGATATCAACTGTGTCACATTTGAAAAAACTCAGAAATTCTGTGAAGATAATTTAATTAAGTATCAAACATTTGAAATTCTTCTATGGTTTGTGACGATTGGACACTTTTTAAAGGTAGTTAAAGGCAATTTAAGCAAAACGTTTCTTTGGAACAAATTTTCTTTGAGCGAAATATAATAATTTGTTTTTGTGTTTTAGTTATTTTTTTGTTTCACTGTTATTCACATACATCATTGAACTCACATGCTTGGAATAATAAATACCGATTCCACTCAAGTCTAAGAAAAATGATTGCCCCCAGTCATAATAACTCGTTTAGCTTGATCCAGCACACTTTCTCACATTAGAAGCCCGTTGAATGTCGTTAGCACTTTGTGCATTCATTAGTCATACAAATTTCGTAAGGAATTTTCCGAACCGTCCATTATTCAGGCACCTTCTGAACAGTGGCAAAAAGAGGGGCATTTTTCAGCCGAGAAACGTATCTTCGCCAGTTGTTGTTGTCTGGCACGGGGTGATAAATTTAATGCATAACCTGGACGGACCCCCAAAACAGTTCACTAATGTACATATTTAAGTTCGCGCCAGCATAGAAAAGCAGTCAACCTCGGAGCAAAAAGATAAGTTTTCTTTCCATTTGGTTTTTTTTTCTTCATCCTCTGTCTCCCATGTTTCATCCGAACGAACCACACAGGGTGAAAAGTTGATGGAAAAAGTAAAAATAAGGAAGATCAAAAATGCGAGAACAAGCTTGACGTTCTGGGCACGTTCGGGGTCCATTCAGTTTGGTGCTTATAACATGTAAATATATTAAGAAATACGAAACAGTGCGAAGCGCTTGGAATGCAGTTTTTCCCATCAATGAGCCGCACAGTGGACGGCCAACCTGCTGAAGATTCCTCTTGGGTACCAACAGGCAGCACCCTGTCCAAGGCCACGCAGGTTTGGGCTCGTAACAAACGAGAGAAATATAGAACCTTACGAAACTCCGGCCCGGTGCGTTCCTAAGTGGGAAATTTCAAATTAGGTAAAACCGTCATCGTCCGGTTACGTTCGTCACGTTGAAATTCGCCTTTCGAGATGGGCTTACCCCTTCTACTACCCTGTCCCCACCTTCCTTCCTGGGGTGGATTGGACTGGACTACAATGGCTGGCACCGAGGAGCTAGTTCTCGGTAAGGGCCGTGGATACATTGTCTCGAGCAGGCCACGGCGTCTTGCTACCAATTCTTGCCTCTGTTCTCGCTCACCCGGACACTGGCGTCAAAGAATGCACACACAATGGCCGGGGTGCTCGTCGGTCTTCTTCTGCGCCGTTTCAGTCAGCGCCGTTTTTTTTTTCATTCCACTCGACGTGTGGTTTATTTTTCTCTTTATGTTTTGTCAGCCCCGCGGAGCCCCCACTTGGTCCTTGGTGTCCGAAACACGCATCCTCCGGGCAGGCGAGTGCGAGCCCTTTTTCGATTGTCCGGTCAGTCGAGTGCGCATGTTCCGAGCATAAGAATACACACATCAAATCAGCATAAACAACACTCGACAAAAGCATAAGTAGGCAACACTCGATCAAAGTCGACTGGACGGCGCAAGGCGCACTCGTCTGCAAGCATTTCGTCTGCATTGTGCTTTTGGAAAAATGCCTACGGACGGTCCCGATCGGACATTTTCATTCTGTCCCTCTGCACTCTTGAAGCAGCTCCTCTGGGCTTGGGATCACATTCTTCGGGTTGGTTTGTATTGCTTTCTTGTGTATGTTGTTTTTCTTGTGTGTGATATTTTATTCAAAAGCCTTCTGCATTTTTCTAAGGGTTTTCAGTAATAGTTAACAATTTGACTGAGCACTCATGTCTTTTCTTTATCCGTCAAAGAAGCTGACTTTAAAATTGAGTGCAAACATGATTCATAGAAAAAGATTTGATCATAACGAGTTGAGTTCGAAACTATTTCGATCGTTCGATAAATTCAGTCAGTCCCGCTTCTTTAGAATTCCAAAATTTATGAATTCAACAAAATTGAGAAACAACATTTATGGCAAATATCATGATCTTTACTTCAGTAAAAATGCAACAGAACGCATTGAAATGTGTCACGGTACAGGAACAGAAACAGTTGGATAATCGTTCGTTTTGTGCATTTGTTTGAGAAGCTGACTTTTTCAGGCCCGTTCTTGCAAGTACAATTCGCGCACGAGTCACCCACTAGTAAACCATGCATCTAAAATCGCCTCATAGCCAACGCTCGAGAAGGCTGCCGAGTGTGACGCGATGAAAACGGCAAATACCATTTCTTGGAGGTTTATACAACAGAAAAAGCAAAAAAAAAGAAAGAAAAAGCACAACTTACCCACTTGAAGAAATGTTTACACGTAACGGATCAGCAATGTTGCATGAAACGGCAACGATGCTGCGCCAGCGACTGGATGCAAACAAGAAAGTTGTGAACGATGACGACAAATTTGAACAAAAGAGAAGGAAAAGTCTGGCTTGGAAGCGCTTGGTTGAATTTTCAGTAAACATGCCTGGTCCTACGCAAACCATACAAACGATGGCTTCTGCGTGGACGAAGGAACTGGAGTTGGAGCTGTACGAAAACGTGCACTGCATTGGGATGGTCCGGCCACTCGAGTTTAGATATATGTATTTGCACGAAATAACAGCATTTTCACGAGTGTAGCTCAACTGAAAAGATTATCCAACGTGGATGCGGTGTTCGTGAGTGCTTCGTGAAGCATAAACATGGGATGTTTGGATTAAGTGAAACTATTTGCGTTTAAACATCACTTTTGGCAATGCAGAGTTCATTACAATGCCAAATACGACCCGTATAAAATGAAGGTAAAGATATAGAATCTACAATCAATTATATTAGTATTGTTCTGTAAAGCCACAATAACGCTTTCTGCAAACAATTTCAAAAATTGTCACAATTTCTCTGGCATTCAATATCAATTTCACTTTAAAACTGCTTTCAACATCCACGTTACCTGGGTTTATCTTTCGTTTGCCACCTGAATGAACAAAGTACCTTTGAAACCCGGTACAAGTAAGGAGTGTAACGAGGTGAAAAGAATACCCTTTTCCGGCTTGTTATGGGCATTTTCACCGGCTGTCACATGTTTTCCGATTTTGCACCAATCCTTTCGTGATGGCGGGACCATTACTAGAATCAATTTTGTTGCCATGAAAGTAAAAGAAAACCACCGATACGCCTTTAAAGTTGATTTGGCTCGTTTTCTTCGTTTGTTCGAAATTTCCCGTCCAGCGAAAGTTAACGAGCCATGCTCGAGTGGAGATTATTAATATTGATAAAGAATTGTTTTTCTTATTTCCTAGAAAAGTACCTAGTAGATAAACTTTTTAAAAATGAGCCTCATGATAATTTTTAACGATACCCACCAACAACATGAAACGATGATATATGTATTCAAAATTATGGAATCACCTTGTTTCGGACTTACTATTTCGTAAAATATAACTTTTCATTTTAAATACTAATTTAGCTTCGAACATTTGATTTTCTTAAACATACAGATACTCTAAGATACGACGAACATTAATTTATAGAGTTCAAGTAATCTTTAAAACTGTCAAATAAGTAGACCAGGATTACATTGCATCACATTCCACAGAGAGGAAAAATAACTACATCTGTGTTTTCATTTTTACAGCAGAAGTGCAATAACTGAAGTGCAAATGCCAAAATAAGGAAAGCAATGTGTATTTGCTCAGGCGACAATATTGCAGTTTCAATTTCAAGGTAGTTTTTATGCCTCGAAACTGCTTTCCGTCGTTCACGACATAAGATTTTTTGAGAAGTTTGAACTCTTATAATGCGACATAGATTCAGCGCATAGTGAATTGTGCAAAACAGTCGGATCCAAACCAAGAAAACTAGGTTAGAAGACACAATGAAAACATTTTCTTATTTATTTTTGCCTATATTATTAGTACTACAAATGAATCCGCCATTGTAGAGCTACTATTTTCCTTCTCCAGTCGGGTACCTCTAGTCACAATAAGCAAAGAACACGAAGAAGTTCTAGCATAGTTTTCTTCTGCGCTGCACTGTCTGTTGCAAAGAGAAGCTCCAGCCAACCGCGAGCACTTCCGCCGCAAGCTTCCGGCAAAGTATCCGGCAGGCACGCTGGTGTAAAACATCTTTTGTGAATTATTATTCACCAATTTGTTGGAAATTATTTACAAAACTTCTGTGTACAGTATCTTTTCCCAGCCATCTCGTTTTTCATAGCTGTTGCAACTTTGGACGGGAAATTCTCCACCGCAGACAAGTAACGAACCGCCAGTACCGGCGTGGGTGGGGAGGATGAACGGAATGGAGCTTTCATTTCAGCAAGCCCACGAAGAAAAGTTTTCCAAGTTTTCCCCCTTTTTCCGCTACCCTTCGTGCTTCTACCATTCCAGCCGGGAAACTGTGGCGCATTTGGCCAATTGGAAGAAAATGCTTTTGATTGTGACGAGCAACCCGGCCAGAAGCGTTTTCTGGCATTTGCTACGACTCGGAATGGAGCGACAGTGGATCCACTGAGGTCATGATTGGGAAACTAGTGGGAAATTTTAAGTGCACGCTGTAGCAAAACATATGTTCGGCCGAAGACTCTTCGCGTTCCCGGTTTGAGCCGTTGCATTCTCGCAGGGAATGGTTGGTTGAAAAGAAGAGCAAAATAAATTCAATGTTTTGCAAATATGTAAGCAGAATGAAGTTTAGCAGTGTCGAGTAAAAAAGGTTCATTTCGTGTTAGAGAATGTTTCGAAGCTGTAAACTAGTTTGGCAGACATAATTAGTGCAAAGCTTTGCAAGGCACACCACTCCCCCATTGTAAAGTGAGTGTAACAGTTGAACTAATGGAAAACAAATGACAACACGATATGCTACAGCTACAGTGACATAGCACTGCAAAGATGACTATTCGCGGGAACTGCACACTCTTCCACACAAACGTGGGATGGAATTTTATGTTCTGCAAAAATCGTATTACCTTCGTTAGCGGAACAATTCTTTTCCATATGCAAATAGTACCGCGAAGGGCAAACCGTTGGGCGCGCCAGAGAGTTTATTATTTATGGGCAAACAAATTGCTGCCCTAATCAAATATTTGCTTACAATCCGCGAAGCCATGGGCACACACTTGGGCTTGGGTACTGGCCCTTGGCCTGCCCGATGTTCACGCGCGGTTCATCGGGGCACAGCTCCAGAAGGCAAACAGGCACACCAGTATACAACCTGTCTTCCGATCACCTCGACACCGGACTCGGTTATTGTTTTGCAGCGAGCGAGCAATAGCGAACCAGTTTCGTCACCACCACGTTTCGAGGCTCGGAATAGAAAATTAGATTTTCCAAATTCAGCTTAAAACTCCGCAAGCCTATGGCGCGACCTGGGAGGCAGAAGGACCCGTGCGGGAAACTTATGCGGACACGGGAAAAGTTGTCCGTTAGATTTGTCAACACCATCGTGGTGACCATCTGAGGGACTGAAGCCGGTGGAAGGAAAACAAACACGTGAATGCAAAATGATAGAAAAAAGATTGTAGATGGAAAAGCTGACCACCCGTTTGCCAAACTAGATGGCGCTTTCTGGTACCGTACCCGTTGGACGCGGGGAACGGCGAAGGCTTGGTGCGTGTTTTATTTTCCGTTTGGTCGAATTCCGCAAATTTGCTTTCGGTCGCGAGGAATGCTAATGAAATTTGAATATTTGTATGTACATTCCCTTTGGTGTGGGTTTGGACCCGAAGGACCAAAACCTGGTGCACTGTTTCACACAAGCATCCATACGCAGCCCACACCTGTCAGGGTTCGCGGGAAGTTCCGGCGACATGTGTCCACCCGGTTGGATGTTGTTTGCGTGAGGTCGTGCAATTTATTGTTAAACCGGAAATAGAATGGTGCGCGGCAAAATCGGCCGGAATGGTATGTGCGTGAGGCTACTGCTAGGATGCTACTGGCCAAAGGCTTTGGAAGGAGGATCGGCAGACGTGAGATGCTGATTCGATTCAGCAGTGCGTTTTAATGGGAAAATGTACACAACGAATTGTGAGAATGCTGAGTTTTTCATGTCGAGGCCCAAACTGATTCCAAATTCAAAACCAACCAATCATGAATTGCCGTCAAAACTCATAAAAGGCACGTGAAAATAGATACATTAGTAACCAGTGATGGCATTCTCTTGGAAACACAATACCGGATATAAAATTCCCCCAGTAGCATTATAAACAAATGGGAAATGCTTTCCATTCAAAAGAGAAAATCTTGCAGCAACATCGAATAGCCATAAACGAAATAACTGTGCTCTCTATAACTTGCAAAAGCGCGTAATACATCGTTCGTGTCTGTTTCCGCTGATTCCTTGACAACCGAATCCCATACATCTCAGCCGAGACGTCTTGACGCACTGGCACCGTTAACATGAGCGCTAGATGAAGAAAGCCATTTTTCACAAAGTACATGTTACAACATTTTTCATTTGATTTTTGTTTTGTTCCTGCGTTTGGTGACAATTTACATTGCCAGCAAAGTCACCTCCCAACGGGACGGGTGCAAAGGGGCCCAGGAATGTCATGTCGGTCGCAGCACAGCAATAACTCACGCTGTACTCTATTCCGGTGCAATTTCGAAACCAATTGAGGCGAAAAACAGACGAATTACGCCGGTCGCGAACGAAAACGCTCCAGGAATTTCGTTTACCACCGGGAAGTTCTAGAGGCGAACTCATGCTTACGCGCTTCTGGCATGGCCTCCCGCGTGGCCAAAGTAAATTGGCCAGAACCAGTATGTGAAATTGGAAACGGTTTCAAGACATGCATCAAGCACTCGGGTCCCAGGTGTTTTTCGTAGGAAAAATGTGCCTCCTCAAATAATCCTTGCCAAAGTAACTTATGATGTCTCAAGAATGTGATTATGTTATTTTGACGATTTTTTAGTGTAGACATTAGCGAAATTGTACAGAAATTATGCAGCATGTGATCAAGCTCAATTTCACCGTTAATAGGTTCTTGTGAAATTTGTGTTGTTTGAAGTATTTGCCATATGCCATATTCACACTTTGAAAAGAACCAAATAAATAAAACCGAAAAGAATGGATAAATAAATAATGTTCAAAATTCTATAGAAAAAAGAAGGTGTCAGTTGTTGCTAGCTAATTATATCTTGCCTAAATGCGGACGATATATTTCAATGCAATCGTGCACACCAAGTCCCGGTATTGTTCCGGTTGAGCGAGTACCGAGCGCACGTCCTAGCCACCCTCGTCCGTCAGGCTCGATCCCTGATAAGACTTGACCGGTGCCGAAATTTATTGCACACCCCCACGAACCCCACACTTCCATGAAGGATGGAACGCGTACACATGCGTAAACGAACCATTTTTGTTCTGTTGATTTAATTGAGTTTTTAATAAAGCACATTTACCCCTCGCTCAGGTGCTCCGTGTCGTTGCGCCCCTCCGATGGCATTCTTCAGGGGTGGAAGGATTCCGGTTCATCGTTCCGGGAGGAAGTGCCCGGTAATTTATGGCTTTGATTAAATGACCGTAAGGACATGGCCCGATAAACGCGCGCGTCAGGATACGCTCGGGGGTGGGTCGTGGAAAACGTAGGTTGGGCAGGGGACGGTCTCCTCCCAATGGAAAATTCCAGCAATTCGAGCAAAGAGAAAGGGGATGTTTTTTCCGGCAAGCGTTTTTTTGTGTGCGTGTGTGTATGTTCCGGAGATGTACGTTGGGTTGGTGTACACCTTCGCCTTACCCGGATCGCTTTATCATCCACACCGTCTGGCACGGGCCATGTCGTGGATGGATTGGCGTGGTGGTGGAATATGTTAAAAAGAAACGCAACGCGGACCCTTTCTAAATAAATAAGTGAAATATTTAACCTTGCCCTCAGTTGCAGAGTATTACTTTTTGCTTCTCCTCTTCTCAGATAACCTTTGCCCACAGGGGACCTTTGCTTGCCTACATTCGGAACACCCGACCGCACCCGTCAAGACAGCGACAAAATGTCAAATATTCGGGAATCATAAATTCTTCATTTGTCTCGCCTGGAATGATGGCCCCGGAGTGTTGGCTCGCATCCAAGGGTGGCGAACAAATGGCAGCAAATTGAGTGGCAGTAGGAAAAAGCGTGCGTCGGGGTCGAGAGCTGTGGCCGATTTCCACCATGCCGATTCCATTACGCCAACTGCATGCGAAACCCGCGACTAGCTAGCGATGGTGTACTCCCGACTAGGCCAGGGGTTTGGCCCGGTACAACCCGTGACGGTTTTCTTTGCACGCTTGGCCCACGCCGTCATCAAGCGCTCACGTCTCGTCACTTTGCGCATGGTTAGGGAAAATGGTTCGCAAATTTCACAGCCAAATTCCACCCACTAGGGAAACCGTATGAATGACGAATGTTGGCTCTTTCTGGGAAGTTTGCTGGAAAGGAAAGTCATCGGGAAAGATATGTTCATTAGCGAACCGAGTCCCGGGCACCAGTTTTCACCAGGGAACTGAGGGCGAGGACATTCGCTAGAGACAATACGTTACGTAAATGAAATATGACACATGTCACTCCGCCGCTCCCGGCCTTCTATCCTGACGAGCGGCCACGCTAAAAGTTGAGTTGACGGTAGCTCACCCTCGAAACAAAAAGCGAAACAACCGACAAACGAAAACCTAAACGCGTCCGCTTGTCGCTGCGTTGATTAGTCGACGAAACTCGGCTCGATTCTCGATCCGTCCTCGTGCAACGGTGACCTGCTGTCAGTCGACCGGGAATCCGACGACTCCACCAAGCGTCCCGCGGGTTTCGACCCCTTCGTAAGCGCACCTCCGGAACTACAGCACTGGTCCGTGCCGTGTGTGGTCCGTGCCCGATCCATCATAACGCCCGCGACAGTTGTTCAGTTGCGTTATTATTTTCGACTGCGTTTTCCGGTTCCACTTCGAGGAACATGGAAAACAGATAAAACCAAATTATTAAAACAATGTTTTTGTTTTCTCCCGCATGGTTGCTTTTTTTAGGGTCTCTCCTTGTCTTCTCCCAAATGAAAATAGACCCCACCAACGTAAACCGAACAGCTGCTAACCCAGACCTCGCTCAGTTGCCTTCAATCAATCTCTAATTTCGATGTTTTGATGACTCACGGAATGGAGTGGCTCATCTAGCAGGGCAGAGTGTGAAGCAACAATTTTTACTGTTTGTGTTACTATCATCGTCATATTGTATAACTATGAATACATGGTATTATGAATTTAATTAAAAACCTCCTGCAACCCGCCAATAAACAAAGCAGAAAGTCTTGGCAATTTAATTTAAAACCGCTTGCCAAATGCGGTTTAGATGGGTTTTGATTTAGCAAACCAAGTGGTGCTGGACTTTATGCTACGCTCCATCTGGTAAATTATTTCATTGCAGCAACACTCCGTTCCACCGAAAGCCAAGAGAGCACCGGATGCACTTTTCACCGCTCCTTGAGATTCCCCATTAAAAAGGCGTTATGTTTTACGTTCTTAATTGTCAGAGAAATTAAATACACCTGCTGTGGAAGTCTCCGTACGGAAAGGATTGTGCACGTGCTGGCATGTGTCCCTTTGCGCGGGCTTCCTGAAAATATCATCCCATCTTTGGGTGGAAGACACGCTTCTGCCGCCACATCCTCCCCCAGCCCGCAGTTGGGCACATAAAATTCGAAGCAAAACTGCAACCGAGTAGGCGTTGCCGGGTAATGTGATCTACCACTGCAATATCGTATTTCATAGCAGGGAATGCACCGCTGCTTTCATAGCAACGCAATACCAAGCTAGAGCTGCACGATACTGCTGCATTTCAAGGTGGCACGGTCGGGATGATGCTGTAGTAGTTTCTTTCTTTCCTGAAATTGGTTTTTCCTCGGTCCCTAACGTCAGCATGCGGAACGAAATTTTCTTCCCTTTTCCAAACATCGCAAAGGTTGACCATTGGGGCACTTTTCCCTGGAACAATAGTAACCCAGCAACAGAACACAAAATTGCCACCCCGCAAAGTGACTGACGTTTTTATGGAGCTTAGTGGATGAGAAAAATTAAATAAAACATACACTTCTTCTTGCAACCGACGAAACGAAAAAGTTTCCCTGCTGCCGTCGGTCCAAATGTCGGCGCAGTTGATGAAAAGGTATTAGGCGCAGTAATCCGATTACACGGCTTCGAGGTTTGATGGAAATAGTTTCAAGTTAATGCTAACTGTTTTTTTTTAAACGTTGCGGTAATTAGCATCAAGTGGAACATGGTGCTTTGGCACAGAAGCACCTGCCTTGCAGTGGACAGTGCTGGGGGAAGGAAGGGGCTTTAGGGACTTGCCTAGAGTGTTGCCCGTTAGACAAGGGGTGTTTTTTTGCCATCACGATTTCTTCTTGAGTAACAGTCATTAACTTAAGTATGAATCTCTGTTTTTTGCGATATAAATCTCTATGTTCTTTGTTCACAGTGTTTTATAATTTATAAACGAATGCAGGGAAATTAAGCTGGTAGAACAGAGCAGTTTTCAACAACAATATTTTCCTTCAACAGATGAGTTACTGATTAAATGGAAAGCACCAATTCATACACTGTTTTCAGGGCCAGTTTGTTCGCATCAAGCTGCCCTTTGCCAGTAGTAGGCAGTGAATTGCACGCGCAAGGTTTTTGTTTGGCATCGTTAGGAACCAGTTTTGGTTTTTTAAGTTTAACTTTGCCGTTATCGGTACTACGACCTTTTCTCGTCGCGCCAATGTTGCTACCGATAACGGCAAAGTTAAACTTGACAAGCCCAAAGTGCTTCCTAACGATGCCAAACAAAAGCCTTGCGCGTGCAATTGACTGCCTACTACCGGCAAAGAGCAGCTTGATACGGACGAATTGGCCCTGAAAACAGTGTAAAAGTATTGTTAAACTGCAGTCAAAAGAATCATAGTCCTAATCTACAAATTCTTTAAACGTCGTGAAACATTTCTTAAATATAAATTTTCAATAAATCAATTGTTATTTTCGGTGCTGTTTGGCGAAAATGCTTCAAAAGTTTAATTTAACTCCGTTTTGTATTATTTTTGGACGAAAAAAACTTTTAATGAAATACTCAACAATGCGTTAAATACGTTTTCACTCCACACCATACCGCTGCTGCTCATAAGTTGAAATCACTTAAATCTAGACTATAAACATCTAAGCGCAGCAGTTTTCAACAAAGAAATGTCCCAATAGTGGTGATAAGAGTATGCAGTCACTTAGAAGAGTTTCGTTAGCTACTTTCAGAATACTTTTGCTTAGAATATAGTATATGACGAACAAATTGAAAATTATATCGCTCCGAGCTTGATACGTAAGGAAACATTATCTACGCTTTTTAACGAGAATTTTAACCTTACGACTTACGAAAAAACGCAAAATGATTTTAGGAAAACATCTTTCAAATTTTCAAAAAGCCAATATCGCAGCGCTAATGATCTCCGTTTGCTTCCCTCTGATCATCTCCAGACGGTTGTGTGTTAATTCATCCACAAACACAACACCTCGTCTTGTTTCTGCTCGAAGGTGGCTGTGGAGACGCAAAGACGCGCAGCATTCCTTAGCATTCCCGAATCTGACAAATGGTCGGATGTATATCTGTTTCACCGCTAAAATGGCTCCTTAACTGACCGGTGTGTGGTTCTCGGTCGGTCCCGAAATGAGGTGCTCAAATTTATTTTAATTTTATTTCTTAATTTTCAGTTCATTCGCTTACCTTTCGCGCTTTCCCCGCACCCTCGCACGCAATTGGCCACGAGGGAGCGAGACGAAGCTGCCATCCGGAGCATCCGGACAAGGCGCGATTGACTGGCGCACTCCAGTGGAACTGGTTTCGTAAGAGTCGAAGCGAACGATCATCATCTCGAAGTTGTTACAATTTTATGAGCATCCACGAGGATCCTCGAGTGGCCTTCCCGCCATCGCTATCAGGTTGCTGAGGCCTTTCAACGGCTAGGGTGAGAGTTTTCAGCAACGCTTCGTCGTTCGCTCGGTTCGCGGCAGCAGCGCGGTTTGACTAATTAACTTGTTAAGTACGCAGGCTGCCTTCCGTATCCTTCTGGCACCTTGGCCCGCGGTAAATTGTGTGTGAAAGAAAATGTTAGGACGTGATCGAAGCGAGATAACGCCTGTATCGTCACCACTCCAATTCGGTGGCAGTTGGCAGGTTGCCTCGATCAGCGCCCGGACGAAGCGGTCCCGGCGGTGGCTTCCACAGCACCTCCTCCGCCAGCCCATCGACATTCGATTATCAAGACCCGAATCTCTGGCGGTAACGAATCTCCTGCAATGATCGTATCGATCGCCGCCGTTCGGATCTCGCTAACGTATCGTCGGGACGTAATTTATTCTTCCAAGATTCTGAAACAACAACCAAAAACGTATAAAAAAAGCGAAATCCCAGTACCGATTTGGTAATGAGGCGATTTGTATTCCCTTTCCCGTGGCCAAAGAGTTGTGGAGATCGTTAGCGAACAGGTTCACCGTATACGATTCGTTTATTTCGGGGTAACGCAACATAAGCACACGGTTCTGCTCGAGAGGAGGAACGAAAAAATGGACGAACCAGCGAGTTGACATTCGGATGATCTCACGACGCTCCCGAAGAATCGAATGAAGAAACGTCTGTCTTGGGCGTTTGCTCGCCAACGTTCTAGCAGAAGAGCCTAATTTAATTTGACTGCCATGGAAACGATCGAGATAACGAGATCGTTCGCATGTTCCGTTCGTGGCCCGGAGAGGACGAAATCCACAGCAGTTGGTGACGAGATTATTCTTATCCCGCGCTGCTCAGTGAGCTCGTTTTTAGACACGGTGGTGCACCGCTAACGCTCATCTGTGACGAGATGCGAGATTAAGATATACGCAGAGATTGAAAGAAATGGGGTAAAAAGTCCAACTCAACAGTTATAGCAGGGCTGAAAAAGCAACTCGAGGTGGTTGGGGCAGGTGATCGTGAAGGTAAGAAAAGATCGTTATCATATGTAATCTCCTTGTCGCGTTCCTTCCTTACACAATGTAGCACTATACGAACAAATACAAGCGACAATTTTTGACAACGAAAGTGCATATATAAATGCTGGAAATTTTGTGGATTTAATTGCGCTTTTTTTAAATAAAACGTTTAAATCGAATTCTTCCTGAAAGTAAACCCGAATTCAAATACGCGATTGGTACTTTCAGCATAACTATCGTTTAAAATGCAGTATTGAGCAAAACGAGATGAAAAAATGGCCAAACAATCAGTAACGCAAAAGTTTCAAATTGAATATTTGAACGAGTCGGACAACAAACGTCCCAAAATGATCTGCACACACAGCTATGGACTTTGGGGACGCACGTTAAAAATGCAAACAAAAGTGCACAATCACTTGCGCAGTCGGCCAGACAAAGGAATGTGAGAAAACATAAATTTCCGACCCTTCACCATTTCCCGAAGGAGTTTATTCCTTTTCATTCCATGCCGTCCGCAGTGCACACTAAATAGAGCAAAAAAGTGGTGTTTACTCCAAAAACCATCATCCGCGCACGAGCACCAACGTTTTATCCTTTAGCCTTTCCGAACAATTGTACTTGTGTACAAACAAAGGCAAAGGCAAAAAAGGAAACGGGAAAAGAAAGGACACACTCAGTACAGTTACTGCATAACGACGCTGAATTGTTATGCAAATCGCTCGGCGCGGCTGGTGCAGGGAAGTCCTGGCCGGGTTCGGCTCGGGTACGGAAGTGAGACTTGCCAGGACTCCGGGAAGGCGTACGGAAAGACTTGATGTGGGTAAAGGGATGCCGCAGCCAGGTGCCGTACCGGGACGAAGCTGGGGATCAACTTTCGCTTTCAACTTTTTCCATCACTCCTTGAGCCGCACTTTCACTTTTCCAGACACTTGCTGGCCGCCGTGTAACCCCTTATCGGAGCGGATTTATTCGTGGAAAGTTTTAAATGTGTATCGTGCACGTGTAGACGATGGCGTTGCAGATATAATTGAAGAATTTAATTACTTTCATCTAAATGTTGTTACTTGTGTTGATCAGCTGCATTTCCTATGAATGTTGTAAAATAATGTTTTAGGTAAGTAAAACACTTGATTTGAAGGAATAATTCTATTTCTAACCACATGTTTTTAATTTTGCTGTATAAAAGCCAATGATGTATAATAATTACTAGAAATGCAACTCTTTTTATCTCGGCTCCATCCTTTGAATATTATTTTTTGCTGAAGATTCTATTATTCAGAAGTTTTACAATTATTTTTGTGGTGTAACGTGCTGTAACTTTTGCATAAAAAAATAGACAAATTTTCGTCGGAGATAACAAAAAAGATGTCCAAGCGAATTGAATGAAGTAAATTTTATTGTAAATTTACTTTTTTAAGTACTTTCAAAAAATATTCCGACGGCCAGTAAACCGACGTTAGCTTTAGCCATAGCCGACAAAAAAGTCGGGTAAGGATGTTTTCAGTTGTTGTGAGGCATACATGACTAAATGCTACTGCATTTGGACTTTAAAACGTTAGAATAGGTCCCACCTTTAAGTATTGTATATGTTTTTTCGATTAGTTGTAGTTGAGAGGCATAAGGAGGGTAAGCAGTGTGGGGTGTTTCAATGATGTTTGACCCGATCAATTCCTCCGATGCTCTTTGCGCGTGATTTACTGTGGATAGGTATGTCCAAAGCACTGAATCGTAGTACGATATTTTCTGATAAAGTTTCTTGATTACTGAAGACACTGCACATTATACACTTCTCCATACGCAAAATAATTCCATAAAATTTTGTAACAAGCTTCAAAAGCAACATATACTACCAGGGTTTTTTACCACTTGTCGCCGTCTGGCTTTAAATAAGCTTTGGTCAAGTGGTCTGCGATAATTATGGGTGTTTTAATATGCAATCAAACGAAGTTGGTTTAATATTTTGGCCTCGGCGTATTCATTTTAAATGATACAGTTGTCAAATTTGTTCTAAATTTAAAAGAAAGGCTACTCTTTATTTTGCTTTTAACAGAAAGTTGCTAGCGTTTTACGTTTTTGAATGAAAAGTCGTAAAAACTTGTCTATGTTTTTTTATTGCAAACGTTAATAGCTAGTAATGTCACTCAGTTTATCTCAGCTCCATCCGTTGAATATTATTTTTTGCAGAAGTTATCTATTAACTTGTTGTATTGTAATGTGTCTCAAGTTTGTAAAGAACTAAACCGATTCGTCACCGATGTTTATGTTTTTCTCAAAACTATTATTATTGATGAGTCACTATAGGAGTGCAAAAACATTATAAAAGTAATCTTTTTCCTTAGCTAACTGCTATACAGACTTCAAAACTACATACTAAATTACGATCCTGCCTGTACAGTAAACAACATAATTTCATTCCAAGATGGTTACATCTTATGCGTATGCAAGTTGCAAGTTTTTCGTCCCGTCATCGGTCGGTTATAAATTAAACCATCTCCACTATCAAACCGCCTGCCGTGGACTGCAAAACCAGAGCATCGTGAGTTTGGGTACCGTGCGTGCCTTCATAATTCCCGCGCCCTAGCTTCCCTACGGTCTTCGCTTACGGTGAAAATACAGTCTTAAAAGCATGACGGTCAAAAACAAACAAATTTGTTTTCCATCAACTCAACGCGGTGCGCTTCGGTGGCGTTGAACCGACGACAGCGCCGGAGCACGGAGGGCATAATTGTTGCTTCCCTTCGCGCACTGTCGTTCCGCAGGACGTCGGCCAAGACGCTAGAAAGATTTTGCGCCACCCGCCCGGGCGCGCCCACGGCCGTGACTCCCCCGTTTCCCACATTAAACTGTCGTTTTGTATGTTGCTTACTCATCGGGCGGTGGCAAACTTTCGGGGCGATGATATTCGTCGCTCAGGTAAGTCTGTCTCCTTAATGCCCATCATGCGGTTATTGCGTTTTGTTTCATGCCCTGTAGCCGCCACAGCCGCACTCAGGTTTGGTTCGGGTTGGCGGATAATGTATGTGCCCCCTTCGGTGCGTCCTTCCCCCACATCCTCACGAAAGTCCCCTCAACGGACTGCGATGAAGATGTTCAGACAGACGCGACGAGAGCCTTCCTAAACTATGCTCGCAGATCGCGAACCGTTGGAAATCGGGGTTAATTCTTTTGTTTTGTAGGCCTCGCGGAAAGCCTACTTTCGTTGATCGTGCCCATCCAGCGGCGAGGACAGAGAGTTGAACTGAAAAAGAATAAATGCGATCCCAGAGCGCCCTGAGTACCGGGCGAAGCCCAATTGAGCCATTTACCGGATCCGGGCGCGGCAGATCCTACGACCCTGGCCCAGAACGGAAAATAATCGCTGATGGTTGCGATGAGTTGGCCCTTTTCGGCTCACCTTCTCCGCGCTTCCCTCGTGCACCGGATCCGAACGCCGGTAGATTCGTGAATCGTTACCACTTTCAAAGGCATCGCTTGATCTTGCGATATGATCGCTTCCGGTTGTAATTACTAAAACGATCTCGTTGCCTGGCTCGGTGTGGGATAAGTTTCTCCAATTGCTTTTTTTCTCTCGTGCCCTCCATCGCTCGGGCCTAGGGTTGGGTGTGACCAAGGTACGCAAAGTGAAACAGTTCCATTCTCCGCTCCGGAAAAGCATTTGCTCTGATGAATGGGTTGCAGGTTGGGTCGGTTATTTGGGGATGGTTTTAATGATAGGGTTTTGCAAACTAACGGAAAAGTTCGTTCAGACCGTAGCGGAAAGGGCTTTGAAAAAGAATAAACGCACTAACGCTGCGAAAGATTAGAAGGATGATATGCTGCCTGAGCAATTAAGTTACAATAGAAATAAAGTAGAGCTGTATCTTTAGCTATCATTCTTTTTGAATATTTGCTGAGTGGAGAGAAATTAACATCCAAACGAGCGACCAAACCACGTATTTAAGATTTAACGAATAAAATATTATTGCTTCCACATTCCGCAAGGATTTAAAAATTTCGTCTTACGTCTTGACTCCAAACCTTAGAACAATTGAAGCATTTTTGCGCTCTTCCACTGCCACCGAGCCTCCGAGCGCACGAAACTAAGGGGTAAACCATCGTCCACGGTTGTTTTCATAAATTATTTAAATTCCTCGGGAGGATTGCATAAACATAATATTAACAAACCGATGCTTGCCAAACGGGTGAGTCCAATCCTTCTCCTACAACTAGAGTTCTAGGCCCGACGTCGGCGGGGACGAGGTCGTGCAGGAGGGCGATAAAAATGCGCTGAACCTTAAATTCAATTAGATTCAGCCCCAAGAGGATCACCGCTGAAAGGAATATAAAATGCAACCGACAACCAGGAGTCCAATGTGGGGAATAGTCGGACCCGTTTCAGGCGAAAACGGGATAAGTTGTTATTGTTTGTTTTTCTTTTCCTTTTGTTCTTTCTTCCCGTTCTTCATTTTTTTATCCATCATCCCGACGGTGGTAAGGATTCGCGGATGGGGTTACGTATCTGAGGGACGAAGGAATGGAATGTTACGCGCCTCGTTTATTAACTTGTTTGCGGCAGTTCGCTCGAGCACGTTAAGCATCCTGACCGAACTGTGGAGAACTGTGGAGTTCGTACCGCGGTCATCCATTTCGGCATGGCTCAACCCGTCTCGTCCTAATATTGCATACAATGGCTTCGGATGTCCTACGCGGGTGGATGATGATGGACATCATGTCGTCGCTTCGATGGCGTGGGCTCATGAATTCTCCCCTGCAAGTCCCCCGGGTCGCTGGGAAAATGCAAAAACAGCTCGGTTTATGCCGAAGACATCTCAGCGTCTCACTCACGTAGACGTTTCGTAAACGTCCTCCTTTAACCCTTATCAGCGACGTGAACCTTTTGCTTCTGGGGTTCAGGAGTCCCCCTAACTGAGGAGCTTCAAACCAGCAAACTTGGTGGACGCAACATTTTGCATGATAAACATAGTAGGGATGCAGCAGAAGGAAGGTAGGCAAAACGACCTCAAAGTATTTCTCGTCCAAGAATGCGTCTTCCGCTTTTGAAGAATGTGATGCAAGAAGATGAAATTTGCATTTATCAGTGCTTTCATCATAAATACGTCTTTTTCGAGTCGTCGCGATTTTCCCCACGGGCGCCGACATTCCCCTGGGGGATGCAAAGCAACCGGGTTGCTGGGGAGGGATTATCAACCCGACAGCCGATACGATGCCTTAGAGACCCATTCCCTTCTTGGGGGAAGGCAGCAAACAGGACAAAACTTTTTGCCGTGACGAAAGACTTGGACAAGAGTTTGACCAAATCGCAGGGATTCTGTTTTCTTTCTCTATGCCTGAAGAATTTTCCTCCAGCTTCCCGGTTTGGTTGAGAGCTGGTTTTTATGAATAATGTCCCCCGGTTGGTTCGATTCAAGGGAATGAATATTAAAACAGCACAATTCGACCGAGCAGCCGAGCGGCGTATATGGGCAAAGGAATCAATCTTCTTCGACCGGTAATACAAGCACTCGGTGGTGCACGTCAACAATCAACCGCAGAACAATGGGCTAGCAAATCTAGCCCTCAATCCATTTTCCCGCAGACGACGTGCTCTGTATGTGTGTGTGTGTATGTTTTAGCGATGATTTCTCGCATCGAATGGTAATTTTCCCAAGACCGTTCCTGGGCCGCATCAACGTTCCGAGTCGGAAGAAATAGAGCTGCAGGGCTGATACGGTAGCTTCCACACTGTCGTGATCAATGATTTGGCAGAAGACAACCCTCGGTTGCATTGGACGCCTGCGGGCTCGCCAGTTTTCCGCATACTAATAAACTCCTTGAGTTGCCCCTGGGTAAAATCAATACTACGGAAGTAATAAGTTGTTTGTGAAAACCAGTTCGTTTTTCACTTTTTGTTAAAATTTCTGAACGTTGGCGAGGGACCAGCTTTTTTCTGTCTTTCGCTCTTTTCTCCCAACTGTTAACCGTGACTTTCAAGTGTGCGTTCCGGGGCCTGTGGCGGTAGCGGATTTGCACTTCAATCGTCCACCAGACGCCGAACGAAGATGCCGGAGGAGTTTTTTCACGTACCACGACTGATCCCTCTCCAAGCACCGCACGAAATTGGCTTTGGTCACATGTTGCCAAATTATTATGCATTACGCCCGGAAGGTGTGATACAGTTGCAGGGAGTCACTTGGGCCAATCGAGACGTGGCCGGAACGATCCGCCTGCGGTTATTCTACAGATGAACGCTTCATTTACACAATTGTTTGCAAAAAAGTACAAATTGCTGGAGGCTTTCCGGTGGGCTTGTTTTTTCATGCCATTTATCTATTCTTTTCACCGATAGGTTTTACCGGACTCGTTATCGTTTACTTGACGACTCCTTTGGGTATTGGAAGACATTCTATGATATTGATACTGATACAATCAAACGATATGCAATGTTTACCAAAATGGGTATGCTATCATTTTTATGGTTTATTATATTTTCTAATCAAAAGACGTGCCTAAGGCATCACAACGTCGAAGTTTTGGATGATTCCAATGTTTTGAATCACATTTTCTATGCTCCGAAAGAACTCTAGAACAGATATTCAAATGTTTCAAAATCATCATGAATTTCGTATTTGATAATTTGACAAGGCGTAAAGCTTAACGTGACATAATCCACCGAATGTTGATAGAGGTAAAATAGGAAGTACAAAAGATACAGAACAACAAAGGACAAACATTTGTTTTAGTTTTTTATTAAAGATTTGCTTTTTTAAGTTAAACAATATATTTGGTGTTTTTTTTGAAAGATATGCTAATACAAATATCTTGATTACTAGAATTTTCACAACATAAAATTTAAGAAATCATCTGGTAAAAAAAGGGAGCTTAATTTAAAGAAGGCAAAAATGATACGATTACAAATCCTACATATCTGTATATTTTTAGTATATACAAGATTATACTTTAATCTAGGATAGATAATAAGTCAGTCATATCCTTTCGTTTTAGTTATAATAACCTGCAAAGAGAAATGCGGAAGATCTCAATGCTTCTACATCTGTTTGACTGATTTTGAAAGATTTCCTTCTCCCTGCAACAGTTTTTATGGCAGAGAATTTTAAAGGACCATCCTGCAGCACTATGAAAAGAAGAAAAGAAACATAATGAAACGCTCTATCTCTGCAAAAGAAGAGAGAAAAACAAATTCCCTGCATGCTTTCACCCCCAACCAGCACGTGGCATAGGGTGCAAAACAAAACAAAACAAAAACTAAGCGAAAGTACGATCGGAAAAAGCGGAAAAAACAACTACAACACCATAAACTGACTGAGGAAGATTGAAAAACCAAACCATCACCAGTCACCGAGGAAGGGATGGGGGAAAAAATGGCCAAAATCGAGATTCGAGGCTGGTGAAGCAAGTTGAAAGAAAAAAATCAAACTCCCAACTAACTCCCTACGAAAAAGCTAAATGGAACCGAAGGGAAAAACATAGAGTTGGAGGAAGGGCATTAAAAAAAAAGGAACCTGTATCACTGCCACCCCACAATAGACATCATTCGCACACACATAGACACATGCATACACACCCTCGGGAGACTCATTCAACAAATGTCCTTTCGGCGGAATCGACTAGGTGTCGAACCGGATATGGCTCAAGTGCGACGCTTGTTGTCGGAAGGGAGAAAGAGTGTTCGAGTGCCGTCCTGGATGATTGAGGCGGGGCGCAAAACACCCAACACCCTAAACATTACGACGCGGCCCAATATTCTTGCTCTGGCTGCAATGCTTGCGCCTCGCTGCAAAAAGGGGGAAAACTAAATCAGCTTCCATTTGGAAAACAACGAACGGGGGAAAAAAAAACACAGCAGCAACGTAGAGGGGAAAATGGCTATGCTTGAATTTTTGAACCACATCGCGATGAACCGCGTAAGGCGTCTCATGATAGTAGTAATAATGTTATTGTTTCATTTGCCTGGTAGGATTTGAATGCCAAAGTGTTTTTCGCCGCGCGCGATCTCTGTTGCCATTTGCCACCGTTGTTTCAGCCCGCCGGCTCGTTGGGAGCGTAATGCGACTACGTAAATAAATGGAGTGAACGAATAATTCCATTTGCCAGTCCCTCATCGGCGCAGCGGTTCACTATAGTAACGATATTTTCCGGCCGAACAGCACGAGCCCGTGAATGTACGCCAGCGGTACGGTTGTAATCCTTTGTGAGGTTGAAACTTATTCAAACACATCCGAAGCGGATCCTTTCGGTGTAGGAAATCCATTCTGAAACTCCATAAAGGCGCGCGTAAACGAAGGGTGAAAATAGTAATTTATTATTTCTTGATTTTTTGATTAGCTCTCGCTACCATGCGTACCCTCGCTCCACTGCTCCTGATCATCCCAACCCTACCCGATATTGCCGTTGTCGTCAATGATGATGATGATGATGATGATGATGGCAAGTGAAAGGACGACGAACTATCCGAATAAATGAACCAGCGACGTTGAACCATTCTCCTTCTAAGCGATCGCTTTTTGCCTCGCACTGACTTCCAAACGCGGAAACCACGCTGCTATTTATCTTCCAACCCACAGCAGAACCACGCGTGGTAGGCGCACGACTGAGGCAGCCAGTGGAAAGCCAGGCTTAGCAAAGAATCCTCGAATCATCGGCAGGGACGAACCCGTGTTCAACCCCGACGCTGAAATGAAATGATGCAATGATTGAGAATTATGTTTGACACTTTAATTTTAGTTTTGTTCGCAGCTCCGCACCGAAAGGCTTACGCGAAATAGGGACGCAACCGGGGCGCCCTAGACCCCGACGGCGGCTCGAGGCTGGGGTGGAACAAGGGGTTAAGGATAACGGGGACGATGATGGACGGTTTTCGAACTCGTGCCGGGTGATCCGTAGGGTGCACAGGCGCACCCGGACCAGCATCGGGTTTGGGAAAATCGATGGTGAAAAATGAAAGTCCATTTCGAATGCCAATTTCCACCGTTGTGCACCATCACCGCAGCCGAAAACCGTTTAGTATCCGTTTTGTAGCGGTTCCATTTTATGGCTGATCGACACTCGTTCCTTTTCCAGCCGTTTCTCTTCTCTTTCGCTACCCTGCGCCGGAAAGGACCATCGGTGATGTCGCCACACTTGCCTGCCAGAAAGCCTACACCGCCAACATGGTGATTCGAATCCGCCTGGATTGGATATGGATTGGGCGCGGAAGCTAGAAGGCGCCGGATTTTCATCCCTTCCCTATATGGTGCGAGTAAAATCTGTCACATTTCCGATAGCAGTTTCTTTTTTTTATGTATTTCAACCCTCCCACAGCCAAACGTCACAGGTCAAGATGCTACCGGCCTGCGGGCCGACGGCATCGAAGGGCAGTCGAGCATGATAAACGATATTAATTATGTTGCCTTATCACGTCGGCGTGGTGCGGTGGGCGCATCAATGAAAATCAAGTCGTGCGTTCACGCGTCAGTGATAGCAAATTGGGTCGGGAGGTTGGAAAATAGAGCGCAACAACGACAGCTGTTAGCACCGATAAGGAGAGAAGGATGCAAGCCATTAATAACCGGGCCAACAGTATCGGAAAGTCCTTAAACTTCATTTCCACCAACTCGATACTCGTGCGGTTTGACACGCTGGGATAAAGTCGGTTATTTTATTAGTTTGATATTAGTTTGACATTAGACAGTGGCTAAAGAAGAAACATTTTGCTTCGCTCATGTTAAAAATGAATGAAAATGTACAACTAAGTGATCATCGTTATTTCAAGTAGAGGTTAGCAGCAATTTTGAAGAGAATGAATATACATTTTTGCAATCATTATTTGTAAAAGTAAAAACAATCCTTAAACATATTCTGTGAAAATTAATAAATAACTAGTACCACAATAAGAGTTTAAGCATTCATTGCAAGAATATGATATTCTTAATAAGTGTGGTCACTAGCTACATACAGAGAAAAAAAAGACACAAAATATAAAAGTTAAACGTTAAAAATATATAGCTAGTCCTTATGAAAGATAAAAGTTATTTCATCTATTTATGATCCTGAAGAAACCATCTTGAAGAATTTGTTGTAGCATTGTCGTATTTACCAAGAACGGATGAGAATGATCACTAGACATCTAATATACCAGATTAATTTACAAATCAGCAAAGTTTATCGCTGCTTCAAATCCAAAAGTGGATTCCCGACTATTTCGATGGTAAGTAAACGAAAAAGAAACTTCGCAAACGCGCATTCAGTGCATTTCCCAGTGCTGGAGCAAATCAGACCCAAAAGCAGACACGGCGTCCGACACGAATAGCTCGCTTCCACCGTCACTTACCCTTCCTGTCCACCAACGAACGCGGGCTTGCGGGGAATGGCACGCGGGACTCGCGAAGAATATTTATGTCGTTATGTTAAATCACTCTTATTCTTGTGCTCGCTAAATTGAGTTGCTGACTTGCTGAAAACGTTTGTATTTTTATTTATGTTTACGAGCGATGTTTCGCTCGTTCCATGTCCGTCCGTGTATGCCCCCCTTTCCCCCCTTCCTCCCGCTGCACAAGGGCTCGTCTGCATCCGGGGTAGTCACTTTTCGGGACGGTGCACGTATACAATGGGGGCCAAATGCACTGGCCACGGGACGGGCGTAAGCACTGTCGGCAGAGCTGCGGTTAGAAGTACCCCAAACGCGCGAACTGACATGGACGAGACACGAGCATGAGAATGTTGCCAACGCAAGAGGCGCGAATCGCGGAACGAATCATCCGCCGTAGTGGGCCAGGGGCCGCGACAGGTCGTGGGGTGCGGGAATGCGGGAAGACTTCCTGTCACTTTTGGCCCGTCGGGTCCGGGGAAACACGGTCGTAACATTAAGCGGCAGGTCGATGAAAAGCTGCGGCTGGTCGCGAATTTTCTTCGTTTGTGCGGACGTCCGCGAGCCAAGTCTAACCAAATGATATGTATATTGCGCTATTTAAACGGAATTAATGTAATTTATTTGTATTTATTGTTCTGTCGATTTGTGTTTGTTTTGGAGCTTTCGCGGCCTGTTTGTGCGGCCGCAAAAGGCGCCCTCGGCTTCAGGAGGCCTGTGAATGCTCTTTGCTGAACGAGAACTGCAAGCGAGCAACGAAAATGTATCGTTAACGATGTAGATGGAGTGAGTCTCCACCGAAGCAATGGGAAAAAATAACACGAACAATCATCAACCGTCCTCCAACGAAGGCTACGATTCGACGCCGACGTTGGCACAGGTTGGACACGCCGATAATAAAGTACAGGTTTGTCAAGTTCTGTCGATGAAACATTCGAAAAATGCATTCATCGGATGTTATTCTTTCGTATCGGTGTCTTAGAGCTCATCATGTTTGGCCTACGAAAAGGCTTTTTCTTGCCAAATTTGTTATGTTTTTATTCTCTCTTACATTCGTTTTACAAAATCAAATTTAATTTTTTTATTTAATTATGATTGAAATTTGTTCATATTGGATTGAAAGCATAAGAAAAGAAGTATAAAACAGATGGATGAACAAATCATTTAAAGGTTTTGAAAATTAAAATTTTGAAACAGTTACACAGTGTTGATAATTTCATATTATTTGAAAAATTTACGCCACGTGTTTAGTTGAGTTTGTTTTTGCCTTTGCACTATTTCCATTATTGTGAACCTTTTCTTAACATTGGAAAAATAATGAAGCTTCGCTTTTATAATCATCAAACATTTCTAATAAAGTATAATTCAACTGCCTTGCTCTCAATGCGTAAATGCACAATTGATTTTTAAACTAAATCTGTACGTCTCGTTCATTAATTAGTGCGTCTAACTAATAAGTGCATGCTTATCCACTTTTTCTTCTCTTTACCTGCCGTACCTACCTCTTAAAAGCTTCACAATTTCCGCTAGCGTACGTAGCCAGTCAGTCATCTTGTACAAATAAGGTTTTGGTTTCGGTTGACATATGATAGAATTCTTTATTTTCAGTTTCTCTCCCGTCTATGGACCTTACACTTTTATAAAATAAACAAGCTAACAAATAAACAAAGACACCAATAAAAACATGTTGTTAAGAATGCCTTTTGAAAGTGACCAACTATTTCCTATGAAGTCGTGTCTTATTCGTAAAGTATTATTAGACATCTCCTTCATTCATCACATGAATAACACCAGCAATGTTAAATCCTCCTAGAATAGGATCAATTGCTTTTAATGTAATTTCACATGACTTAAATCACACAGAACTCCTCCCTTTCCCCTACCATTTCAAACCCAAACGATAGGATTGCCACCGTTGGCAACCCAAACTTTCCGACCCCAAAAGCGCAAAGTCATAAATTCTCATTTGAAGGTGTCGAACATCAAATCCAAGCTGCCATTTCCGTCGGCTTCTCGACCGAAAGCCATCGGCTAGGGTACGATAATCGTATCTTGTTTTTGTTTGATCCGGTATTAAAAAGTTTGTGTCTTCTCACCCGACTTCCCGCGCCATAGACCACCCTTCCAGAGGGAGGGAGAAAGGAGGGAAATTGGCTCCTGGTCGCCATTTACACGCCTCCCTTGCCAAGCGAGAGACTGTCATTGGGTGTCCCAGGGATTTGTTTAAAATGCAAATAACTTTGACCAGCTAGCATGGCCAGCGAAAAAAGGGATGTCGTCCGCTTCGGTAGCGACCGAGAGGAAAATTACGAACACTTTCAACACTGATTATCGCAGCCCGATTGAGCAGCAGGGACGCGCGGAGCAGCGGGGATCGTTATCCACTTGAACAAACACCGCTCAAACGGGACATCGTCGAGAGGAACATTCGGATTATGACGATACGCAAGGATCGGAATTCGGAAGGATGTGAGCACAGCTGGGAAAGAAATGATGATGATGATGATGACGACGACGACGATGGCAATGAATGACTCGACAGTTGCCGACTAGGGAGCCGAAAGCTGAACTGATCCAAAGACTGCCGAAAGCAAACCGAAAAAAAAGAAACAAACAAACTTCAATCTTTCGCTTACCGCTCCTCTTCCTTCACACCTCGAAGGACAGAAAACAAACTAATGGTAATGGCATTTGTCGGAAATTCTTCAGCTAAAGAACATGTCGAGAACGGTGCGCCCTCGGTTGGGCAGTTTTTGGGCGCTTCGGAAGTTTCCCGGGCAGATAATTATACACCCAATGGCCCAGCGGTGAAACAAATCATGCAGGCACGACTGCCCGAACTGCAGTTGCACCTCAACGGAGCTCAGCCCCACACCGGGTCAGAGCAGGAAGGAACACACAGGGAACAACCGAAGGAGGAAAAGAGATGAAAGGGCAGCGGGAGCATTGCATCGAAATTGAGTCATTTTCTTGCAAGCAAACGGTTCAGTTCCCGCGGGGTCCGTTTTCCTTCCGAGCAGGTGTGGGCCATTAACCGGCGGACGGCAGGGCCCGAACCGGACGCGTCCCTCGAATGCTGGTTGGGCTTTTTATCTTATCTTCCTGAGGTGTCCCATTATAATGATTATAATCATCATTCAAACGGACGAACGATCGAACGTTCTTATTTGTTTGCTCCCGGCTGGCAGCCTGATGGCGGATGGTAGCGTTCTGTTACATTTTTATTTTTTCCTCACTCGAGGTCCTAACTTTATCGCAAACGAAGATGTATCGCTGTTTCTGACACTTTCTACACAACCTGAACAAATAATCATGGAAGATGCTTAGGAATACAGCGAACACGAAGGAACCCGCATTCTTCGGACGCGTCGTCGGACAGGATGTGTGTTGTGTCATAAATTTAGCGTCAAACATTAAGTTGCAGTAATGATAGTGGCGTTTTTATTTTCACGAAAGGTACCACTTTTTTGGTGTTTTAAGTATCATTTATCTAGCTTTTGATAAGTTTGATCACACTCTCCTTCCAAAACACGCAGCCAATGCACATCCCAGCTGCTCGCGTCAGTTAGGTTATTATGCAAAATAGCAGCAACATTTTATACTTTCCGCATTCAACGATGTCGTTGTTATCTTTTTTACGAAGTGGAAAACACTACATTTCATATCTTACCAAACCTGATATTCAATTTCAAATAAATGTCCATGGAGTTTAAAATACAAGCAAAAAGAACCAAACCGCTTTGCACCAGAGGTATCCCATCGTGAATTTGATGTTAAATACTGCAGACACTGCTCCAAATAAGACATCAGCTTTCATTTTGATGAACTTCTTGTCGATCTACGATTAAATGAGATCAGGTCAAGTTGGCACCCTTCCAAAGCCGATAACAAATGCGAGTTAATTCACCAGCACTCAAGGTTTCATATTTCAACCAGGTTTCAAAGAGGGTGCATCACAAATACAAACGACCATGTGGTCAGTCAATGGAGGGAAAATTCAGCTCATTCCTCTTTTGGAAAGGAACGATTTGACTTATTTTAGCAGAGTTCATGGAGGCTTTACATTTCCGCCTCCTTCTCTTCTTTCTTCTTCCTCCCTTGTTTCTGTTATGGTTTGCAAGGTAAAAACACGTTGATCTACACCGATAAAATTATACGAATAATTGAATAAGTGTTTTCCTTTCTACAGGAAAGGAATCATTCCTTGGTTGGACCTTTCCGCACCAAAAACAATCACACATGTACCAAGTAGAAAGACGAAAACCACACAATAAAACCTATGATGTTGAAATTGGAACCAAGACAAAATGCCTAATTTCTAGGCATTACAATTCGTCCACGCCTTCGCAAATGTAGTTACAATCGCTTCCGTAAAGTTGTCGCCGCGCATGTTACGTGTCTGCTTCAATAATTTACGGTCCCGTGCTGGTTCACGTTCTCGTTTTATGACATCTCCCTTACCACATTGACTTTTTTTGGACACCGGTCATTCGAAACGGGTTCTGCTGATTGCTTGATTATAAGCGACGGTTCGGTCGGTGCGGATTGTTTTCCAACACAGCGAGTGAGTCAATCAAACCGTCCGAACACACCGGCCATAGATTTCACTCTTCCGCACACATCAAAATCTCAGCTTCGATCGGCGGCCACTCAACGCCGCACAGTTCAATTTTAAAATTTACGACCCCATGCCCGAAAAGGCCCCACCTTTCGTGCCGGCGTGGGTACCTGCGCCTGAGAGCATTTTATTGTTTTATTGATCCTGATCTAAATTTATGATTATCGATAACAGCACGATCACCTGTCGCAGTTTGCTCGCCGGTACACGATAATCAATCTTTATTTCGACCCCCCGAAAAGCTATTCTTTCCCAAAATGGCGCCGCCACCCGAAACACGATACGCCGCCGACGGACAGGTTCCTTATGCGTCAGCCAGCACGGAAGGAACACTCCGAACTGTCTCTGACAGGGAAGGTGAATAACAAAGTTTGACGAAGAACAAAATTTATAAAATTGGCCAAACCAACTCAGTGGAGTCGAAAAAGAAGTCATCGGGAAGGTGGTGTAAAAAGAGCATCAAAAATCGTGGCCTTTCAATGAAGCAAACAAAAACACACACACACACAAATTAAACCTTCCGATAACTTTTGCCACCCGAACCCTTCTCAATTTCATCCACGGAGTCTAGGTAATCTATCACTGCGATAAAAATCTTTCAATCATAATTTATTCAATTACGCTTGTCAAACGCAGTCATTACTCTTTCCACGGTTTCGTTTTCGTTTAGGATTTTGGTACTGGAAAAGATACATTATACAAAAAAAGAACTCACGCTGCACTAAGTAAGCTACCACATAACGGACATTACTCGCGCAAGTGTTGGTCCAAGGAAAAAAGACACACGCTATACAACGCAAAAGAATCGGCACAAACCAGTGCACCGGCCTCAGTTCGGGACAGAAAAATACACAAAAAATGCAAAACAAAATTTAACGAATGATTTATTCGTCTCGCAGCCGTAAACTGTCCAACGCCGCCACAGCGCACGGAAGAGATGCCAGATTTCGCATAACGGCTTTGACAAATCGGGCACACTCTAATGTTGATCCCGCGCTGGTTGGCCGCTGGTTGCGGACTCATCAGTGCCATTACATCGGCCGTCTCCGGGTGGCCAGCAACATGTCCACGGCCGTCGTGGTTGTTGTTTGTTTTGCTCGCTTTGATTTACGGCCCCATCCCGATGGTGAGCCGCAAGTCCGGCGACCGCTGGAGGTGCGAAGGTAACCGAGACGAAACTACCTAATGGCACCAATTTGTCTTCCTCTAATGACTGACCAGGTTCTTGGCCGCCGACTTGCTACCACGGATGGGGAAGAATATTTTATATAAATTAGCTACCAGCGGAATTACTTCCACGCGAGCTCAACTTGCAGCTGATTGCTCAATTTGAGGTGATGGCATAAATATTGTTCGTGTGATAGTTCCCGTTTGGAAGGTGCCGGTTTTAAATGGCTAAACGAAGTCTTACAGTTGTTTGCGCGCTTAAACTATTCATTGGCCATATTGGGCTCGGGGCATTGGGGGAATGCTCTCCTACAAAACCGTTGTTGTTGTTTGGTGACGATAGCAACAAGCATTAATACACTTTTCCGCATTGGTTTCAATGGCTATGAAATATGAAGCCTCGCGTTCTGAATAAAACAAAACTGTGTTTTATTCAAGCCCTACGACGGCGGTTGCCCTGTGCGACACCGACCGACCGGAAGTGTAATGGAGCTCCCGGTTCCCTGGGTCACGTTTACTGAATTTTTAACTAAAGCCGACCAAGCATGCGGCAGCAGCGCGCATAAATCGCACCGGGAAGCGTCGGTTATCCTGAAAAATGTTCCCAATACTGAAGCCGCTACCAGCGTGTCCTGGGCGTGAGTGGAGGCCGGCGTTCTTTTTTCTCTCACGTGTGTTGTTACGTTTTGTTTGCGCGCCCGTTCGTCTGGGAATTCGGCCATCTGCACCTGAACTAATGAATGCGACTGCGATGCGATTCCTTGCCAGGACGGACGGACGGACATTCCGGCGCACGGATCCGGGGTGGTCGGATTTACGGCCCACCAGTCACCACCGCCAGTCGACGAGCGTGTGGCAAAATGGCGGATGCAAATCGTTGTGCAGGCCTACGTAGTACTGGTTGGAGCACGTATCGGGCTGCTAGTACTGCGCCAGCCGTGAATAATAAACGAGGACTAATGCTATTTTTTGGTTTACCTTGGGCTTCTATGTCCCGTTTGCACAAATGTGTTTTGGTTCCTCTAGCCAGCAATTTTTTGTCCCACCAAATGAGACGACTTCTCTGGTTGGCATTATCGTTTAATTCTTTCTTTTATAATATTTATTCATCGGTATATTTTCCGGCTTTCCTTTACTACAGGTACCCTTTTTTCATTCTTTTGATTGCCTTTTTTTTGTTGAATCCGAATTTTTATTTATAAAGTTCCGGAACCCATTTCACCACCAACTTTGTTGTCCCATTTTTTCGATGACTATGTCCTTTTGTCTGTATGTCTTGTTGTGCTTCACACTCAAACATCACACACAAAATGGTACGAATATCGCTTTCAGATACGAAAGTTACCGCTTGGTTTGAACCATTTTTTGCCGTCCGACCTGCCCGAGCTTTGATGCTGCCAACCCAAACAACCAGCCATTACAGCTCGGATGCACTTTCATGTATTTTTTAACATTTTTTTTTAAAACACATTTTTCGTTTGTTGCATCGTTGCAGCGCACACGCGTGTCGTACGGAGATTGATGATCGTTGTAACGTGGAATGATTATTTCGCACATTAATTTTCCCCACCGCTTGGCGCAAATGGTCGTTTTGGGGATTTTAACGAAAATTATTGCACCGGTTTTGTTGTGCGTTCGGTTTATAGTGTCTCACGTTACACGGCCACACCGAGTTTTGTTTCGCTCTCTGTTTTCAGTGTTACAAAGTACGTGAAAAGAGATTAAAAATATCGGTAGCAAATCTGATTTGGGAAATAACATTGTTGCAGTATTTTAAGTTTTGTTTATTTTATGTTGATAATATGTTTTTTGGAACGGATTACATAATTTATAAAGAACTCCTTTTTGGAACTTTGTTCGCTTTTCTTGTTTGTATGAAATATGTACATCAACTCTATTTGATCAATTCTTTGTGTATAAATGTCATATTTTATTATTCTACCCCTAACTCGTTCAATATTGTTTCAATATTCCCAAGATATTCTATTTAGCTTGAATATGACATCATAAATGTAACTAAGCCTACATTTGTCATTAAGCTTAATTTGTTCAAAAGTTCTCAAACCAACATAATGATCCAGAATGTTTGGTAGCTTTAACCAAACAATCCATTCAAACTTTCAATGTTCGTTCATCAAAAAGATCTTCGAGTCCACTGACCCACTGCCTTAATCATTATTTATTTGAGCTGGCAAGCAAACTGGAACATAACCCTTTTCAGCCCCTCGTACCCTTCCCGTATCATCCAGGTAGTGGGTTTTGGCCTGCACCCAATGTTCAAAGTGATTTGCTTCGTTAAATTGAAACAACCTTCTCCGATTATGCCTTCGGGTGCGCTTGGCAATCGGTACGCCCAATAACTTTTGGTTTCTTGCTTCATTCTGTCTCTTTTGCCGCGAACGCCTTCACGTTCCTGTTCCTGTTGATCAACACCCACGTCCTACCTCCCCAGCGTAGATTAGACGCCAGATGCACTAACGAGATCACGCAAAGGTCTCCCGCTCGTCGGGTCGTTCTCTTTGTGGAATGCGATACCGCACTTACCTTTAACTAGCGGCCCAAGGGGCGGCAGCATCGCGTTATGCGTCGCCCGAAGGTACTGGCTTGATTTGCGTACTATAGTTACACTTTCTTCCACCAACCCACGCAACTATACACACACACACTCACACACAGCCGAGCAAGGCGAGAAACGGTGACTATCATCATCGTCTAACAACATGATGATGGCGGGCGGATGGCGCAGCGAGGCCAAAAGTCGTTGAAAAGCGAAATGGCACCAATGGCATCGTTCCAAATGGTCACCGTGGCGCGATTTCAGACAAAGTTCCGGACCGGTGGTGGAGCATTAAAATTTATGTACCGTGATGATTGCCTTACAATAAGTGCAACAATTGGACGGTGTGATGTTGATTAGTGCCCCATCGACATCCCAACAACCGGGATGTGGTTTATTTTTAACTCCTTATCTGCATTTTCTTTATGTTATTTTGGAACGCGAACTGTTCCCAGCCACATGGATGCACGTGAAGCGGAGCGCTTAGTTCAATCTCGCACTGTCAGCAGGAATGCAATGACCGAGCGCACTCATGATTCACGAGCTGTTTGATTATTTTGTGACCATGCTTTAGCCATGCGGGGCGTCCTTTTTCCAAACAGCAAACCAATCGAACCGATAGGACAGTAAATTCTTCGGTTATAAAATAAATAATCCAACGATTATCGTCACAATTGCGCCGGTTGTCGTTTACGAGCTCAAAAGGCGAAATAAAATGAAGCTCCGCTGGTGCCTTCCTCTTTCGTCCAAATCCTCCCCCCTCCCCCCAACAGGAAGATCTTCGCACGATCCGTAGCCGATTGTTTGACTTTGATTTTATGGCCATTTTATCGTGCGTTTGGTTCCGGACACCTTTCCGTATGCACTGTGCAAGCTTACTCCCTCGGTTCGATCTTAGTTATAACTCCATCCGTTGGCCAAGGACCGAGTGTCGCTGGGGAAAGAAATCACCTTTCTAACCGTAAAGCTTGCAGTCGATTTCCGTTGATTGCAAAGTTACGACGGCGTCACTCCTTTCCCGTTCTGTTTTATCAGACGTTGCATGTGGCGATGGCATCAGCCGTACCGATCCCTGCAGCTTCTCGGATATGTTCATTAAAACCAAAGCATAAAAGATCCAAGTTGAATAAACAAAGGGCAATGGAGGAAGCAAGCGTAGAAGTTGCATCGGAACGCACTCAAACGTGAGGCTGAGGCCGAAGAGTCTGAGCTTTGCATGGAGTCATGTGGTCATTCTGGTTCCGATTGTGGCATGTTGCGCCGCGGAGTAAATGAGCGTTCCCGTTGACTTAATCAAGTCGTATTAATGCGTGTCGAAATGAGCTTATTTAAATGCAACTGCAGTCTTTAAATAAGGAAAAAAGCCATGAAGCAGATTGTGTTTGAAAGTATATTTCTTCAAATAGCAAGGTGACTTATTAGTTTGCAATTATTAAACCTTTCCTGGTTTGTTTAGAAATTGACTACTTGCTAATTTCAGTACTAATTATTTTACTCAAAATGTCAGCAACAAAAGTTGTGATGGATTACTTTATTTGCGTCAGTTCGCCTTGACAACATTGGTGGATCATGGGGTAAGCAAACTAAGCAGCTGCTTGGGGCCTGAGCTTTCAAGGGCCCCGATCTTTTGACCCATATTTTGTTAACTTTTCATGTTGAAATCATTTTTATTAATTAGCGACAAAGTTGATTGTTTTACCAAATACGTGATGAATTTATGAATTTACTGTTGTTGAAAGAAAGAAAATGAAGACTATGAAAATACGTGAACGCTCCAACTTAGCTGCATTGTGTTTTGATGCAGAAACAGAGGCGCGTTTTTTGGATAAAAATGATAGATTATTTACTAACGTAAATTAAGGAGATCAGTATAAAGATTTTATTAAAGAAGAGGAACATTCTCATAATAGATTGAGGAAAATAAAAATTGATAATGCAAAAGTAATATCCTGCATATTTTTCAAATACAGAATTTTGCTGAACTCTTTGAAAACTAATTTTCAAACATTTTATGATAGTCAATGTTAAATCGACTATTAATAAATTAATCAAAAAGTAAAAAAGTTAATTACTTGTCGAATTGGTTCAAAGAAAATTATATTCGTGAAAAATGATTGTCTTTGAAAGTTGGTTTCGATTGATGATGGCTTCGTATGAAATATAGCATTGAAAATCAGGTTTTTGGCAAGGAAAACTTTCAACTTAATAAAAATATGTAATTAAAGCGAACTTTAAAATTTAAAAATTTTGAAATATAAAATTGCTGCTTGGGGCCTTAAAGCTGCTTGGGGCCTTTAACGCTTACTCCGCCTCTACTTGACGACTTAGTTTGTAGAGACCGTTTTATCTTATACTGATGTCTAGTGTCATGGCAGAGAGTAATCGTCAGTTACTCGAGGTACACCTGTCGCATACCTTTGTAAAAGTTTTAATTCTAAATTTATGATTTATCGTTTGATTATCATTCAAATAAAGTGTTATACTTTCGCTAGTCATATAATTAATAGTTGTACCTCGTTGGATTTTCTACTTCGGATCTAAGAATGACTAACTGTTTACACACAATCAGACAAGAAAACAAATTTCTACAAACATGTATAAAAAGTTTCATGTTTTTGTTGTTTTAAATTACTTAACATTTGTTTTGAAAAAACCAACTCGTAATCATATTCCAAGAAACATTTATTACCGTATTCGCTCATGCAAACGGCATTGATGCAATTTCGATTGCATAAAATATACATTTAGTGCGCCTAGCAGCAAAGCACCATAATGGCGTGCACTAAACCGGATTATGAAATTCGCTCGGCGAGCATAAAATGCTAAACAATGACACCAAATTGAATCAACTGAATCACTGGAAAGTGCCGTGGCGTGTAAATGGAAAATAAAAAGAATAAATTCTATCACCCACGCAAATAGTTGTTAGTATTGCATGACTGACTGCAGGCCCTCCCGGTGCATTTGGGGTGCGTTCGGTCGGTTAGTCGGCCGGACCAGCTGGCAGCCGGAGCTGAGCTGCAATCCAATTTACACGAACCTTCAAATGCCCCCTCGCTCCCCGACGCCCCCCAACACCGATGATCCGATTTGGTGCGGATTTCATTCCATCATCATCGCGCCGATTCGCCGGTGACCAAATTACCGGAAAATTCATTTTGTCACGCAAAATATCGACACATAATGAGCCGGGCAACCGGGATCCTAAGCTCCCTTTCGGAATACCCCACTCCAAGGGTCGGTTCACGCCGGGACGTGTTTGGCATGGTGTTAGTCGCTGCGGCCGGCTCACGTGCACCATATACAGATACGGTCAGCTGGCTAAACCAAACCGACTGCCAACCAGGTGCAGTCGTTATTGAAAACCGGCCCCAAACCTCAAACCGACCGTTACGTGCAAAAAGCCTCTTCCGGATGGGTGCTAGGCGGGGAAGAGAGAGGGTGCTAACCAATAGGTATGCAAATGTTTCATGAACCACACACCAACCACCATTCCCAGCTCACTCATTCCCCCACGCTCTCGGACCGGACAGCATGATGCCCCTGGAAAACCGATTCGTACACATCCCGTCGTCGGTTTGGTCCAGCAAACCGTTCCCTACAAGCCTCTCCCCGCGATACACTCCCCCGCCCAACAGCACTCAACCACGGACGAGGTGAAAATACACAATCACTAGCACATCGAGTGCAATCGGTGATCGTTCATAATAAATAATAATGACTTTATTAGAATGTTTATGCACCGTTTCATTTCTGGAGCGAAGTCGTCGTCGCATCGTCGTTTGGTTTGCTGTGAATAGGATGGCCCCACTTCTCCTTCACCAACACTCGCCCCGGCCAGTTTCATGACCGGACCGGACTTAACGAGCCCGACCGTGTGTGCACGCAGAGTCGACTCCACCGAAAGGGGCCATGTCCAACAAACGAAGCCGGCAAAGGGTTGCGAGGCGGTGAGTTATATTATTATCATTATTACTACCATTATTAGTGGTACGGACAAGCGATACCGTGTGGCGCTGGCGCTCGGTGGTCCATAAAGCCCAGCCGCTTCGCGAAGGAACAGGACTGCGACCGCCGGGAAAGAGGTGCGCACTTTCGAAACGTCGAAGCATATGCTAATGGTCGCGAAAAAGGATCATTGGATGGGGGAGCTGTATTTACGATTGCCTTGAGTTAATTTAACTGTTGCCTATTTTTTGCCTTGGCATGGTAATTTGCCGTAGAATGATGGAATAGTAGTTGAATAACGCATATAAAAAAATGCACAGAACAACGGTGGTGCTTCATCTCGAGATGCTTTACATAAAGCGTTTTAATTTTGGAACTGTTATTGCATTTTTAACAAGATGACTGAGTATGTCGTATGGAATAAACATTCTTCGTCAACGTCCAGCTTTCTTAATAAAACAAATCGTAGAATGCATGACATGTAAAATTCATTGATTATGTTAGGAATTCTACAGATCCCTTCATTTGGTTTATTAAAATATGCAATATTGCAAACAACGGCTCAATACATCAAAGGCCCAAGTCCACGACTACCGAGAATAGATCAAAGCATCTACACGAATCACCGTGTCAAACCAAAGATGGGCCCAGATATTTATAAAACACTCGCTTTCCTTTAGGTACTTTGATTCAATTAACCCTCCGATCAATAAAGTGCATCCTCTTGGACGGAGGTTGGCTAATGGATGAAGAGACGCCCCTAAGACGGCCCTTGACATCCTTACTATGCTGCGTCTTATTACTGCCGACCAACAGGCGCACCGTGATCTAGTGAAATGAAGTAGCTGTAACCGAGCCGGTACCCGGGAGGGGAGAATGCAAATTGGCTCGGAGAATGCAAAGTAGAGCACGTGGGCCACCGTCCGTCAGTTGCGGGAAAGGAGGTTGGCAAGATGACGTCCGTCGAAAGTCGTTGAAGTCCTTGAGGAGGAAGCTATCGATGTTTCAAAGAAGATGCTCCAGTTCAATCGACATTGCCGACTCGCAATATGCAACGGAATCACCCCCGTTGGGGATCATTGCCCGGGGGTCAGATTCAATGGGAGAGGCGAAACTATGCTGCAATACTATTACACCAAACCTCAGCCATGCTCTGAGGGCCGAGAGGGACTTGAAGATTAAAATTAATGACCTGAAGCAATTTGGTGTCACTTCTGTTCTAACCTGGCACGGTGCATCGGTGTGCGAAGGGAACAACCACTTTACCGGGTCATCCCCAAGTATTCTCCGGACTCCGTGTGTGCATGTTCGTTACCTTTCCAATCACGTCGACATGGCCGGGATAGCCGGGAGGGGAAACAAACCGAAACTTAAACCAAACCTGAGCTGTGAACCGGTGCACGTCTTGCACAATCAACCACAAAGTAATTAAATAATCTGTCAAAATGAAATTGAACCATCATCTGGAAGTTGCTCGAAGTATCCCACCGGCATTCATCCTCGTCGTCATCGTCGTCGTTGTCCTCGTTGATGATGCCAGCCATTGTCAAGATGCACATCAGCTGCACATCTTAATTACACGCTCAATTCACAGGGACTTGGTAAATCCAGAGTGAAATGCTGAGAAAGTGAGTCCTCTACGTGCTGCTTTTATCATCAGATGCAGCAATGGCAGTTAGTGCAAGCAATATAAATCAGGGAACATGATTTTCTTAGAAAGTTAGTCTTTGATATAACTTTGCCGCTAGCAACTAATTCTTCGCATTTATCTATAAAAAACATATTTCCAACATTCTCGCAAATTCAACATAGAACGTACCTCGAATAATGCATTATAATTTCATATATTGATGCATTATTTGCGATACTTCTACTTTGAATTTTCTCATCATCCTTTTATCATTCCCGTATCGCACGGCCTCGATGGCGACACTGCGGGTTTGAAGGAAAACCGGCAAGGTTTCTGCGGCACATGAAAACAACGCGAACCGACTAAATCAACCTGTCAATCATAAGATTTATGTTTACCCACGTCACCGGAGCTGATGTTCACGGAAAATGTGCCTGTTTTTTTTTCCTCAACCACTCGAGAGGCCACATCGGCAGTGTGAACGGCAATGACTCTCCGGGGAGTTCGATGTTGCCATCGAAGTCGACAATGACGGTGGCCAATCACGATCCTCTTCCGGGGCTGCTCGGCAGGATCGTACCGCCTCCATCCTTCCCTGGACCATATGTTTGTTGCTCCTTGGAGTGTCATCAGTTTAAATTATTCATACGAGTGCCGCCATAGTTTGAACGATGACGTGTGCGCCTGGAGTATGTGTTGGGGATTGGAAGCTTTTTTTTTGGATAGAATTCGCCAGCTGATTCTCCCACATCAGCAGTGACATTTTCGTTTTTCTCTGTCTAGGCGTTTTTGCGGAGAAGTGGAACGTATCAACCGTATAGAACGGTTGTCTTTTGTGCCCTTTTGTCCGCATCAACACCGACAGCACATACTTTGAATAATAAATGTATCTCGAGTGACATTGACACAGATCATCCTCCGTGCTTATACATTTTTCATGACCCGGAGCCAGCCAACCCGGACCGCTACGGGTTGCGAAAAACTATCGCGGGTGCAAAAATTAAGACACCGGATCGGCCGATCCAGCAAACAAGATATCCATCACCAGACGCACCATCTTCGCACGCTATCGACGTCACAGTGAGGATCGGGGACGCACAGCGACAGATAATGTCTTTATCAATTCGGCAAGAATGGGCAGGAAATTGACAGAGTAGCGTGACTGTGCGAGTTCCGTTTGAGAAAGAACTTTATTTAGACTTCGGTCCCGCAACCGCAGCAGTGCGAGGCCTCTCTAATTAAGACATCATCTGAAGATTATTGCGCTAAATTGAATAATTACCCGAGCCGAACAACAATCCGCGCATATTTTCTCGGTAGCCTCATGCGAGTTGAGTATCAGCTCAGCCTTTCCTTGTTTTACCCAGAACACCTACTATATAATTAACCACTGTGCGTTTCACACAAAGTTTTATTCAACCCGCATCTCGGGGCCAAATAGCTTCCCGCGTGGAGCATCTAAAAGGGAAAAGACCTCACCATAGGCGTTGTTTTAACAGCCTTTCTGCTTAAAAATGTCTAGCGCTCGAGCAAGTTCTTCAGTTTAGTTTCCCAGTTTTAGAAGTAATACACACCCCCGTCCATTATTATACGCACAAACAAACCAAACTCAAACGAACCACCCATCCATCGCAAACGAAAACAATATGGCCGGATAGTAATTACTTTCTGGCAAACTGTAACTTCTAGCGGCGGGCGGAGTCAAGCGGTTCGCCTGCAGCCCCGGTGATAAAAAATAACCTCAATTACAGGATTATTTATTCCGAACGGCAAAAAGCAATAGAAGCCGTCATGGAATGAAGATTTTAGAATGTCGACGTACGAATTAAAATTGATGTACATGTTGGAAATTTTGGGAAACTGCTTTCGTATGCAAATTCGATTCAATGCAGTCCCGAGTGCTCGGTTCAAATGTTTATTCATGTAAATTTACTTATTTCGATTGCTTCCTGTTTCTTGAGAAATGTTAAAGATTCGTTTTCAACGTACTCGCAGAATGATGCCATAACACCTTATGAAAACTGTTGGGAGCATTAAATTGGACTAATTGTCTGTATACAAATACGCAGACAAAGCAAAGCTACATGCTACATAATCCTCTTCTTCAAGGTGACAATGAGTTCGCCATAACTCCAGTTAATTAGACCCAGATCTTGGAGAACCCTCTCGTTGGTCAGTTGGGGAAATGCCTTCCAAATTATCGGTACCTTTCTCAATCAGTCGAGTTATCAGCCCTCCTACACAGGAATAGCTAGGATTCGGTCTTTTCAAAAGTGGAAAGGCTGGACAAAAGCCAACATCTTTCACGCCCCCCTTGATTGAGCGGGTGTCATCCCGCCAAGACCCACCTCGTTCTAACACGTCAGGTAGAATCGTTCTCCGAAGGTTCGGTAATGGCTTTGAGGGACTCAAACCAATCGAAAAGAGATCGGAAGCCTAGAAACGAGCCCCTTCGAACCGGCGCAAGGTTTTGTACGAAACTACGTGTAATACCTTCATTTGGCGGCGGATGAATTTATGGAAAGGATCGTGGAGTTTTCTTTCTCCGTCGGAGTACCTGCTCCGGTGCGGGGCAGCAAGTTCGCACATCCTGTCCGAGGTCGGGGTCGGAGGGTTAGACAACGACTACACGGTTAATAAAACAAAACCATACATCTTTCCATTGATGGGTTCCATATTTCAGCCGGGACCGGCACGGATGTTGCTGAAATTGAGGATGGTTCTGATGGCAAACACCTCGCAAACATGCGAACCTATCTCACCAGCCGACCGTGAGCCCCGCGCGGGCACTGCTTGTTAGCATAGGGTTTCCACGGTTGACCTCGTTGCCCGAAAACACCGGCAATGGTGCTATCCGGAGTCGCAGCCTAATCCCTTTGCCCATTTGCCGCCTTCCTTCGTCATCTCGCCGACAGGTCCTTTGGCTCGCGGTTCCATGTATTCTTTTTACTTTCAGGAAGACTTTATTTAGCTGCAAGGTTGTTAACTTAACGAGCCCTTAAGTGACATGTACAATAAAATTGTTTGTGATCATCAAACGTCCGGTTCGGTTGGCACCGGGGATTTGTGATCCTTGTGTTTCTCCTTACCCCCATCGGTTGACCCAAAATTCATACCTATCCGTATCGGTGAAACAAAACACACCGTTGGGACCGGCGATGGTGGTAATTTACTTTTTTTCCTCCCGAAAATTTATGGGAAAAGCCGAAAAGGTGCCAAGTCACCCTGATTACGACGCTAAGATATCCCATATCCGTCCGGCTGGCGTGAGAGGACGGGGCGGTTCTGGCGTCTTCATTTGTTCGGTTTCGTTTTTCCGTTTTTGCCTCGCCGGACAATAATACGCACTTTCCACGCAACCGGTCTCCGCCGCCCGCATTCATCAGACGGAACTGCCGGCCGTAGCTTTCGTTTGATATATTTGAGCGAAGGCGAAGGTAGATCCTTCCCGGTACGCGCCCCGGCATCGGTGGATCGGTGCAGTGTGTTGCGGCAAAGGTGTCAAAGAAAATACGGTTGCTGGCTACGGTACGGGCTTCCTTGCCGGCCTTGCGCATGGTTGGCTTTGCGAGGACGATTTATTGGTTCGATAATATTCAACTTCCGCCCGTTTGGTTTTCGGACCCGGTGCGAACCTTCGTTTGATTGTGAAATGTTTTGTGCCAGCATCGAAAAATATTGAGGGCCTTAAAAAAATACGATTCCATTTCTTGGAAAAAATACTAGAACGCCAGTGGAATCTTTTGAAACATTTATGTTAAGCTGTTAGCAGTATTGGCGTCAAAAATAGAACAATTATAGGTTTGACGTAAAATAACTGCCTCTATACAACAGAGCATGTAGCTCCGTAAAACATTCAAATTTTTACGTATTTTTACAACATTTGTTCTATGGAGTAAGTTTTGTCAACATTAGAATTGCACCTTCTTTCGAAAAAATTAAACTACAGAAAAAATGAACTTAGTATAGAACACATTGAAATCAAAATACAATTCCACTCTAATCTAAAGTGACTCACGTACAATTGCAGATGGTATGTTAAAATGTTTAGCTAAAACCTTCAATAGCGATTTCTTTGAAATTTGTAACAAATAGAACAGTATCTTTTAGCAAGTTTTGTTAATATCAGTAATGTTTGTACTGGCTCTGGTATGGTTCTTTTTACTGTTATGTAAGTTATGTGATTGATCTTCCTCTTTCGAGTTTCAAGTGTCAACTAACTGTATTCTTGAGTGCTTAACGACGAATACAATCTATTAATAACCTTACACTACGCACACTTATACAATATACTAACTTATTACTACTAATTCATACGTGGCATTCAGTGCCGTCGCGTGTATTTAGCGTTACCTATCTAATTGATATTTCCATTTTTTGTTTTGATTGTTTATTTTTTTCTCTATTTTCCAGCTCGTTTAAACTCTCTGAATCTTCAAAGTGTATTCAATATAGCTGTTTTTTAAGTGCAAGAAAAGTATAGTTTGTTTGAAAGCATTCAGAGCAAGATTCAAGCGAACTACACCAATCACCGTTCAACAATATTCTATTCCTCCAAGAATATATTTCCATTTCATATCCTCGAATCACGTAACAAATGCCACGTATCTTTTCCTTTCCAGAGCAAATTGCTGTAGCGTCTGAACAGAACGCTGCCAGTTGTTCCGTAACAGATTTCGCATTAGGCAAACGATCGTCCTGATCTCGTGCCATAGTTCGCCTTGAACCTCGTTAGTTTGTGCTGAGGTGGTGAAGGAAGCAAAAAAAAACTAGTTGAATCGAAAGCAAATCGACACAGCCAGGCCGATTTTACGGAAATGAAAACCTATCGACATCACGTTGCGAATCGTTTCTCAATCGCAAATCACCACGTTTCGGGGCACGTTTTCCGATCATCATCACAATGCGCATTAGCTCTGTTAGCGCACCAGAGCCCGTAGCGCTTCCGACACGCGAAACCAATTTTGTGCCAACAACGTCCTTTGCTTCGAGCGAGAGTGAGTATGTTTGTGAATGTGTGTGGGTTTTTTTATGTCACTACTCTCATCTGCTGTTCGAAACAGTTTCGATCAACGCGCGCGGCTCAAGACCGAGGACACACAACTAAGGACATCCGTGTCAACACGGCAGCAAACATCACATCAACCCGAGATCTCGAGCAAATTGCAGGCTGTTTCCTATTCCTTTCACCCCGCTCCTGTCCCACTATCCCCGCTTTCCCATGTGCAACGACTTGCCGCATTGATTTCCGGCGAAGATATTCCGGCATCTGTTCAAATATTTGCGCTCCACTAAATAGCAAACAAGCAACACAACACTGCGACCGCCGCCGTTCCGCCAGGACGCTACCTTTTAATGAGCTCCGAGCGAACCGTTGGAGGGTCCGGATCGGATCCGTGCAGATTCGTCCTAGTCGGTATCGTGGGCTCATCCTCGACTGCTAGCCTGCTTTCGCAGGGACGCGCGGGACTATCGAGTAGGATCTTGCAGCGGCTGCATTTGAGGCCGCGGGCTCGTGTAACTCCAGGTGGCGGTTGCAGTTCGCGCTACAGTTTGCTGATGTCGTTGCGCTCGGAAGGCGAAGCATTCGTCGGTGTCACATATGTGAGCGCGGTGGAAAACGCATCCGAGAGGGTTGCGCTTCCGCCTCGGAGGAAGCAACCGTAAGTAAATAATTGAGCTTCATTTGTGTCAATCAAAGCGACAGCATCGCTCGATATTTAACCGTAGCCCATCGTCGGCTTTGCGACTAGATTTGTTTGCGTTTCCACACGCCTCGCCGTGTGCGTATTCCCCGAGGGTTTAACGGTACGCTAAAAAATCTAATTGCGTGCCATCGTGCAGTGCGTGGTATTATTCTCGCTGTTAAATTGAGGTTTTATTTAACTATCGAGACGAACGGGCGAAACATTTCAGAGTTTATTAAAAGAGTGTTGGAAAACTGAATCTCCTGCAATAGGTCGGATCAATCATGCAGCAAGGTACTTGCCTTCAACAAGCATGCAAATATAAATAAAGCCAATACATTACACCAATATTGATTGTATACTTTATAAACCGCTTGCACAAATTTCTACTGCCACGCTTTTCCTTCCGAACGGTACGGGGCCCGCCCTCGAAAGTATTCAATATCTGCACTCAATTTGCGAAATTTACACTCCACCAGGCACGTGTCTCACCCGCCCCTTGGGGAAAACGGTACGCTGGAGGTGGAGAGAGAAAAGAGACCGGATTGAAAAGTCGTACAAAGCAGGATCCACCGCGCGGGTTTGATCGAGGAGGTATAATGCGGTTGGCCCGGTGGAAGTAAAATGCGATTTTTCAAACCACTTTTCCATACGCACGCATGAATGATGCTTTTTTGTTGTTTGTACGACAACCCAAACCGGGAACTGGGAAAGTCACATCCTTCGCTCGTGTACATACCGCGTTCGGGTCGATGGGTTTCCCAAGCAGTGGGTCTTCCCACACTCGTACACGAGGTTTTTCCTTTTCTTCTGCGCCGCGTGGAGCGTCTGGCTCTGCTTTATCGTGTTTCCTTGAACCACTCTTGCCTGAAGTGTGGTTTCCCGGGGACATCCGTTCCTGAATGACACTCACGAAACTAGAGTATGGTCTTAGAATAGCTTCTACTCAAGCAAAAAAAAAAAAAAAATAATAAACTGGATGACATTTTTGAGGGATTTGCCTCAAAGAATCGATCCAACCAATGCTTTTCAATAACGTTTCACGAAATAAATAGCATACCCGTGCGGGAAGTGTCACCGCTCCCGAATGGGGCAATAATTTGTGACCCCCTCCCTTCTCCGCCCTTTGCCCTATTTCTTTAACATTGGAGGCCATCATAAATTCAATGGGAAATTCTGTTTTTTTCTTCTCCAGCGCCAACGGACAAGAGTTTCGCATGAAGTAAAATTGCGCTAAGTGAATGAAAAGCATTGAAAAATAAGAATAATGTACACCACGGCTCATGTGTACGGGCACTCGGGCGTGTATGTGTGTGTATGTGTGATGTAGTACATCGTTCAAACATAAATTCAAATTGGATGAGATCTAAGTGAATTTATGCGACGAGCGAAGAAAGGCAACACGCCTTCCGTTCGGAGAAATGAAAATCACTTCCCGCTCCAAGCGGGAGCGTTCCGTTCGGTGCTTATTGCCCATTTATTGGCAGCCTATTTTCATTTTTCATACATCCTTTACCGTGTAAGAGCTGCTCGGCTGATGAATATTAAATGGAAAGCAATTTTTCTACCTTTCCGTAATGTGTTCACTGCTAGGCTGTGAAGGACGCTTTCAATTTTGTAGTCTACCATATATGTATTTTTAATACATGCGGACTTCAAACAAGTCGGAAATTATTGCTTTCAACCTTATATTCATGGGTTGATTGATGCATTTCGAATCATGGAGTACAGCGTTCGTGTCTAGTCAAAATCACACTCTAAACAACGCTCCATGCCGTGAACATGTTGACACATTTGACGAAAACGCCTTCCGAGTCTCGGAAAAGTATTGAAGCCCAATGCTGCGTGCAATTTCATTTCCGTCCATTTGTTGTCCGTACTCCGTATTGGCTCTTGACTTCCGGTTGGACTTAGTCAGGCTCGGCTAAGCGTAGAAATTACGCTTCGTACTATGGATTTTACTGACAGCCTGTCCCCGAGCGACTGGCACCTCCTTCACGTATCCCTTTCGATTCCACCTCCCTGCTCATGCTCTCAGCAGCAAACATCATACCCACTTTCGGTCGAGGGCTTCGACGTTCTATTCGTCGTTTTTTCCATTTAAAAAGCATTCCCTTTAAGAGGATTTGGAAACGAAAGGCTCCGGTCGCGGCTGCATGTGAAGGGAGGGATGATCGATTAAACAGCGACGCACCTCTGCCAAATCCTTTTGGGTACGTCGGAATTATTTTGCTTTCACTGAACATTCACGAAGAAAAAATGAACCATTCTTAAAAAAAGGGACAACACCGGTTTTACCGTTGACAATGCCCCAATCGGGTGGCGCCCGGGACGTATTTTTACTTTCCATCTTTTAGGTTTCAGGACTTCCCTTTCTAGATCAATCATCGATTCGTAGCCAACCCTGGGCCGCATCGACGCAGATTGCCGGCGGTTCGTGAAGGGACGCTAAATAGGAAACGGAATGCTCGAAAAACGTCAAGAACATCGATGATTTTTGAGAGAGCTTACACGGTTTAGATGTCAGAAAAATGTCCAGCTTGTAAACAAGTGGAATTTTGAAACGAAGTAAGTTTATCGGACAACGACATGAAGCATCGATAGACGTGTTGTACAGCTTATCTTAAAATCGGTACGAAAATAAGTGGCTGTGGTAGGTCTCTGCACCAATCAGTGTGGTTCATGTTCTCACTTGGCTGAATAAGATTGATTACATTCTTTCGAATAGAAAACCTGATAGAGTCAACATTTAACTCAAATATAGTATAAGTGACGAATAAGGTAAGGAGGAAACTTTTGAAAACGGTTTGGTAAACATAAGATATTAAATGATAATCTTAGCATTAATTTTATTTCTTGTTAAACTCTTAAACAACGACGAATGAAATAAAGATTTAAGTTTTTAGCTTTTCAATCAAGATTTGATTGTATATTTGCCCATGTAAATTCAAATTAACCTGACAAAACAAAACCTTATTGACTCAATTATTTTGCTATTGTTCCCCTTATGCGACTCATCACTCTTCTCCCTTCGAAAGCCATTATTTCTCATCAAAATAAAATACTAATCCGATCACCTAAATTACTCACACGGATTTGGCCACTGTTGTTGCATCTAATTTGTCATTTCCTCACGTACATTTCCACCGCCAACGAACGTCACACGCTTGGCAATTATGATCAATTATGTGCAAAAATATTATGCTAAGCATTGGCCGCCAGCCGAAGGGTGACTCCTTGGTGGTGTTAATAAATCGATTAAACGCCGATGGCCGATTCGCTGCTTCCAAAAACGGTCCGCACATTAATGACGGTTGATAGCGCCGAACCCGATGCTGTCTCCAGTTTCCCGCTGGTCCAGCGTTAGGCCGGGTTCAAGGTCGGTGTTAATCTCTTCGATTATGCGCTGCCATATGGTTGGAATTATGCGCTTGCCGTGCCATACCGTATGCCACTTTACCTTATTTATTGACCAACATCCGTCACCACAAGCACCAGGCGTCCGTCGACGAGGTCAGGAGGGACGCATTAACATTAACGCGTCCTGATCCTTTCGCATCGGTTGATTGTTTTGAAAGCTGGTTAGCGTTTTGCGGGTAAATCGATAAATATATTTCCAGAATATACCATTCAAACAGACTGGCCAACCATTCCAAATACCATCCCATTCTATCTCGGTACATCCCTTCTACAAAGCATTATAATATCCTTGCTCTTCAGAGGGTTTTTGGACGGAACTTTGTCAAACGCCGGGGGAAAAAAGGTCCGATCCAAACATAAACAACACCGTACACTTTGAGCCCTTATTTTCTTATATTCTCTCCGGCCTCTTCTTTGGTATGTATCATTAGTTTTACGGATTTTACTTTTCGACTCTTCTCAAACGGCAAAACATGCTCGTTCGCTCCGAGCCTGAGTCCTGGGTAAATCCAAACCTAAATGCGAACGGTCCGGCCGGCACATACTGTTTAGACTAATAATGCAAAAATATCTGATAATTTATAGTCTTCCTGCAACCATGGGACGGTCATGTGGTCCGTTCATGTTTGGAGTAGAAATGGCCACAACCGTGACGGACCGTAGTCTACCGTCGAGCATCGCATGTGCTTCCGTCGGGGTCATCAGCATCAGCAGACCGTCATCATCTGTGTCCGTACATCACTTACGATTTCGGCTACATCTGGTAGCCTATACCGGGGAAACGACTGCAGCTATTTTTCGATTTTTTCCCGTCTAGTTCAACCGAAACCAGACATGTGGAAGGACACTTCGCATCGGTTGATTTATTGTAGAAACCCAAAAAGGCAAAAACATATACAATACGTCTGGTACCAGGACAAAACGCACTTGTCTAGATAATCTGTTTAACGGCAAAATGTATGACAATACGGTAAGACATAAAAGTGTTGTCAGTTGAGAAACTGGACACGACTTTCCTGAAAACCAATAAATATTTTCGGTGAGTTAATCTTTTCTTCTGCAAAAACCTTAATGTTTATTAAGTTTAGTTTATTCTTGTTTCCAAAATAATTATACGGTAAATTTTTCTTCAAGCAGCTATAAGCCTTCGGTGGCTGCAAACTTAACATTTTAGAGAACAGCTAGGGTTTTTTTATTTTATTTAAGTGTAGTGTTTTGCTGACGAAAATTGAATTACTTTGTCACAACAAAGCCAATTCCCAGGAGTTTCCTTCCTTCGTTCTGATGTACACCGCTTCCGGTTTTAGGGTGAAAAAGATATTGCATTTCTCTTCTTCAAATATAAAGAGTTTACTTCTTTATCTTGTTTTCCCCATTCCGCTTCGTTCACGGTGCGATATTGTTGAGGTTCGCTTGGAAAGCCAAACCAAACACCCTATTTTCTTCTCCAATTTAGCCCAAATTACTCACTAGAGTATTTTGTTTTACCTATGCTTTTTCGTCTTCACCTCAGTGGCCTCTTTCATGCACACACACACACACACACACACTCGACTGAAGGAAAGCAGTAAAAGGATGCCTGGTCTATTCGGCGTTTTCGATTGCCATTGGGGGCGGAAAACCTCGACCCTCGACGCTCGCACGATGAGGTGCCAAAAATCCCGTAAATCTTTCCTCGTCGGCCAAGAGAAAGACGAGCGAGTTTCATCAAATATTAAAAAAGTCGAGACTAACTTGCCCCTTCGAATCGGGCTCCCAACCGGCCCCGGTGCCATTTATCAACACCGGCTAACACCATCTTCGGGATGCTTCAAGCGACTTCGGCAATAAGGACTGCCGATCTATCCGGTTTCCCGCGGCAGCAACGGTTCTATTTCTTCCACGGGTTCGGAATGATTCCCTCGGGAGCTGGCCCCTTACACCTTTGGAAGATGGTTTGCTCTGTTACGGAAATAGTAGTTATCAATGAACTTTGCCCGAGCATCAAAAGAACAATGGTGTAATGGGAAGGGCCCTGCTCGAGAAGAGCACGCGGCCATTTTGTCCGACCAAAAGGAAGGAGAGTTCCTCGAAAAGGATCGGCGCTTGGTTTAGGATGATGTTCGTCTTAAATGAGTCATAAAATATTTAATAACACCGCCTGTTGCATTATTCAGACTAATGAAACTCTTTGCCAAACAACTGTTACAATTTGTTGCAGTTAGACCAACCGTAGAGTGACGTGAATTGATGGCCTTCGACTGTAATTTGGTTGCCGTGTGCATGCCGTTTGGAAGCCGGACCTGTAGCCGAATAGTCAATTAGGAGTGGAAATACTAACGAATGGAGAAACCCTTTCCGATGGTAAAATTTATTATTATCGTTCTGTTTCCCTCGGCGCGGTTCCGCATGCGGTTCTAGGAATACCGGAAAATTCTTGATGTTTCCTTGTTTGGAAAAACCTGATTCCCATCGAGCCGGTTCTGACAATCTGTCGCGCAAGCCAACGAGAACCCATCCCGATGCTCTCTCGCTGACAGGTGAGCAGAACACTTCTCGGTGTGTTTAATGTGGCAGCAGAACAAATAAGTTCGCATGTCACACCGGTCAGCACCCAGGTCCAGGTTTGGGTCCAAACTTTAGACCCGGAGCGGAAGAGGAAAAATGCTGCCTGCTGAAAACAAAAAGATGAGCCCGTCACCGGCAGCCGCCTTCGACGATGTGGTCAATCAAGCTTCGGGCGACCGGAGTGAGGTTGAATAATTCATGAATGGATGAAAAATTCCAAATTAGATTAGAGTTGCCGAAACTTTGCAAGGCCTCACAAAAATGTCACCCGGCTTTCAGTTTTGACGAGGAAAGGTTCGACGTTTCTTTCGCTTGCTGCAAGAACTTGACCAGCCCCGAAAATGGCACCGGTTTTTATTATCTTCAAACCGGCCGGACTCACCACTCGCAACTGCTCCGGAGGTCCGTTTTTGGACACTGTTGTAAAAGTGATGCGCATGATAGGCTGGCTTACGGGCTGTTCCGTGAAAACTTACCACATTCTGAGCTTCTTAACAACGAGAAATACAAATTCGGGAGGTCTTCGAAAAGGGAAAAAATCATCCCGAAAAGCGCATGCCGTGCCGGCATACGGCGTGAGCACCAGGTTGCCTTCCAATTATCATAACTCATGCCACACCGTCCGTTATTGGTCCAATTTGGGGGCGCTTTTTGCCGTGGCGGAACCGTCACACCGTCGGCGCACACCGGGCACCCGAGAGGAACGGATCGTTAAAGTACAAATCACTGTTTCCCGAAAGTTTTTCAAATCTGTCCCAGCCCGGCCCTCGGATGGTCCTTTTGTTATTGCGTGTTTTTATTTCGCCTGTTTTCCACTCAGACCAGATGATATTTTTTTTGCAGTTTTTAGTAAGGCGTTTTTTTTCTTCCTTCTTAAGGTACATTTTACGATAGTTTGCCTTTCTTATCCCGCGTTTTTTCTCACCTTAACACCGGTAGGATGGAACCGTTTTTTTTATTCGAGAAAGTTTTCGTTTATCATTTATCGTGTTCAGTTCCTTCCAAGACTGCATCGACGACGACGGCGACGCTACTGTGCATCCGCTCGGTACATTTCCAAGGCTCACTTTTTTTACCAACGGCCAAGACATTGGGAAAGTTTCCGGCGAGTACGATGCTCGTGTTAAAATTATAACGAACGATTTGACCAAAACTATGCCGGAATGGAGGAATTCAACTTGTCGCGAGTTGTTTTCCAGCGCCGGGACAAGTAATTCAACTTCAAAATTACTTTAGTTTGATCGTATCGAAACAAATAACAATCATGTGACAATGGCAAAAGTTGTTGCCATCATTATCATATGGCTGGCGGTTATACGTGTTTTTCCTTTAACGATGAGCGTTTCTTCCACTCTCCAACTAAAAACGTACAGGGTAGGTTGTTTTTGGGTCTTGTATAGGTGTTGCAAGCTTTTTCGGGGGCTTTTTTTGCTATCTAATCGTTTCCTATCGATCGCCATAAATCTTTGCGCTGCATCGAATTCCGGCATTACCAAAATGAGAGTTTATATTCTTTGATTTTTATCAAATGTCATATTTCAAACTGTTGTCAATTTGGTACTGCAGTTTGATTAATGTCGCTCGACCAATATGTACGACATGATAAATCCATATAGGCTATAACATTTCCAAATTCAACCTACAGAAGAGTGCGATATTTTTTAATCAAGCCTGCTTACAACCATCGTCCATCGAACAGATGAAAGTTTCTGGAACAATAAATCAAACCCTGGCAATTTATAAAAAAAATTCTTGAAAAATTCTATTAGAAAAAAATGTTTGGTCATGCTGAACAAGGTTCAACTCAAAAACACATTTAAAATCCTTCACCATTTAAACAATTTTGCATCACCCACATTGAATTGTGACGCACAAACATCGACCGAGCGACCTTATTCGTTTGTTCAATTTGAGGAGTTCACGGCGGAAGCGCACAATCTGTTGATGGAAAGGAACCCGGTAACGATACCGGTAACAGCACGATGCTTTTCATTAAATCTAGAAAATGCTCTAAGCACAAAAAGCTCTTTTCCAAAACGATCGGAACGATTTTCTGCTCGGAGGATGCCTTCTGCTGATCTGACCAAAAGAACTTAAAACGGGGGAAAAACTGACAACACCTGCGCCAGCGGGGATTACGGGGAGTGAAACAAAATGAAAAAAGTCTCCACCGCTTTGAACTCTTTGATGCTCGGCACAAAAATGAACATCCACTCCGGAAGGAAAAACTATAACAAACAACCCTGCGGAAGCATTCTTCTATTCTACTTCTAAATCTAACTCCGAACGGTAGCAGCTCTCTTCAACTAAACAGGAACCCAATCGGGAGCGAACGATGTTTGCTGTGTGGGAATTGCTTTTGTTTATATGGTTTGTTTTCTATGTTATCGCTTGTGAAGATTTCACTTTTTCAATCAGAGCTCTATTTGCTTTAAACTGCTGCTTCTTCGTTGTGCCAAACTATCCTTTATATTCGCTACATTAGTTGGCTCTAAGAGTTTAATCTGTTCGACAACAGTTCATGTTCTTCAATTCTGCGCTCATGCAATCGAGAACGTGATTTATTTTTTTATTAGAAGAGAATCAAATTCAGTTAATTGAATGCTTAAAACCAAACAGTGTGAAGCTAAAAGTATGAAATCCATTTCGTTTAACCAGTTTCACACAGATCGAACGGAGATTCACAGAAAACCTCAAACCTCGTCCTTGATCTCCCATCGTGTAGTACGTTTCGCACAGGAATGTGATACTCTTCATCAAGCATAAGGATAAAAAACTGCACACCCGTTCGCTGTGTTCTCGACAGATTCATTGATGATGGGTTCAATGACAAGTGGGTGGGTACCCCTAGATCATCCTAGTCTTCAGCACGGTACAGTATGTGTGTTTTTTTTTCGTGTTTCCCCCCTTTCTCGTTCACATTATTTCCGCTTTGCTTCAAACGTTTGCGCTCGTTTCCGTCGAACGCAGGACATGGTTTGCCGTCGTCGCTGTTTCGAGCCGACCGAACCAGACGAGACGTCGTTCGTGGGACTGGTCCGCGCATGAGACAAACAGTCCTGACAACCGGTTGAGAACTTCTTTGATCTTCCGCTAATTTTACGTACCACCACAACCGGTGCCGGTGCGCTGCTTGTCCGTGCACGTGCACGGATATGGAGTTGAGGCGGTGGAAATTGGCCGTACGATTCCGGCGAAGAAAGAGATTGCAAGCGCTTATCGATGCATTGCATGGTCCCCGACGAGTGGCGCGAGCATGCGGGACGTTGAATTAGTCGCCTGCAAAGCGGGTCTCCCGTCATATCTTCATTTTATTTTCCTTTGGCAAAGCAACACCACAAGGACTGGCGTTGGATGAGCTTTGATCGGGTTTTTATTTCCTTTTTTTATGATGTTGTCTGCCCGCGTCTGCTGTGAGCTAACGACACTAGTGGGCGTTTTGTGCGTTTAGCAACTCGTAGTTGAATCGAAAACCTCATAATTCATCTCTGAACACATTAATCTGGAACTGAAAGTGGTGAAAACATCATAAATCCGCAAGAAGTAACCTTGACGACTACACATTGGAACAGTTCAAATAAAACGGAGTTTTGAAAATTCCATCATGCCATCATTAAGATCATATGGTCACAATGCTTCAAGTCTCTTCCCTTATGCCCTTACCCAGGCACGCCCTCCTACACCCTTGACGGATGCAGTCGAATACCATGTGTCGCCTCCATTCGTCGAAGTCACCAGATTCCTTCCGTTTGGTAGTTGGACCCAAATTCCAAGACATCCGACCGTACCGTTCTCGGTGATCGGCTCGTACAAGATCATATGGCCAGATTGCTGTTCGTGCGACGATCAGCAGCCGACGGATGGGACGGGCTCGGAGAGAAGGTTTGTAATTTGAGCCAATTCACGCCTTCCCTGTCATCAAGAGCGGACAGAAAAATTACCATAAAATATCATCGTTTCGACACCCGGATAAGCATTTCGTTCAACAGCAAAGCATGCCTCCATGCCTCTCTGCCTTCCGTCCTACTACTTTCCCGCTGGCAGCCATCCGCAGCCCGAGTGGCCAAAACCTCAACGCCAGATTTTACGTTCCCAGAAGCGTGCAGCGGTGGCGTAAAACGGCCAGCGTATTTTAAAAAGGTCTGGCCGGAAAACCACCGAACACAGCCTCTTGCAGCGGTCCCCGAAGAACATAGGCTAACGTTAGAACAGCCCCGAGGGGCACCGAGAAACAAAGATTAATTACCGCCACAAATCACAAACCAATTTCCCGGATTTGGGTTTTGCGGAGCCGTGTTCCACTTGAATGGGTTTGAAATGGGTCTTCGGGGTGGTTTTAAGGTGTAGCGCTAAGAATCTATTGAAAACGCATAAACACACGGTAAGCAGTATCATCGTTACTAAACACTCGCACCGACGTTCCAATCTTAACCCTGTGGGATTTATTTAAGTCGCTTAACGCCACCTTACAATGACTAGTGACTAACAACCATCTCAAAGGTTTTCTTTCATAAGATTTAATTATTAAGATACAAACAACCTAGCTACAGGTACAATTGTATGTGTCAGTTTGATTTCTATTTTTATATCGCAAAATATCCAAAGCAAATTAAATTCCTTTCATTTACAAGGTACTAAGGATTTTTATAAATAAAATTAAGCCATCCGTTGTATGCGACATCCATTTTCGCTTCGGGACAGCTTTCCCCCTTGCACAAGACAATAAATTACCAAATGTAACTCCACTAACGTGGCATTGTTTTGAAACAGTACGCCATAAGCCGGAGAAAAGTGAGTCAGAACGCCTTCTTTTTGTAGCAGAAGATGACAGTTTAATTTATGAACTAGGTTGTTCGTTTTGGTGAAGTTATGGTCGTCCTTTAGTTGCGTCTAATAGCCCCGAACAAGTTTTAACTATGAGAACCGTTGAGACTGCACCCAATTGGTGTTACGTTTCGGCCAAACAGATGTTGCCATAGATTGTTGAAAGTTCTTTTCGAAAAAGATGTTTTGTTTTGAGCCTTCACGGTATGACTTTTATCTTATAGTAAAACGTATAAACATGGTCGCACTTTCAGTATCCATCTTCAAGTGACTCAAACAATCCATCCGCCAATGGATTGTCGCTGTTGATTCCTGGCCCTTGCGTAAGCAACGTATCGCAAGCTCACCGCAATCAATGCAACCGATTGCAATGCCTGCGTTCAATCCATACGGTCAGCTGGAATGCCACAACCGGTGGTGGAAGCGGTTGATGCAGCGGGGCCGACACTGTTCGGGCTTAAATCGACCATCACGCAACCGCATGATAGTGCTAGAAAAGTTGACCAATGTTTTGAGGCTTCCCGTGGCTCGGAGATGTCCTGCCCCCGGTTGCACCTGGACCCATTCCCAGGTCCTTCCGGCTACAGTTTTGCGAGCAATGTTCGCAGCTATCTCCATTGGCCGCTACTTCCGTGTCAGTCCCCTTTCCCACTCCCTGCCCATGATGCATTTCGAAATGTTGAATTTGCCTCATCCCGGAGGCGTTAAAGGCTACAGGACATAAACCGAACAGTGAGCACACTCGTTGAGTGTTCACTCGGTCGAAAATAATGTACAAATATGATGATGGCTGCGGTCTGTCGATGGATTATTAAATTTAATTACACACATTTCATTACCCGGCCGCCCCGGATTGACCCTAGGGGGGAAACTTCGCTGGAAGGTAGGACTCAAATAGCCGGAAGATGAGGGTGTGCGCAGTGAATCGTCCTTTTAGCAGGATACACTTTTCCCACAACATATCCGATGCCCGGTTGGTTTGCGAAAATAATGGCAAAGAATGCACATTCAATCTCATGCAATCGGTTCATCCAAGCGCATATCGATTGCTTATGGGTCACTAAATTGTGAAACAATTTGAGCTTTATTTACATTTTTGAATTCCCACTTCAAATGGAGTATAGACTCGTTTCTGTACGGAAAGGAACGTTACTTTTTAGTAATTAAATTGAAAGTTCGTCCGTACTGGCTGGTTTTTATTTGTTTTAAGTATTCCTTTCCTTCTACTTAATTTTCCAGTGAATTTATTAACTCGCCCGGAATTTGTTAGCATGCATGATGCTTTATACTCAAAGTGAAGCGAGTGATTAAAACAATTTTGATAAGTAAATTAACATTTCTTAGAATAATTTGTTCGGTTTTTAACATCAAATGTCTAGTATTGAACAAAGTTTTAAATTTTCATTAAATTTTCATTAAATATATTGTAATTTTACCTCAGACAATGCAATAAACATAACTGTGGAAAACGTTTAAAATTCATCATTCCCAGCACCTTTTAGTTTTACAAAATCACCCTTAATCTGTTCCATTGACCATTTTTGTAACATCTGACCGTCAGAGGAAAAGCTTCAGCAGCAACCGTTCCCCAAACCCACACCGGCCAATTAATCATCCTTAACGACGTCGTGTCGACGTAGGGCCGTTGTTATCTGCGTCTGATTTTTATTTATAGTGTGCATCGTATCATAAAATCAAACCATACGAAGCGGCCATCTTCCCCACGCGACGCCGAGAATGGCCATAAAAAATTCCGAGGGAATCGTTGGACCAACAAAACATGCGCATTATGCTGCCCGGATTAAAACACCGATACTTTCCTATAGCAGTTTTCACACACACCCAGGAGTCGTTTTCTTCGGCAAAGGCTAGCATTATTTTTACTGCCAAAATTTCTCCCACGAAGGTGATCGTGTTTTTGGAGCACCATTTTCAGGACGACCACCAAAAGTGTGGCGATGGACGATGGTCTGAAGTGGAGGAATCCGTCACGAGCCTTCAGTCAACAGGAACCGTGACATTCTTCCGCATGATTTATGAAGCTGACCGCCACAGATTGATTCCACTACATCGGTCCAAGCTCGTGCGATCGTGTTCGACGAGAGCGAGGGTTTGTTTGAAACTTTTATTGCCACCCCGCCATGGAATGTCGTACCCAACCCCGGTGCGTTTGTTTAATTATTGTTTAACGTCCTGCGATGTCCTGCAACATTGGATGATAAAACTTGTCACCCAGCGGGGGCGCTCGTGAGGCAAATGGACATGATAAAAATCCTCCCAAGCTGCTCAGCAACGAGAGGGAAGATCTTTACTGTTGAGTTTCGTCAGAACCTTCCGGCAGATTTCGATGTCCAATGATCGACTCGACTAATGTCAGCCCTCGAACTGGCACCGGTTCGATCTTCTCTCGTCCATGCTGGCCAGCAGGGAAAATACAGCAATAAAAATGGCGTGAAATTTATTGTTGACACATGTCCCACTAATTGGCCATAATGAACGCTCGGCGATGAGTCGCTGGGAACTCCAGTCGAAGCGTAATGATCCTCAACGCAGCGCTGGGGTAAATGGGTTGCAAGTAAAACTTAATCACTCGATCATCCGCACCACACTCCCAACTAAAACAATTTGTTGCAATATCGCCAACGCCCATTTGGAAAGACACAAACTTCCTGCCATTCGAGTTCTGCAACGTGCTGGACATTCTTTGGTTTGGGGCCAGGAAAGAAAGTGGCTTGCCAAAATCCTCAACAGACGCAAATATTGTACTACCGACGCCGAGAAGCCCAGGGGGTGTTTATTTCCTTTTGCATCCCTGCAGCGCCAAGCACCAATTGGAACTTGCCGTCAGGCCATCGAATCCACCCTCGGGTCTGTCGTGAACTGGAAGAGCACATGGAAAATGTATCCAATTTTTAAACTACTCAGCAGGAATAAGGAATTATATTCTGATGTGGGGATGGTCAACGAGTGGAGGATCGTTTTCCGCTGCTTTAATTTTTCCTCCCTCTTCAGTGCGTGATGGTCAATTTGTCCAATGTCACCCGTTTTCCCCTTTCGAGCTACAAACGGTTTCTTTTCTCTCCACTGCCTCCGTTTGGGTTCTTTAAATCGTGTTCTTTAAATCGTAAGCAATAAGGCCGAAAAAAATGTCATATAAAAGAAAGACTAAACGATCAAAGTTTCTGCTCGCAGTGGGGCTACATGCAGACTGCGCCCCGGAACTTTCCCCGCGTGTACATCAACGGTTTTCCCCTCTGCCATATCGCAAGTAACACAAGGGTTATTAATGTGCTGAACGTCTTGTGGCACGACCAAGTCGTTAATTATCGACCAATTTCACAGTCGTTATGTTTTATGATCTTTCATCCCGCGGGCAGCAGGTTGGTCTCGATGGCTGCTGGAGGTGGTGAAAAATGCGGTAAAGGGGGCCTTAAGTGGCCACGGATGTATATTTACTTTCAGTCAACAATTTATAAATTCCCGAAGTATAATGGAAAGTTTCCGCGGGTTTTCCGCACGGCGGTACGGAAGCAATAAAAGCGAACCCACGCCCGTCCCGGACTTGTTGCGCAATCAATGCCATGACGCCGGGGCGTCCCCGCCTGTTAAGCAACCAGCAACCAAATATTGCGCCCTTATTGGCGATTTGGAACCAAAACTCTCTGTTCCTGTTGCCAAAATGAAGGACCGTTATGAAAAGGTGGTAAATATTGACCGGGCATCCCAGCGTCTCAACGTCCGATCTGCCTTTGGCCGAATGTTTCTTCGGGTGGAATATTTATTTTTTAATTGTTCAAAGCCTACACGAAACCCTCAGCTCAGGCACCGCGTCCTGCCGGAGGACACAGCGTGGACTTCTGGTAGTTAATTTAAATGATTCCTGCGTCCTGCGACGTGTTTCGTGTGACGTTTCGTGCCGTTGTTTGCCGGTTGGGTTGGCATGATTTCTGTTGATTTTTTTCTTCTCCTTTTCGTTTTCATCGTCCACGCACTTCTGGTACAGGTTGTAAAAGCTGTTTATGGCTAGTGTCATTTATTTTATTTTACTGAATTGCTCGCGAACCGATGCCGAAGTCTACAGCAGCAGGGGACGAAGCGCGGAGTTTATGATTGAAATCTTGTTCGGTAGTGTAAAGGAATCTGCCCCGTGGGGCGGAATGTTTGTAGGTTGTAAAATGCAATCATGACTATGGTAGCAATATAAGGTATTCCTGTCGATAGTGGCGAGTGCGTCGATGAGATGTTTGAGATACCGTGTGTACCGAAATGGTGCAACTAAACTTTACGTCATAATTTCACAACCTTTTGTTTGATAAATAAAACAAATTATATTACCTTTTTAGCTAATGATAGTTGTGTACAGAAGTTATAATTTTTTCCTAACCGCAACTTTAGGTATCTAATTTTTCTCAAATTCGATAAAGAAAATATCAAAAACACGGGTCGTTACTGAATAGAACCAAGAAAATATATCCGCTATTCAATAATATGGACTTTCCCTCAACTTACACTCAGTGGTCGAGTGGTCGTAAACGATTTTACAAATTTCTTTACATGTTCATGGGCCTGGAATCCCCAGCGGTTTACCGTCCGATGCCATTACGCTGGCGACTGTCATTGGCCTAAGAAGGACACATCTTACTGCTCATAAGTTTGAAGCATAACTTTGGGTCTGTCGCGGCGTCCCAATGCTTACCTTTCTTTGGTACATAGTTCCAACCCGTACCGGGAGAACGCACTCGAAATATGCAAATCCACCGCACGTGGACTGGTAAATCCCAGGCCCGGTGTTTTTCGGGTATGTTTTTGAAAAACCGAAAGCCTCTCGGCGTGCCGCATGGTTACAAACATTGTCGTTTTATTTATTTATTTATTTTTTCCTTCGCGCACAATTTACCCGTTTGTACTTTTCCAGGACGGGGAAATATTTTTGCGACTTGCTTTACTCCCAGGGGCCAGTCCCGCGTAACCACAGGCTTCCAACAACTGATAGCGTACGATAGCGAAAGGGCCAACCTTGTCTGAAGATTTTCCTTCACCGTCCTTGAAGATCCTGTCGAGCGGAAGCATACGGTACGCGACACACGGACCACATAAAATCCAGCTTCCTTATACCTCGTAAACTCCACCACCAAACGAGGACGGCGTGCACACCCGGCAGCGGTGCCTTCAACAGCGTCCCTGTAGCTGTCCGTACGGTTGCCGCTGTGACTTCCGATGCATGAAAACATGATTTTATGTGTCGACAACATGGCCAATATGGCATCGCACGGCATGTCCTCTCGTGAGACACTGAAGACGCCATCCCGGGCTGGTCGGAAATAACATTTGAGACACATATTTGGCATGTGGCACCAACCGGCAGCACCGGGGCATCCCCCTCGGGAGAACGTTATCGGTTGAAGTTTAATATGTTTTGAACACATTTGATTCCAGCCACGACGGGAAGTGTTCTTCGAGACAATCCGCCTTGTCGCGCGCCATATCCCGATGGATGATTGAGTAATGAGCAGAGGGAGTTTACTGCAATATGCTCCGGGTGATTTACAATCCTTACCGGATTGAACGAATGTGTTTAGCATGACAACTCCCAGCGCTGGTAGTGTTTTGGGTACGACAATCGTTAATTTCCATTTGGAAGCCAGTCGGTTTGTTACCCCGGGACGATATGAAAATCCAACGTTACAAATAACAGACACAGGCTCAGTTTAATAACATTTTTATAAAGAGATGAATCATTTTCAACGTTCATATTCACTTGAGAACTGTCCTGTTCTTCGATCCTTTAAAAACACTTTTTCCACAATAAACTTTAAAATAAGAACCGGGCTCAATAATTTGTACGCGTCTATAAGTACATATAACCTAAAAACGGGTCCAACATTGAAACCCAATCGTAAAAGTTAATATAAAAAAAATCTAACCAATGTGTTCTAACAATTAATTCAACGAAAAATCTACCAGCTAACATGAAATCGACGACTAAATCACGAAAAATGTCAGATTGAAAAAGACCAAATCTATCAACTAAAAAATTACAAAAAAAGAAAAAAAAATCAGGAAAGAATTTTCAGATAAAATTAAAGATGACACGTCAATTCTAATATGATGGATTTGCGAGGCTCACACTACCTTATGCTCCTGCATGATTATCAAAACTATTTATATTTTATTGGGGTTTAATGTCCGTATCTATTTACGTATCTATTTAACAATACGCTGGCCTTCCCAACCATTACTTCTAACATTACACATTAAACATTTATCAATTGTAGCCTAACGGAGTTCCTTGCCTCTCCTAACGATATATAAAATCTAGGAATGAATTATCTTTCAAAATGTAAAATTAACAGTCAAATAATGTGTTGCATTTAAGTGAACTGCCCCACATACTTGTAAGAGTTTGACACCTCTGGTGGAGATGATCTACTCTAACTGCATCGGCAACGTACCTACATTGAGCTGATAAGCCTTGTATAGCCTTGCCCTAGAACCATCGGCAATAGTGCGAGAATGCAAAACTACGCGCATATTTATTTGCAACCGATTTGCTTCTAGGTTAGTCAGGATTTTTCAACCGATCAGTTGCAATCAGCTAGTTGTAGAGACAAGTATTGCGTGGAAAATCAAAAAGTTAGTGGCGCCATGGTTCGTTTGTTGATTTTGTGTTCTTTCGTGCTGATTCCGGTGGTCTTCGGTGCTCCCACTGTGGTATGGATGGTTGATAATAACCTCACTTTCAAGACTAAACTCCTCTGAACCTTTGCTTATAGCACCTACAGAATGAGTTCTACGAAAGTGCGACGGTTCCATCAACTCCCGACAAGAACGCTGTGGCGCTCGATAACCGAGGATCGTTCAACCAAATTCATCGAATTCCAGAAAAACCTCACATTGTGGAACCAACGTGGATCACCGTCACGATGCCACCGTCCCTGCCCGGCCAGTTCGGCCATTCCGGCCAGCCACCGATAATGCAGCCGTACTACACCTACATTCCCGTTCCACCGCTAAATCAGCCATGGTCCGGACCGTGGCCCACGTACCATCCACCCATGCCGGTGCTTCCTCCACTGCCAAGCAATCAGCTCTGTAACCAACCATCGAACGCTTATCGTGTGACATACTAAAACTCGTGCGAGACTCGCACCGAACATCTTCAAACTGCATTTTTTCACTTCCTCGTCCCTTTCCGAAATATGGCTCCCGGGGCACCACGGTTCCATCCTTCCCAGGTAGGATATCGATTACATGCTTCTGGTTAATTTATTCCTCCCCGTGGAATCATTTTTTAAACCTCAGTTTATGCTGTGGAGCTTCTTTAATACTTGTTTTTAATAAAAATTCACCTTCCCTCAACTGGTCGATGGTGCAGCGTCGATGTCAAATAAGTTCATCACAGCTATATGTTTCGGTGAATAAAACCAACTCTTTCCGCCCTTTGCTCATTACCTACCGCAAATCCTTAGTTTTGTTTGCAAAATGCAATAATCTTCCGTGTGCAGTAGAAATCGACGTCCGATTCATGCCAACATGGTTTATCGGAGGTGAGAAATCTCACGAAATTCTACGGACAAAAACACCAAAGCATTCCATTCAACTCACTGCTCAGTGTCATATTTCAAGGTTGTTATTCATTACAGGATTTGTTTCTGTGCATGCGTAACATCGTTCATATCTGTGTGACAGCTTAATGTGAAATGATTCTTTGATAAATCTCTCCTATAGGATTCGACAAGCTGTAAAGTGTCTATGAACATTTTCATTAACTAAACAAGAAAAAACAAATTAGTAACATGGCGAGGTTGGTTGAGACTGTTGCAACGTTATGAAGCCAGCAATGAGCAATACAAATTTAAACGCGCATTTCACATCTGGTGAGCTGATTAAATTGTGCCTTATCGATTAAAGGATTGTTTAGACTCCACGGACACTCGTTTTCATAGCAATTTACAATAAACCATTACAGTCATCGTCGAAATGCAGTGTGAAATTAACAATGGTACAATGTTTAACCAACCCAATAAAAATTATTGCAACAAAAGCTGCCTAAAAATCCATTAACGTTTAAACGTCGGCCTTCAATAACATGATGACAAATTTATTTATCATAAATAAAATCATTAACTGCTTGAACAATTTAGTATTAAATTATTCCACACCGAGTTGGTATAATGCAACAATTATTGTGCAATAACTCTCTGCCATTTTTTGATTCTGAAAAGTAAGTATAAGTATATTATTTTATTTCATATGAGTAAATTTACCATTTTCTTATATCTATTATTGGTCTTAAAAAAATCATTACTAAAATCGTGATCATGAAATAAAGTCACTTACAAACACCCAGCAATTCTGTACGGAATGCATACCTCATAGTTTTTGTTAATTAAATACAGACATCGGTGTTTGTGTTTTGGTTCACAACTTTCTGTACCATCTTTCCGGAACTACTGTAAAAAAAACTTGCAACCCAAAGGAATCGTTTAGCTGGCCATTTTCGGCTTATTCAAATGAAAACCCCACGCGAACCGAACGAAATTTATTAGCTGACCACACTCGCTGCACTTTGAGTGCATCCCACAGGAACCGAAGCAAACTCATCTTTAGTTCGTTATTTTTTGCTAGTGAGCTTCATTTGCACAGCCCGGTTTATTTTTTCGTTTGCCCAACCGTAGCACTCAAAAGGCGCGATTATTCCAAGCACCGAACGTTGCTAGCCGCTCGGTGGGTAAACAAACCCTCAACTTCGTGGTGCAGCAATCCTCCCAGCCTTGTCGAATGCAACCTCCATCAGAGCGGTAAGACTGACGCTTACGAAAGCTCTAACTTTATTTGTAATAAACACCCTCCGCAGCATACTGCCTGCTGCATCCGCATCGATCGCCCGGGCGCTGGTGGCCACGCTTGTGGCGGCCACAGTTTCATCCGCGAGCACGGATGAACTAAGAGTAAATTAAAGTCGGATTACGCTGATAATGGGCACTCGACAGAGGGAACACCCGACAGTTGCTGGGTTGGATGAATGGCCCACTTTTTATGTTCTTTTTCGAAAACATGACGAACGCAGTGATGTTACCTTTGGGGGGTCCGCGACAGCCGAGCGGTAGCGCCGGTTAGAAAATCGGCCCATGAGCGCCGGGGCTCACCACCTCGACGGCGTGGGTTCGAATCCCATCCGAGACCGGACCCTCCCCTGTACGAGAGCGACTGACTATCCACGTACAATAGGGAAACAAGTCTCGTAAGCCCTTAACGGGGCAGGCATGACCAAGAGGTCGTTACGCCAAGAAGAAGAAGTGATGTTACCTATCCACCAAGGACGCATCAAGGACGGTTTTACATTGATTTCAGTGTAGTTTTCAGATTTATTCCTGTATCGGATGAAAGGAAAGTCATGGTAGGATTCAAAAAGCGTTCGTTTACGCATTTTTTTTTCTTTAAACATCAATGTATTTCTCAACCTAAGGCCTAACATCATATGTACTCAACCTAAGGCCCGATCCGCTGAGCCCAGATGGTGGAAGAGAGACACCATACAACAACTTTCAAATTCAGCTATCGGACGCACAATTGAGCAATATATAAAGATTTAAAATCGAAAATTTCCAAGATCAGCCGAAAAATTAAACCTACCATTTGGTTACCCTTAATTCATGCATTTTCCAGATGCGTCCTTAACATGAAACGCTTGTCAAGTAGAACGCCAAGATCACAGAACGTCTCTGCACGATCCAGAACACAGTTTTCCACATGACAGTCAAACGAGACTTGAACCGTGGACCGAGCAAGCGACAGGACACTTTTATTCACTATAATTACACCAGACACTAAAACTGGTCAAGACCTGTGAAAGGTGCATCAAATCGTCAGGATCCTTAACTAAACCTATCAACTAAATTTGCTAAAAATTGAATCTTCTGGTCGGAGTACATCAACAGAGCATCATCATTGATGCGATAGCGTCGCAACATCGGATCAATGCGATCGCCGGAATACCGTCAAGGCCTACGTTGGTAAATAGTTTAAGTCTTCTTATACAAGTAGCCACCGAGCTGCGTTCACATGTAGATAAACCATATTCAGAATCTTGGAAGGTGTGCTAGGTATCAGCAATTGATGACGGATCCAGTGTCGCAGCGGTAAATAGAGCTTGAAATCTGGGATGGTTTCGTAGAGGGGAGTCTCCTGCTGTCATGGTCTCCCGAGTTAGTGTTAATGATATTAAATTATTTCTGATGATATTAATCTATTTAAAAAAAAAGCTATGATACACACATGCTATGAGTTGCTCCTTCTGTTAACAATGATAATGAAACGTTCCTCAACCCATTTGAACATCAAAATTTAATATTAAATGTATTTTTCATCCTAAAAAAGTGCTGCATTTCTCGCCAAAAGCTCTTTCATTATTCGTTCCATCAACTTTATTATATTCTTGTAGTAAAAATAATGTACACCGTCGTTTGCTCTCAGATTGCTTGCGTGGTGACCACAAATTGGCTTCTCTAAGATATCTGATGAATGAGGTTGAGTGTTTTTATTTTATTTTTTATCTGTTCCATTTTTCTACCGTTATTGTTACATTGGAAAACTCTTCAGGCCTTAGCATTTCTTTCTCACCTTTAAAAACTAGTCTGTGTATCGAGCGTTCCTATATACAACATTTCAATCCACAATGTCCCATACTTTATCTTTTAGTCCACATAGTCCATTTGTGGACTTCCAATGGGCTGTTATCATACATATATTTCAGATGGGAAAATCAGTGGGTTTTATCAACTTTTTTGTTTGTCAACAAACAAGAACACGAGCCGTAAGCCCATCCTCATTAGCAGTTTGAGGAAACAGCGATAATAGGATATCTCTGGCGAGCAGCAATCAGTGTTCAATTTAATTTCATTAAAACGCCATCATTGCTGCCTCCAATGGATTGTTCTACATCTCATTATCCGGTATATCGTTGGTACGGACTAGTTAACCATGAAGCGTTACAGTGAATACATCTACTTCTGTGGAGTGGTGCTCGGATGGTTGATGCCAGCCGTACACGTTAGTACTATCAGCCGTATAGCCAGGATCGTTGTATCTCACTGTTTCATCGATTTCAGTCTCAGTCGAATGAAATATTTGTCTCTAACGAGCCAGCTCAGAGCATGTTACTGGATGAGTCGGTCCACCCGAGTGAAGAGTCCGTCACGAATTCCACCGATCTGCTGCCCGAAAACATATCTAACAACGGGTTTTCAACGGAACCACGATTTGACTATGACAACGTAACGCTTACGAACGAGATACTGGATTTCGAAGACGCTGGAGCAAGCAATAAACCCGACCAGGAGCCAGGAGAGTCAAAAACACCGATGGCAATAAACTACGTGAATTCGTCCAAGGATTTCGACTATCGCTACCCACCATCGTACGATTATTCGTATGATGGACAAAGGAATGGAACGAACCGGACAGATTATGGTAATCCCTTCAGTAATGAATACTCCAAATTCATTACACCTTGCTTTGCAATTTATTCCCATTGCCTCATTGTAGGGGTCATTCAGACTATCTTTGGCGGAATTGGAAGCGTGTTGGCGAATCCATTCGACCCTGCGTCGCACCAAGAAGCAGAGACCAGTACTGAGACATCGGAAAAGGCTAGCAATGTAACGGATAGTATTTTTTTGTACCGCAATGCACCTCCGGCGAATAGCACCTTCCCCAGCGTGTATCTTTACAAAGCACCCGTCATGATGGACATTCCGAGTAGGATGGTCACACAGGACCCTGAAACAACCACTTTCAGGGTGGGTTTTGTAGTACCGAACCCCTTTGGGACACTGTATCGTGGTAGTTTTTATAGTGCCAGTGGTGTACAACCCAGAATAGCCCAGAATAGACCGGAACTCGCGGTTGGCGGTGATACGCTGCCCGTCCTTCCGCGGATGCGTAGTCCCACAGCTACGACAAGGAACAAACCTAAAACCCCCAGAACAAGCAAAAAACGAACGACCACAGGGCGACCGAAAAAGAACACCGCGGCTCCGACGGATATCAGGCGGTTCCGAGCGTTGCAGCGCACAATGCGGACTACAGCGGCTCCGTTGTTGCGAATTGCAAGGGTCGGTACAAGAAGCAGACGTCTTACAACGACCAAACAATCTGCCATTCGGTCGCGGAAGCATATGCGAGGCTTGCGGAATACGCGCACTCGACGCCGGATGCAACCTACCAAACGGATCCGGAAACGACCCCGGACAAGGCCAACCAAAAGGGTCCGAACGTTAGCCAGGCCACGGCAACGACAACGTCCTGCAACGTCCCGGTTCCGGTCAACGATTTTGGATTACGATTTTTGGTATTTTTGAATCGTGCATAATATAAACGTCTCTTATATACATGAAAAGTAAAAAGCAAGGAACCTTCATACTAATTGTTGTGGAGGCTTAGTTTGTAGAAAAAAACACCGATTAATCGATCGCTACTGCAATATATTCAATAAAATATTTCACCATTCGACAATTTTTAAAACACAACACAATTCATTTCATCTATGTGCAGTATAACACACATACAGTATTCGAGAATATTTCTTTCAGTGCAAGTAAATATTGTCAAACCAAAAATAGTCCGAGAACAAACAACCAACATTTCTACAGTGTTTCGGAAAAAAACAACGCAATGTAGCGTTGTCTAGTTTTTAAGTTTGATTCTGAACAAAATAATATGCGTAGGATAAGCCAAAATCTAAAATATCACGAGGTAATTGTTACCAAATATCAATCGCATTATCCTGCTGTCTATGCGATATCATACATTGATTTCTGTGCATCAATTTTATTTCTCGGTAATCAAACACAATTACAAACGACTGCAAAGGTTTGCGAATGGTTTTGCGGTGTACTCCGTCGGCAGTTATGCTCATCGTCTTACAATAGATGTTGGTCAAGCCGCGAATGGGGTTCCAAACTGTAGTTTTTGTTTACAAAATTGTGAAAGGCCTGATGCTAATGTATTCGAAGGAAAGAATAGTTGTTGCGTCTGAAGTGCACTGGTATCACACTCGTAATGCGCATGAACCAAGACCTCTCTATGGTACAACAGGATGCCGAGGAAGATTAAACATGCTCGAAATCTAAGGGAGTTCAAACGCCTATGCGCCGTATATGTGAAACGGGTAGTTTGACCCATGCTTGTAGTGTATTTAGTAAAGGTTGTAGTTTTTGAGCCCGTATGTCAATTAGTCAACATGGTCCGTTGATTACGGTGATGATAAGTAAAAAACGAATAAATACTTTTGGTTATTTATTGTTTAGTTTAAATAAATGAAATGTAAGAGTCTACATAGTTTTGACACACGCGCACGTAAATGAGGACAAAAATGACCATACGAAAAGAACTAGATGTGTTGTATTTCCTTTCTGTTCTTGATAGTGGCACCACATTATCCACCAATTGGCGGTGGGAGCTACAAACAGAGCAGTAATACCCTTTTACACTCCGGACGGTGGTGCCTCGTTAACCTTGGGGGATTCGGTGATTTACCTTTCGAGGTGATTGCTCGGAAACGTTGCATGCAAGGAACAAGATCAAGTCCCTTAAGTAGCACTGGCATGTTTCACCACATTATCAACTATTGGTAACTGGCGACGTAAACTAAAATTATGAAAATAGCTGCCCTACTCTCGAAGTGGTGTTCTCCTTTTGCTAGTTGAGAAATCTAAGATGTATCTCTTTGTGCAATTGATGGCGACCGTTGTATTAATGGAGCAGAGTTGGATATGAATATTGTGGAGCGTAATGCCCCAATGCTCCCTCTCGTTTGATGATTTACAGTGACCCGTTTTTTTTGTTGAGAAAAAAATAATAAAAACATACATCTAAAAAAATAGTGAGAAGATAAAGTGCCCACTTTGAAATTTCGAGTTTTGCATAAACTTTTGCATTGAAAGCTAACCAATTCATTGTTTTTTAAAAATGTGTTATAGGTTTGTTGGCACCTTTTTTGACAAATTTGACATTTTTACATGTATGATCACGTGTTTAGTACATGTTAGGTTTTAAATGTAAATTTGTTAATATTAGGTTAAGGTATCTAATTAATTTGAGTGTTACCAGAAATTCAATAGCATAAAATATGTTTTATGGCACTTATCTACATTAAAGTAACTTATTCAAAGCACGAAATCCGCATGGCAACGGTAGGAAAACTTATAATTAAATTTAAAACGTACGAATCGGTTGTGGATCACCGTGGTAGAGGAGACAAGCGCAAAACAGATGCGCACATGGCCGCTAAGATAATCTGTAAGGTTAAAAAATGCGAAAGTGACTATCAGGGAGATCTTGGAAACACTTCAGCCATCAGTTTTCGAAAGAACTATCGAAACTATTGTTGCATACTGAAAAATGATTCTGTGGTCTGACGAATTTGAGCATTTTAATCCGAAATGGCATGAACGTGTATGGCGCAAATCGGACGAAGCACTTCAGGATCGTCACATCCAGCGCACAGTAAAACATGGAGGAGGCAATGTGATGGTCTGGGGTTGTTTTGCGTGGATTGGACTGGGAAGCCTTGTGAAAATAGATGTTATCATGACTGCAGATTCCTGCATAAACATCCTGCAGGAAAATCTAGAGATTTCACTGACCCAGACGGACCTGGAAGAGAAGTTCGTTTTTCAGCAGATCAACGACCCGAAACAAACTGCCAAGAAGTCGAAGTCTTTTTTCCAGTCTTGTCTGATAAAATTGTTGAAATGGCTTCCTCAGAGCCCAGATCTATACCCTATTGAGAATTTGTAGTCAATTCACAATTCCAGGCTGGACTACACTGATGTATCGAATAAAAACGACTGTTTTGAAGCACAAGTGCGCGCATGGGAAGAATTAGATCCCCAACGACTAAAATCCTAGTGAAGAACATGCCAAAGCGCGTTCCGCAGGCTTTAAAAGCTAAAAGAGATAAAAAATAAAAATCTTAAATATTAAAATACATTTATTATTATTTATTTTTATGTATACTAATGAATAACTGAAGCGGGCACTTTTATTTTGTCACTGTTTCTAAAGGTACATACTTTTATTATTTTTTTCTCAAAATTTCAATGTATTTGTTTTCTCTAACTCATATGTAAATCTCATAAGGAATATGTAAAATATGAATTTAGTTGGATTAAGAAAAAAATATTGAGCAAAAATCAACAAAAGTTCGAGGTATTAAAAGTTTGAAGATTCGATCACACATGTTTTAGTTTTAGTTTTAGATACTCATTGGGACACTGTTCGGTTCGTTGAGTTTTCCATTACAAATAAACAAATAAACAAATGTGTATTTTCGGCAAATTAAAAATTCAACAGAATTTAACGTTCGCAATTTTGTATCTAACGATTTTAGAAAAAAAAACTACTATTTGTTTCGTAAACCAATTAAATGACCAAAGTAAAATCTATTCTAAACGTATTTTTTGATTAATCGAATCTTTAGAAAAATAGATTATATGAAAAACTGCGAATGGATAAATTATAAATAGGAGCCATTAGTAATAAATTTATTGGATTATTTTTTGAAATTGTTGATGAGCATACAATTAAAAAAAAAGTAAATTTTAATAAAAATAATGATAAAATTTTTTAAATTAAAATTTCAATTATTTTCTGCATATTGATAAATAAAAACATTCAAAACGAATCGATCTAAATTCAGGATTATCCTCCTGTCCTGTAAATCCTGTCTCAAATCTGCTGCCTTGCGAGATGGTACGACAAATTAACAAGAGTAAACAAGCTTACACATATGAGTTAAAGGACCGCAAGGGCACGAACTTTGGCAGTTCCACCTAACTACATTTCCAAGTTTAGAAGGCATTGGTGAACGTAAACAAAACGGTTTCCTTCCAATCTTTCTACACTAGCTTATTTTCCCAAAATGTCGTTGTTTTTAAACGAGCTTTCCTTCTCAGCGAGGGAATGTCACCTGCCGAGATTGAACGGGCACGGAACCCTGGCGCCCTCCAAAGCATAGGAAAGCTAAGGCCCCTAATCCTACCCCTATCGCTTTCTCCGGTAGCAGCGGCAACTGGATAACTACGACACACTGTTTGATCAACGCGTAGACAACTTGAGCAAGCCTTCCCATCCGGCAACACCTGTGTTATTTTTGGGATCATCTCGACCTTGGTGACAGTGAGAGACAATGAGATTGTCGACGGCGCGTTACCGGCGGTCGAGTTGATAAAAGAGTGATAAAACTTTGCAACTCCCGGTACTACGCGACGGTCCTCGGCGCGGCTCGGACTAGAACGGGACGCGCAAAAGCGGCACGGGTGTTTTAATTACGCAGTGTAGTGACGCCATCGCACCGGAGGTGTGAACTTTCGTGCCGACCGATGGCAGCCAGTGTTGGGACGCCGTCCAAGCGTGTCCCGCCGGAGGGTGGCTGGGGGCTCCTAGTGGGCGTCGGGATGGCCGCCATGTTCGTCGTCACGCTGGGATCGTTGCCCTCGTTCGGGCTCATGTTTGGTGACTTCCTGACCGAGCTGGGCGAGGAAACGGGGGCCATCGCGCTCATCACCAGCTGCTTCTTCAGTGCGCTCAGCTTCGCCGGCCTGTTCACCAACACGCTGATGAAGAAGACGTCCTGCCGGACAGTGGGCTTGATCGGGGCCGTCTCCTACATCGTCGGCAGCCTGCTGACCGTCTTCGTGCGCTCGACCAACGAGCTGCTCGTCTCGTTCGCCGTCTTCCAGGGTGAGCCTGAGCTCCCTCCCTGAGCTCCTGAGCCGATGACCACCGAGCGTGTCTAATTATTCACCTCCATCTTGCAGGTGCGGGCTTCGGTCTCATGATTCCGGTGTCGTACACCACGTTCAACGCGTACTTCGTCGAGAAGCGGGTGGTGATGATGAGCGTGGCGCAAACGCTGATCGGCCTCGGCACCATGTTCTATCCCATCTTCATCCAGCGGACGATGGATGCGTTCGGGTTCCGGGGCTGCATGGCGGTGCTGGCCGCCGTCAACAGCCACACGCTGGTGGCCATGCTCGTGATGCACCCGGTCGAGTGGCACATGCGGCGCGTGCCGCTCGTGTCGGAGGCGGTCGAGGCGGAGGCCGAGCTGGACGAGAAACCGGAGCGCGCCGAGAAGGACGCGGAGAACGGGGACGGCCCGACGGAGCTGCCGAGCGCGCAAGCCCTGCACCATCGGGGCCACCGACTGCGCGGATCCCGGCGGGCCTCGTCGATACCGGGACTGGGCAATTGGTCCGGACCGGTCGTCGTGAGCGACAGCACCGAACGTGACAGCGAGCCGGCCACCAAGTGGCAGATCCTGGTCGACTTTCTTGACCTGACGCTGCTGAAGGATCCAATTTACGTCAACATCGTCCTCGGCATCTCGTTCGCTCTCTACTCCGATCTGGCCTTCTTCACCCTGCAGTCGATGTACCTCTTCATGATGGCGTTCAGCAAGGTTAGCAGCAAGGGAGGGGGGGAGGAGAGGGATTATTGGACGAAAATGCAATTTAAATTCGGACCCGGCCGTCCCGTGGCCACGACGCAGCCGGTGGTTGACGCATGGTCCTGAATACTAATACGGCCGCTCATTCCTCCCCGAGGCCGCGGCTCGCTGCATTTCCACGGTCGGAAATAGAAAACCGATCATCACATTGGTTTTTGTGTCCCCCGTCCCCAACCGTTCTACCGTTTTAAGATACTTATACTCACTCCCGGCCAACGGGCCCCTGGTTGGGTTTCCCTTTGTCTTCTCCCATTGCAGGCCGACGTTTCGCTAATCATCGCCATCGGTGCCGGAGCGGATCTAATATCGCGCATCTTTCTGGCCATTTCGAGCACATGCTTGAACGTTAAGGCCCGATACGTCTACCTAGCAGGAGCCCTCTTCACCATTGCGGCACGTTTTGGTAATTATTTAAAATCTATCCGCATCTTGCGCTCGCAATTTTGCTGTTTTTTTTATATAAAAAAATTACTTGCTTTTACTTGAACCGCCCATTTGGTTTCTATTTAAAACGTATCGTAATGTCCGTTTGATACTAAACGTTTTCGAGTTGAAATGGAAGATTGTTTTATGTTTTCAAAATTCTTTTCGGATTTGTTTGTAATACACATGGAATTTGGTTATAAAATCAAACTGGTTTTTTTTTTACAAACTACCGTATATTCGCGCATAACATCACCCTTGTAAAACACATAAATTAGTTTTGCCTTATTTCTACGATGTAAAAGATTTACACATTTGTTTTGTTTTTTTTTTTTTTTTGAGGATAACACCACAAGACCTTTTCGCTTCTTATGTTGATCCAAGATAACATTTTCTTAAATTTTCAAACAGCAAGTGGCATTACAGTTGGACTTATTACCTTGAAGAGCAGTAATCCTCCATTGCGAGGAAAAAATTTTGACAGATAAAAATGTTGTTATACATTAAAAACGTTATTTCCAACAAGTTTCTGATTTCCTTGTTTCGTGACGTTATATACCGTATTTTTCCGTGTATAACGACCCCTTTTTAGTTCAGAAATGATCAAAGTTCGATTAAGGGGATCGTTATACACGAGTAGTAACTTTTCGAATCGATCATAGAGTGGAGGTTAAAACACGTATAACATTGTTACAACTGATAAAAATTAGAAAAAAAAACCTTTCTTTTCATAAACATTGAATAATTTTTTTAAGGGGTCGTTATACACGGAAAACCCACGGTCTAATAGTGCAATAATGAGTTGAACGTAGTAGCGAAATATCCTGAACGTACTAACGAAAAATCTAACGACTACTCCAGATTACTTTACCACGACTATGAAGTATAAGACGCCTTTGTTTATTTGCAGGATTTTTGTGCGTGTTCGATTTCTACGGAATGGCCATTGTGACCGCCATCATGGGTTTCCTTCGCACCTGGATCCACGTCCCGATGCCGCTAGTCTTTTCTGAGTATTTGCCACAGGAGCGGTAAGTCTTGACCAAAGGCGCCCAAACTTGATTGATGCTCAGCATCGATCGGCGTAGTTTCCGTTTCCGAGCGTCTTATCACCACCCGACGTGGACCGGTTCGCATCCGGTTCGGTCTGTTTTTGCAGGTTTCCTTCCGGCTACGGGTTGTTTATGTTCCTGCAGGGGAACATTACGTTTGCCATCGGGCCGCTCGTCGGGTACATCCGCGACGTCACCGGAAGCTACACCATATCGTTCCACTGTCTCACGCTCGTGATGGCGATGTGCGTCATACCGTGGTTCTTCGAGATATGCTACTACCGGCTGAAGCAGAAGGCGCACCGGAAGGCGGCGAGGAGGGAGGCAGCGGACGCGCACGTCACGATACCGATGATACGCGAAACAAAGGAGTAGCTTTAAGCCCCATTCTTAAGACATTGCGACTAAAATCGATCACCAAACTAGTCAACTGCTCTACGATGGTTGAACGCGTCGCCTTTCGATTTCGAAAGGAATTGTTGAACAAATGGCGTTCTTGTTGGAGCCATTTCACACCAAAATAAATTCACTTATTGTCAACCGATGGTTTTCATGCGGACGTTGCCATTAACCTTATTGTACGATACAAGTTTAAACTGATGCTTGTCTGTTTATCATCACCATGTGTCCATTTTCTGTAAGTCCAACTTGATTTTCGTTCGAGTTTCTATCATCATATTGGAAAATTATATCTCATGGATTTCTTGTTTGGAAGCTAGTTAATTTGGGTACACAAAAGACATAAAACGTGGTATATAATAAGTCAAAGTGAGTGAACAGTCAACCATCTTATGTTACAACGATGGAATGTTCCAATTGCGGTGTAAAAACTGCCCAAAACCTATGGGTTTCTGCCGACCAAATCAAGCCACACTATATTTTTATTGCAAGATCCCTTTAAGAAAGGCAGTATGTCATGGTCCAACACTTTGATTCAAGTTGCTTGACGGTTGATGATTTGCAAATGTTAAATTAAAGTCTAAAAATAGGCACGTGAAAATGGTTAAAGTGTCAAGTCTGAAACAAATAGCATGATTTGTTCTCAACCTGTAAAAACAGTATGTTTTATATCCATTTTATAGATCCATTCACAGATTATAGCAAAAACCGATTCGTTCTTTAGGTATTTAACAGAATATTGATTGACTATTTTATCTTCCCGGATGAAACAACGAGGAAGACATGGAAACGCAAGAATAAACGTTATCGTTCCTTCTTTTTACGTTCAAATTGCTATTTCAAATTTAACTGCCAACAATCACTAGCGCCCTCTATTTACATTGTTATGTTCCAGCAAATTTCAGCGCCATGATGTATGCATTACAAGTACAGCGGCTTGCAGCGTTTTAGGCCCAAATCTTTTTTTAATCCTATTTTTTCGCTTTGGATTAGGATGATCGCAACATTTTGCTGAAAAGGTTATTTTTCTTAGAAAGTTCTTTCATTTGAATGGTCAATCGTGAAAATCGGTTCAAAGAATACCAAGTTATTGACAAATTAACTTTTCCGCTGAAAGCCGTTGTTGACAATAGTGTTGGGCTAATTGATTCCCAGTTGGGATTCCAATCATTCGATTCAAATCTATTTGGAGATTCGGATCTTCAAATCCGAATCCCAATCCACAATATCATACATGTACATTTAACTTGCGGTTTTTCACATGATTTATTTAATTCATTGAACGATTTACGCAAGAATATCAGCATATTTGACATTACATTTTTAATTAAATGCAAACAACACGAACACTCTTGCCCTTTGTGAAAATATGCAGACTAACTGTTTTAGCCAAATTTATTCCGAAAAGAGTGGCATTTATTTGGTTGAAGAACAAATATGACAGCGTTATCAATCAAATTGAGTCCGTCGTGGGTCACTGAAACAATAAAACAAGTCCGTTTGATGTTTTTTGCGCACTTCCCCGGCGGGGGCTTTATCGCGGAGCAAACATGCTTGATGTAATGAAAACATTTTTTTACAAATAACCTTGAACCTACGGCTATGATGGCTGATGTGATGTATTTGAAGCTAGATTACAGCGACAGGTAAGCGGTACTTTGCGTCTATTTTGAAAGATATTGCAATGTATCTTTCGTAGATGAGACATTCAATTCCTAAAGCGGCCGAGCCGTTACTCACGAGAGCTGTTTTATTCACAGGTTCAGGTTTGTATGACCCACCACTAGCGCACCCTTTTCGCCGCTCGTTTTGGGGCGAAAAGACGAATTCTCTCCCAAAATTCGGAGCGAAATATGCTCTTTCCCGGAAACTGACCTTGAAGAGAGCAGATTGGCCTCTCTTCGCTCGACGAGAGCTGGTAGAAAAACTAGAAAAGATGGTCATAATGTAATATATTACTTGAAGCAAAGCTACGTGCCTTGAAAAGACCTTTCGTTTGAGGGGTTATTTGTGGAAATCGGTCAAGGAACTAAAAAGTTATGCCAGAATCGGCTTTTTAACCTAAACTGCAAATCAAGTCAGCCTTACCTTTTCGCCCTGTCGGGCGAACACGTTTCGACACAGGTTTTTATCAAAAACTAGAAAAGACGGAAAGATCTTTTGTAGTACAAAATTTTGCGTCCTGAAAAGACCTTTCATTTAAGGGGTCACACGTACAAATCAGTTATGCTTTCATGAAGTTATTAACAAACTAGCTTTTCCGCCATTATTTCGAGTCGTGATGATCAAAAGGTAAACAAAATGCTTTCGATCTGCCGTTGTTGACAACACCAAAACAGTCGTCTCGTAACTGTTGCCGTTGTCGGACGTAATCGATCGGTCAGTGCCGGGTGGTTTGCCGTCGATAAAGTGCTCCGTCGAGTCGAGTGCGTTGCCTGTTTGTCAATTGTTGTGAACGTAAATTTCTCCGTACCCGGTGTAAGTAACCGGATACCCGGTGGGGGGCCGGGTAATCGGAAACCGATTGGTGTTGGCCAAGTGTGTCGTGCAGAAGACTGTGTCTCTTTTCGAAATCAGTGCGTGGTTTTACGAAAGAGATGTACAGGGATGGAATGGGGGAAAAGTCCCCATTTCCCCGTGGACCACCAGCATCGTCTCTTCGCCTTTTCGACAAAGTTAGCCATTGACCTTTATTTGACATTTAGTTCTTCTTTGGTCCCTCGTAAACTTTCCTATCGCTCCCCCTTGCTTGCCCATGCTCCTCGAGCTCTTATTTTCTAGTACTTATCCCCTCTCGAACTGCCCTCCCCGAGAAGGACGCTTTCCTCCACCCCACCCCTTGAGAACGGATTGCAAAATAGATCGAAGCCTTGCAGCGCCGTGCCAGTGTGTTGTTTTGTTGCAATTGAGGAACAATATAAAATAAATCCCCCCTGCCGCTCATCTTGCCCTTGGTGGCTGGCGCCTTATCACGAACGCACAACAGCACCTTATCGGTAAAGGTTACTCTCGCGCTTTCTATCTCCGCTTCCTCAACATCATGCACAGAATTGTCTTACCGGCGAAACCAAATCCGGATTGCTTTAGACCCGACAGCTTGAACCGAATCCAGTCGACAAGTCGTTAAAGGAACCATGCTTTAAACCACGGGACCGTAGATTTCTCGTTCAACTGGTAGAACTGGTTTTCTGGAGTGGTTTCCCAGAAGGTTGTTCCTTCCGATGGAATGCTTTCTTTCCATCCCATTGCATAAGCCGCAGTCATTTTGATTTGTTCGTGCAACAATGACCCTAGAAGGGCTTGCAACGACCGGAATGGTATTTTGATGACCCTAGCATCTTGTCGCCGAAGGGTTCATTATGGGGGGGCTTGTTTACATAATTTCTCCCATCCTCATGGCGCCACGACAACGGGCGACGACGATCCACCATTTCGCACTTCCTTCCTCCAGATTGTCGTGACATTGTCGCGAATGTCAAGGTCGTTTGATAACCTTGAGCCCCCATGCGACATACGTTTTCCGCCCCATGGAACTACAAATGCTTTCTTTCGTTGCACACCACGCAATTTTATATTATAGAATGAGAACCCGAACGAAAGCAAATGCGCGTCTTGGGCGTTATTTCTCTTGACGGATCTATCTGTAGATGAATCTAAAATTAGGTCCGCGCGCCGACTCTGTCCCCGTGACCCGCCATCGACGGCAGCGTGGGGGTTTTTTTTTGGTTTTGCCTCCCCAGCTTGTTTGATGCGAGGTGATGCCAAAATGCACGGTTTTAGTTTTGTTTATTTGCAGACTGACCACAGAGCGCCAGGAGGACGAGATGAGTCGCCGGTATTCGCGCGTCGAGTCCAGCTCGGATTTGCTGCAGTTTCTGGACCGTGGTCACTCGGCCAACACGGAAAACCGATGGACGTTCGAGATAGCTTGGGAGGTGGCCAACAAAGGTAGGGCCGAACGAGAAAGGTCTTGGGAGAAAGGGTGATTTTATACTGACTGCCTTTGCTTCCTTCCCCGGGGACACCTGTTGCCAGTCGGTGGAATCTATACCGTCATCCGCTCGAAGGCGTTTGTCTCGACCGAGGAGCTGGGCGACCAATACTGCCTGATTGGCCCCTACAAGGAGGCGTCGGCCCGCACGGAGGTTGAGGCCTGCGAGTTTCCGAGCAATGGGCCCTTCTACCGGGCCGTGACGGAGATGCGCAACCAGGGCTTTAAGGTGCACTGCGGCCGCTGGCTGGTGGACGGGAATCCGCAGATCATCCTGTTCGACATTGGTTCGGCGGCGTGGAAGATGGACGGCTACAAGCAGGAGCTGTGGAGCTCGTCCAACATCGGCATTCCTCATCTGGACGTTGAGTGTAACGATTCCATCATTCTGGGATACACGGTGGCGACCTTCATCGATGAGGTGAGGAACTCATAATTTCAACGTACAAAATCTTCAATGTACACTATTCTCATCATATTCTCATCTAGTCGGATTTTCTTGTTATATTTTTTTTATTAAAAGGTAATTTTATGAAGACACACATATGTTTTAGAAAAACGTATCCACATTTTTTCCAGCTTCAATAAATTTCCAATTCCGTTGCAAACGATACGCACGACTATGCTAAAAAGTAAAGTAGAATTGCCCGACATCAGTTATAGACCAGACAAGTAGTATGGAAAGGTGCTCCGGCTTCTATAGTATAATTTCATAATGCACATTATCTTCCTTTTCATACATTTCCTCTATCTTTGGCTTCGTGACATTCTCCAAAACACCTATTATAGCGTTGTACTTGACTCCTTACTTGAGGAAAGCAGCAGAATAGCACGTTCAAGCATTTCTTTTCCAATTGAAGATTCGTAAAATCAGTAAATTTCATATTTTTTCACAAGGTGGAATCCCATGTCTCCCATATTTGAAGACATTAAAGTCAGCGACTCGTATAAAATATCGCCGAATTATTTCCTGATGAAATATGAAAATGTTTTTCCACTACGACTGGATTTGACTGCAATGTAATGTATTTTTCTAGCAGAATATCATGAAAACATTTAAGATAAATAAAATGAACCTTTTCTAACAATCCAAAACCCTATCCAGCAGAATGTTTCTCCTTTTTTCTAATGTACCAGTCAGGATAACCAATGGGAGCAGCTAATTTGTCCATATTTTTTCGAAATACTAGAACTTCGTTTTTTTAGAAAATTTTTCTAATTTGCTGACTTCTGGTTTTTAGTACTTTTGTCGACTATCTTTTTGCTTATTTGTTGGTAATTCATAATTTACAAAGCTCTATAAAGTCTGTTATGTTCAATTGTTTTAGATTTAAATTTTTATATTTTGTTAATTTTTAATTTCACTAAGTACTACAACCTTTTAAAACTGTTTAATAACCCTTCCTTGTCTAGTTAGATCTAAACAAAATCAAATTTAAAGTTTCAAAAACAATGTTTATCAAAACGAGAAATTTCAACTGATGAGAAATTTAAAAAATGGCATTGGAACTAATGTAAATATTCTTCTGAAACTTTTTTGTGTCCTTTTGTTTTTAGTTCAAACGTTGCGCCGAAGTGTACTCGAGGGAGAATGAATACGGACCACCGAGAATCGTCACGCACTTTCACGAGTGGCAGGCCGGCGTTGGTTTGATTGCGTTGCGGACACGCCAGGTCGACGTGGCAACCGTCTTCACAACTCATGCCACCCTTCTCGGACGGTATCTGTGCGCGGGTAATACCGATTTCTACAACAACCTCGACAAGTTCCCGGTCGACGAGGAGGCCGGCAAGCGCCAGATCTACCATCGATACTGCCTGGAGCGGGCGGCCACTCACCTTTCGCACGTGTTCACGACCGTTTCTGAAATCACTGGCTACGAGTCGGAGCATCTGCTCAAGCGTAAACCGGACATCATCACGCCGAACGGGTTGAACGTGAAAAAGTTTGCCGCCATCCACGAGTTCCAGAACATGCACGCTATGGCAAAGGAAAAGATCCACGAGTTCACCCGCGGGCACTTTTACGGGCACTTTAACTTCAACATCGAGAAAACGCTGTACATGTTTATCGCCGGTCGGTACGAATTTAGCAACAAGGGGGCGGACATTTTCATCGAAGCGCTCGCCCGGCTGAACCACTTGCTGAAGTCGAGCAACTCGGACGTGACGGTGGTGGCATTTCTGATCTTTCCGGCCCGCACAAACAACTTCAACGTGGAATCGCTCCGAGGACATGCCGTCACGAAGCAGCTGCGCGACACCATCAACAGCATACAGCAGGACATTGGTAAGCGGATGTACGAGACGTGTCTGCAAGGCCAGCTGCCGGAGGGTTCGGAGATATTAACGAAAGAGGACATCGTTAAGATCAAGCGCTGTCTTTATTCGCTCCAGCGTGACGGAAATCCACCCGTCACCACGCACAACGTTGTCGACGATTGGAACGACCCGGTGTTGGAGTCGATCCGGCGATGTCAGCTGTTCAATACCAAGTTTGATCGCGTGAAGGTAGTTTTCCACCCGGAGTTCCTCAACTCGACCAACCCTCTGTTTGGACTCGATTATGAGGAGTTTGTGCGCGGTTGCCATCTCGGTGTGTTCCCATCGTACTACGAACCATGGGGCTACACACCGGCCGAGTGCACGGTCATGGGAATCCCCAGCATCACCACCAACCTGTCCGGGTTCGGGTGCTTCATGCACGAACACGTGGCGGACCCGAAATCCTACGGTATCTACATCGTCGACCGGCGTCACGTGGCCGTGGAGGAGAGTGTCCAGCAGCTCTCCAAGTTTATGTTCGATTTTTCCAAACTGAACCGTCGCCAGCGTATCATCCAGCGAAACCGCACGGAGCGATTGAGTGATCTGCTGGACTGGAGAAATCTTGGAATTGTACGTACTTCCGCTTGACGCCTCGTGTGCTTAAATTAGATTTAATTAAATGTACGTGTTTTACTTCTCACAGTACTACCGTCAGGCTCGCGTCAAAGCGCTGCAACGTGTTTACCCCGACTATGTTGACGAATCGACGGAATACCTTAAACGTGCTGGCGACTTTTCATACCCGAGACCGGTCAGCGCTCCACCAAGCCCAAGTTCCTCCAGTGAGTCGTTGAAACGATAGCACACCAAGCTATAAGCACTTCTAATCGCCTCTATTTCATTTTTTTTTCGCTTGTTAGGACACACCACACCAGCTCCATCGCTCCACGGTTCCGATGACGAGCAAGATTCGGTAGATTCGGAGGAAGAGCTACAAGAGCTTAAAATAAACTCCCATCACTAGAGAGCTTGACGAGCTCGAGTGATCAAAGCAACCATGCACTCCTCAAACTTTACGCCTGCCTTTGGAGAGGCGTGAAAAACTCCCAACAAACACCGTGTCATTGATGTCGGATGCGATTCAAACAAAATAGGTAGAATGCTAACTTGCCACTCGCATGGGGAGAGACCGTTAAGGGTGTAGCTTTTAAAGCCACCAGGAGAAAATCAATATGATATTTTAGACAATGATGTTGAGCGTTTTAAGTTTTATGTATACCTAGATACTTGGGGGGACGCTGCGAAGTTCGAAGTGGGCCCGTGGGTTTACGCTACCTTCCTAATGTTGGCAGTCTATCGATAAATGTGTTCAATCACGTCCGTACTAGAATAGCTCTATTGGAGAATATGTCTCGGCAGCGTTGTCGCCGTTTAAGAAATAAAACCATGTTTAATTTCCAACTTTTAGCGAACTTTCTTTAAACACTTACGGCTGGATCGTTAAATGTTCCGCGGTTTAAATGTGTGTTTCATTTAATTTCTTTTCTTATCCCATATACCATGCCTACAACGACCCGTGCTCTTTTCAGTCGTCAGAACAACTATTTTAAATTACTGCCCGGTTTTGTTTCTGCCTTACTCTATTGTTCGCCCTCTTTCTCAAGAGTTTTTGATGATCAAAAAAACAAAGTAAATACAATGGTAATTTGTTGATCCATTTCCTTCAATTTAGACTCTATGAATGGATTTAGGCTCTACGAATCACAATCATTTCTTTTATCAATATACTACATCATTAAATGTGCCGCCTTTGGAAGCATCTTCGGACTGTGTGGATTACAACTCCTAGTACACTACTTCTATAAGCTCTCAGTAATTTCAGTAGTCCAATTACTTTTATTTAAAAAAAACTTGATCTATGAACCATGCAACTTATTTTTTTCTTTCTATTCGTCCTTGGTACCTATATCTTTTGAATATTTTACCGATTAGCTGCGGAACTGGCGTATCTGCGGGTACCGTGCGGATTGGGAAACCAATGTGGGAAGTAAAATTCGAGGCAACATGCAAAATTTATGGTATCAATCGACTGAGTCATATCGTTTGTAATACCAGATGGACAGTAAGGTGATAATATAATAAACTTTCAATTGTAACAAGTTGAATAGCTGTTTCCTGCATAAAACGTTTATTTAATTGAGTATGGTATAGGCATAATTGGTTAATCAACTGTAAACTAAAGCATTTGTTAGTAGAAATGAGCTTAATCCTTATCTTCAAATCGTAATAAATGTAAGATATGGTTTGACAAGCAGCTCCTCGAAAACTGGGCAACATGATTTACTTTAGAGGGTCGTCAAATAAAATTGGATTTCAGACACTGAGATATTCACATTCCCGGATCGTCGCTGATTCTTGGCAGAGTTCCTCGAGTTGGGTGTACTCACAACCACCGCACTCCTCATATGTGAAGCAGTACTTTGAGCAGTCGAAGCTTTCATCCCTGCAATCGGCGCAGTTGGCAGAGCCTGGTAAAGATGAAAACGATTTGGATCAGGACCGAAGATAGAGTGATTTGCAAGGTACACTTTTGCTTACCTTCTTCATTTTCCTCCTCGTCGTCATACTCATCCTCGTCACCTTCTTCCTCAGTTTTGGGCGCCATAACAAGTAGCGTATCGTTGACCGCAATGTGCGAGGGCACCGTCAAATGGATCACCGCACTCTCACTAGTGCACAACCGAGATGCAATGTCTGTGTAGCGCATCTGCTCGCAAGTCCAGCTCACTTCGTCCATGGTGTTACAAACGCGTGGCCCAACAACGGTGCAACGCCGCTGTCTGGTAGGACTTTCCGTACGTGTCTCCGTGGCAACATTGACCCAACTGGCGGTGGTAGTTGTATATGGCCTGGGCGTGGCCACGTAATCGCCATCGAAAGGCAGTATGGATTCTCGGAAGTAACGACTATTACCCGCGTCATAGCTTGAAACACCGAACCGTGGTCTTACGTTTTCCGCTCGAAAGAAGTCGGCGAACCTGTCATCATCAGGGACATGAGCCGAACTCGAGAAATTCCTGATCGGTGGCACATAGATACTGTCCACACTGGTCACTGGCGTCGGTGACACATAGACGCTGTCCACATTGGTCACTGGCGTCGGTGGCACATAGACGCTGTCCACTCTGCTCAATACCGTTGGACCGATCGAGTTGACCGTCTGGATGGGTTGGATGGAGTTGATACCTACGGAGCTGACGATCGGACTGGATGTAATAACATTCGAGCTCGTCTGATGTGTGGTACAGGTCGCCTGGACGTAGATCATTCGTATACACAGACTACCCTGCATAGTGTAACCAGGCTCACAGTACGAGCTGGTGGACAACACCGACGATACGCACATGCCATTCTTCAACTCCGCCCCACCGGTGCAGGTGGCACGAACCTTGATCACCTTTGTGCAACGACCATTTGAGTAGCGATAGTCGTCGAAACACTCGGGGCGTCCGACCACACAATAGTTGTTACGCAGCTGGCTACTCGGGGGGCAATCCGGTTCAACCGTTTCCCGCCGGAAGCAGACGCCGCGCCGGAATTCATACTCGGGCGGGCAGTTCGGACCGGGTGCTACACAGTCTCCGTTGACCATATTGCCCCGCTGGCATCTGAGGATGACGGCTGTAACCTTTTCGCACTGGTTGCCTCGCAATTGGTAGTCGGGCGGGCAGGTGGCGCTCTTCACGCATTGCCCATCGGTGATGATCGTACCCGGCGGACACTCGAGGAAACCGTAGCTAACCTGAATGCAACTACCGTCGACAAGCTTGTAGTCCAGCTCACATGCTGGCCGGCCGATATAGCACATATTATTGTGCATGGAGCTGCCTGGTGGGCAGATGAGAGTTTGGCGCTGCTCCCGAACACATTCGTTTCCGCTGAGGTAAAAATCAGATGGACAGGTTAACTTCCGCGTTACGCACCGGTTGTTGCTGATAATAAAATCAGGCGGGCACTGGATCGGACGTTTCTCTATCTTTGTGCAATGGCCCGCGGCAAATGTGAATCCAGGGTTGCATTGAGGTCTCTGCTGGGATACGCACGCCCCATTACGTAAGTGAGTATCTCGTGGGCACACTGCCGGCCGATGCTCGGTACGCAGGCACCGATGGTCCCTGAATTCGAAACCAGCCTCACACGAAGGTCCCTCGACCACGCACCATTCCTGTACATGGCGTGCAGGTGGCGGGCAGGACACGGGACGTTGCAAAGTGCGTACACACTCGTTGCGCTCGAGCCGATACCCAGACGGGCAGTTGAACTGGCCAATACACTCCTGACCGTTGTATACGAAACCGGGTGGACAGGTTATGCTTCTTTGCTCCACTCGATAACACTTGTCGCCCTGAAGCTGGTAACCAGGCGCGCACTCGAGCGTGCCGACGCAGAAGTTGTTGCGCTTGTAGCTTCCAGGCGGGCAGGTCGATGGTTTGTCCTCGAGAGACACGCAGCTACCACCGATGTTACGGTGACCGGACGGGCAAGAGGGATTGATTAGAATACAGTGGTCGCCGGCGTTCATGAACCCTTCGCGGCAGCTCGCCCGGCGTGTCTGGAAGCGCACGCACCGGCCATTCTGTTGCGTCGTCCCAGGACCGCAAACCATGCCGTAGTACATGACGCACTCTCCAGCATCCATCGTGTACCCGGTCGGGCACTCCATCTGTATGGAGGTGCGTCGCGTACAGAATCCTCCATTGGACATGTAGCCGTCTGGACAGCGAGCGGGTTGTGAGGTCTGGATCGTCTGCATGGTCGCCTGCTGAGACTGGCATCCGGATGCACATGGTGTGCCGCACAATCCTGTCATGCAAGGGTTGCATCCGCCATACATGCAGGGCGATGGAGCGGGTGCCGGAACACTCGACGTCACCATGCCGATGCACTGTCCATTCTGTAAGGTGTAGCCGGCCGGGCATGTTGGGTAGATGGTTTCCTGTATCTCACAAGCGCCGTTGGATGGCATCGAGCCGGAACGACACACGGTTGCTACTTTCGCCCGACAACGGTCATTATGCAAGGTTGTCCCCGGCGGACAGACTGGTGCAGATGAGAGGCGTAGAATGCACTCGCTTCCTTGCAGTGTGTAGCCCTCCATGCATACCATATCCCGGCTGACGCAGCGATCGTTCTCCAGGTAGCTGCCACTCGGGCAGGACACAGCTGTGTGAGTAGTCCGGTAGCAGGTCGCCTCCGTCTTGTTGTAGGTGTAGCCGTATTCACATTGTGGTATTGCTAGACAGAATCCTCGTTGATACACGAACCCTATCTGACATGTCGGTTCCAGCAGATTGGACCGAACGCACTCGGCACCTTGTCGCATGTAACCGGGCGGGCAGTCATCGACGCGGTAGACACAATTTTCTCCACGGAACTGCGAGCCAGGCGGACACCGGGGTTGCTCCCTCTCATGCAGAACACATATGTCTTCACGTAGCTCGTAGCCGGGTTCACACTTTGCTTCGGACACTACGCAGTAACCATCGCGCAGAATACTCCTTGGCGGGCAACTGTACTGTCCAACTTGATGGCGAACGCACTCATTATCTTTGAGAGTGAAGCCAGACTCACAGGACAGCTCGCGGGACGACACACATTCGCCCTCGTCAAGCTGTAATCCCGGTGGACAAGCGGCCTCCTGCTTCTCGACTCGAGCACACTCCATGATCAAGAAGCTAAAGTCGCGCGGACACACGTCCACGTCAGCCGCGCACACATCTCCTAACATGCGCGCTCCCGAAGGGCATCGCACCGGTAGTCGTTCGGTCTTGATACACACCCCGTTGGACTCTTGATAGCCGGGCTGGCATTCCAAGTTGCGCAGTACGCACAGTCCGTCGCGTATTTGCGTTCCACTTGGACAGCGCGGCATCGAGCGACGTTCCAGTATACACTGGCCACCAGAGAGGCGATACGGAGAAGGACAACGAGGTTGCTCCACCCTGCACACACCGTTCACCAGTGTCGAGCCGGTGTCACAGTTGACATTGACTACATCCCGCTTGAGGCACACACCCTTCTCCATACGGTAGCCATCCGGACACCTTGGCGTGTTGTAGAGGCAGAGACCATCGTTAGCCATGCGGCTATCGGGCGGGCAATTGGCAGGAATGGTCTGATTTACGATGCACCGGCCGTACTCGTCGAGCTGATACGAACCGCGACAGCTGGCCGGTAGTACGCACATGTCTTCGCGCGGCAAACCTTCCCTGCATCTGGCCTCGGTGTCACTATGCTGCAGGCACTCTTCGTCGTTCAGATCGTATCCTGGCGGGCACGTCACCGCTTCCACGTTGCTGCCCATGATAGTGCGCGTTTGGGGGGCCTTCGTTTCCGACTTCATGCACTGGTTGCCCGTCTGCGTGTAGCCCGCCTCACAAGTACACACCACGGTAGGTAGAGGCAGTGGTGCCACCGCTACCGTACCACACGTCTGAGTGGCGCAAGGCGCCTGCAGATGGCATTGACCGTTCACCAGATTGTAGCCAGGTTGGCAGACGGCCGCACCGACGCAAGTGTTGCCCACCAGATTGTAGCCCGCCCCACAGTAACTAACGCGGCTCATGCATTGGCCGTTCTGCAGGACGCTACCGGGTGGGCAAAGGATCGTAGAACCAGCCGTACCATACGGAGTTGCCTGTCTGGTACCATACGCAGTCGCACCAGGTGCTCCAATACTGGAAAACGGTAGAACGCCTGCACCGTAGGGGACCTGTCGTTGAATACGAGTTACATTCTGCGCCAACGGAAACGTACCGTTCAGCGGTTGCGTTCGGTTGCCCGCTAAGCCGTGCGTTAGTGTTTCATTTTTGCCAGCCTGCACACTTAGAATCCACACTGAGAGCGCTGCAAACAATGTGGCCTGAAATGGAAAAAAAATGTAAATGTGTTGAATAACGTTTTCACAGGAAGATGCACTAGAGGATAAAACTGAAACAACTTAAATAAGCTTGTTGAGTAAAGTTTCAATTGTGTATATTTATATTGTGTTTGATTATAATAAATAGTATAATTCTAATGATAGGTTAAGTTCTGCTAACACGGTCACGCTCAGCTAGGATGCTGCTTCAAGACATGTTAAGAGGACCATCACTCTCTTTGTGATCGAACAGCCGAGCGATACACATGTAGAGTAATTAGATTAGGGAATGAGCTTAGACTATGTAATAAAATATAAATTATTACGGTTAATAAATAAATTATTGCGGTTTTTGAAAACCTTAACTACAACTCAAAAAGTTCCCTTAAATAACCAAAATCTTTTATTTAACGAGACATCCAATTCAGCGCTTTTAGGTACTGCATTGAAACAATTTGCAGTTCACCTATGCTTTTTCATTAATAAGGGTTGGCTTGATCTTCTGTAAGGTTTAATTTATAAAAACATCTTCGAAACGTAAACTTTCATTACTGATAGATTTCATTTCGAAAATTGCTCAACTACTTTGGAAGCTTCTGGATTCTTTTTATTACACACTCCACACGTCTAACCGATCCTTAACCCTCCCTAGACGTCTACATCACCAGATAAGCTTGCGAAGGCTCAGGAAGGATGTAATAGCCACATAGGAATAAATCCTCGTAGACACGTATCCGAAAACGAAAAAGAAGAACACTCGTTTACGTCACACCCGTTTACGATTACCCGTTATCAAAGTCATAAAAAAATTAAATGATTTTGCGTTATCAACATATTTTTCAAAATTTGACACGCACTTCCGAGTAACCGGCCCAACGGTCATTGGTAGAACTATACTTATCAGTGAGACTGCGAACACACTTCCTATTTTAAACGTGGACCATTTTCACCCTATGACAGAATGAAGTTTGCACTAACCGAACGATTTATAAAACATTCTCTAGAATAACGAAATTATTAAATTACAAGTGTCTACGTTATAACATTTTGAGTTAATTGAGTTAAAATCTATTTGAAAACTACTATGTAGTTCTCTATGTATCTTAACGGTGTTTCAATTATTACATATGCTAACCACTTTATTTTGCAGCACTGTTCGGTTGGTCCGACTTCTATGTTTAAAGGATACATTAGAACCCCGACTGAGTTACACAACAGCATACCTTAATCTTAAACAGTCCCATGGCCCGAAATCGCTGTACACCATACACTGTCTGTTTTCGACTGAACCACTTCCAATTTAGGACTGGCCCCGTAAGTTACCGTGATAGTAATTTAAATATTTTCAAATCAGCTGATAATACATACACCATTGACTCAGCATTCGCATTGGTATTGTTGGTTCGGCATGCGATTTGCCTTTTATTTTTTGTCGTTGGTGATATGTTAGAAGGCTGAAGGTGTATTATCAGTACCATGGATTCATCGGGTGATTGGCGTGAACCGACTGATGCTGCTAACAGTAGATGATTCCCAGGTCTACAAAATTCTTTTTCGGTTCACGTTTCACATGTATGCGTACAAGCCATCTTGGTTGATATTGCGTGTATAAAAGCATCATGAGACGAACATAATTCAAAATTCAAATGTTCTTATCGCGCATTCCAAGAAATGAACGACTGCCCCGCTCAAGAACAGGTCAAATTAAATTCCTGGAAATTTAAATTCAGTCGATGCCAAACCCCGAATAAGAACTGATCGAGTGATGTGCTCCGTTAGAAAGTGCGCGATTCGGTGCATTATCTGGTTGCTTGTTGTGGCAACTCTGTGCGTAAGTGAGTCTATGGCTCAGGAACTAGTAACTAAACCTCCGACGATACCTAAACTATGTTTGAACGGATCTTTTGGACGCGATGGACGATGTGTGTGCAATCCGGGCTATAGCGAATACAAAGGGAATTGTTTTCAACAGAGTGTGTCAAGGTCGGTCCCAACAACCAACTGCCCGGAAGGAACGTACCTGTGGAACGGTTACTGCCACTACAAGATCGTTCCACCGGTTCAAGACGTTGTGCCAGCCCAAGAAAAGCTAGTGGTCGTGCCTCCGTTACGCATCAACATCCCAATCCCGGAACTGATCGACCCGCTGGATCCGAACTACGTTACGGAAGTGCCGGAAAGCGACGACGACGAGCCGGAGGTTATCATGCCTCCGGTTCAAGGACAGGGTTTAAAATTGAACTTTGAAAAAATCGTCAGCAACAATAATGTCATTAACAATGAAACCATCGTACACACACACAACGTTAACAACGTGGTGGTTCACTTCTCTCGTCGCACACCAAACGGTGGATTCCGGACCGTCGTGATAAGAAACAACGACACCACCGTTTACGAGGACCCCGGACATATTCGAGAGAAGGTCACGGGTGAAGATCCCAGGCCAAAAAATACCACTGCAAGTACCACAGACAAAATCTCCCCTCCGAAATCGACAGAACAATCCCGAGAGTTACCCTGCTGTACGATCGTTTCACCGAGGATCTGCCATAAGCGGGACGACGAATGGGTTTGCCTCCACCGGAAGCAGTACGTCTGTAGCACGGTTTGTACTGCTGACGTCATGTACCTGCGACCAAGGAGGCCCATGTATCGCAAACCATGGCTCGTTATGCCTCCTCTACCGAATCCTTTCGCACGCTTCAAACAATGTCGATGGGGACGATGTCCACGGTTAGGTAATGTGATGGCCCTGAGAAGTAGCTGGTTCCCGCACGGTCTTATTGTCTGTAATTTTCCATGTGTTTTTTTTTATTGTTCCAGACTGTTCGGGATGTATCGATGGTGTAACGCAGGCGTGCAGTCCGATGTGCTATACGTACGATTGCATGGTAGACAACAGTTGCCGATTCATAGACAAGGATCTAAACTGCCCCGATCCAACCAATGAGCTTTGTGTTCTTCTGGAGGAGAAAACGATAGATCTATTGAAACCAACCGGGGAGGATGCAAAGCAGTAAAATACATGAAGCACGAGGTTTTATGAAAATGAAATGAATGATTTTCAAAACAACTACCCTTGATTGTTTATTTTCTGACCATTGACAATGAAAAAAAGCAAACAATGTTGATATCCCACTTAAGTTCTATTTTCTGTCGTACTACCCAGCACAGATAAGCTCAAGGTTGGTCATATCAAATGAAGAATCTAAATGAATCAAAAATATTGGCAAAGAGCTGCAAAACCTATAAAACTAATAAGTCGTTCTTCCAATATCCGTGTTACAAAAAAATATGCTGATGCTGAACAAATGTACAAAAAAATTTCAAATTATACACGATGAATTTATTATTACTTATGGATCGTCATCAATGTATTTGGCAGAATAAGATAATCTAACAAACTATCCTGTTTATTACGTTGCAACAAGCAAGTTTCCTACAAATACTTACTTCACGTCGCCTTTGAATAACTTATTGCTTGTAGGTTTTTTATTTCGTAGGAAAAACACTGGCCCCAAAATCTACAGTATAAAATCTTCATCATCTATGTACTCCTCCACGAAGGAGACCTCATTTTTCATTGGACCGTTTCCCGAACCAGGAACCTTAATGTCCTCATCGTCGTTCTCACTCGGTTCATCGGGATTTGTTATGTCATCATTGGATTCTTCAACGTCTTCTTTTTCCAGCGTTTGGATTGTCGTTGGGGGGACAGTAGTTTTGCCATCCTCCGAGTTCGGTGCTTCCGTGGGCTTGATAAGGGTTGGCGGCTGTGCACCAGTTTTTGTGCCCTTGCCGGTGCTGGGAAGCTTTGGAGCCGCCAAGAATGGATTATCGACCTCATCCGTACAGTTCTTCACCGTGATTATTTTGCCATCGGTTACCACGGCACACTTTGCCGTGGAGACCCCCCAATCGTTGGTCTCCTCGAAACAATCCGGATTGTAATAGATCGAATTGGATGAACCCATCGACGGGTCACACTCATTCATGCCCGGCTGGGGTCCCCAGGCTGGATCGATACGTTCGTGGCCGTAGCATCCGTAGCCGCAATTTTCGTAGCTATCAGGGCAGCTACCGGACAAGTAGCACGGTACTTGATGGTAGTAGAAGGGCTGTAGAACGGGTCCTCGGCGATACAATGGACCCACGTTGAACGCATCGTCATAGCACCCGACGCACTGCGGTTGCATCCTGGAGTGACCATAGGCTGTCTGATAGCCGCGACCATAGTGATCGTAGCAACCGGCACAGATTATGGTCATGTTTGCTTTCTTACCGCACACTACGAAAGGCCACTCTTCGACGTACACGCAGGTCGGTTTCTCTGGCTGGGGAACGTAGGCGATCTTCTCCTCGCACTCACCGGTAGCTCGTTTGCATCGCTTCCGTTTCTGAATGTGCACCACCTTGGCCGTGCACTGGGGACCGCAGGTTTGGAACTTTCGGTGCTTACAGTGCACTCCCTGGGTCGACGTTTGGCAACTCTTGGGACGTACAACCGTGCAACAGGGCTCATCCTGCTCGAATGGATCGTCACCCTGCTCCGTAAGATTAGCATAAACGTGGATGTTGTTCACGTTCGTGTTGTTGATTGTTGTTGGCATGTGAATGTTATTCGTATTATTAACGATATTGGTCAATCGGATCACCGTCGTGACGTTCAATGGCAAACGGTAGTGGAAGTTACTCTCTTCCTCATCGGGGTAGTCATCGGTCAGGTTCGTGCCCGGCTGAACGATGATCGTGCGATTAAGTGATTTGAGCTCAGGTTTTTGCACGATTTTCAACGGCTTTACCGGAACAAGCACCTCAAAGGGTTTAACAGTCTGTACTACCGGTTCCACTACATGTGGTTGTTGGCAGGGCATGGCGATTTGCCGTTTCTCTCGAACCATCCCTCTACTTGCCTCTATGCAGGCACGGTAAGCCTCATACTCGGGTTCATCGCAAGTTTTATCCTTCAGTTCCTCGCACGGTGTGGGAGCTGAGTCGATCTGATTTATGTAACTAAAACAGAGTACCACTAAAATTATTCCTAACAGATTCATCTGCGAATGAAAATTAGAACAAGCAGGAAGATTAGAAGCGTATACAAAAATGGACTCATTCCCACGCGATACAAATTACAAACGACACCGCCAATGAGTGCACCAACGTTAGTCACGTTGCAGCTAAAGCTGTTTTCCTTATTCGTTTATTAACTTATACCAACATCACACTCCTGATCAGCCGATCAATCATGGCATCGGTAAAATCAGTTCTGGAAACCGCATGGCCGGTAATAGTTAAGCGATACATCAAATTCACCGACGCATGCGTCTACTCTTGCTTGTCACAAATGTCACCGGGCCGGTATCACTAACGAATCTTTTCCCCATTTTCTTATCTTGCAAGGGATTGAGCTGTTTTTTTTTCTTTAATTTTGCCGAACTCTGATACCCAAAACTCGCGGAGGGCCACGTTTTGATATAATCAATTTAGTTACCACAAATGAATAGCAATTGTCAATAGTTTTGTGAATTGGTCATTAATTTAGCTGCTAGATTCATAAGCATGTATTCATCGATAGATCACTACACATAGGTCACGATCGCCACCTAAACTGCATTGTACTGATGCACCGATGGTGTCTATATGACAATTAAAACTGTCGAGCGAATTCCGAACTCAGTTGACCATTGGAAGCCAAGTTACCTTTGAGAACACAGCAGGACTCAAGTAGATGAACGAAACCTCCGTTCTAAACTGTACGACTCTCTGGCTGACGCTCGAACTGCTGACTGATATCCCTTACAGCGGTGACCGGTCCAGCCGACGTTCATAAAATTGTCGTTATCAATTTCGGAACTGATATCATTTGCTAATAAGATATCACCCCTTTATCTTGTAAACTAAATGGCACGCAGAAAACGAAAGTATTCAAGGTATTAGAAAATTTAAGCGGAAGAGTTTTCTTTTACAAATTAAGTGTTTTTTTTAAAGAAAACTATACCGTTATAGAAAAAGTTACTCTCACAACAAGGAATGAAAAAAACTGGATGAAGTGACCCATCCCATTGTGCGGCCATGCTGCATGTTGAAATCAAATAATTAATTGTGTCACCCAAGGTCAAACCTCTATTTAAGAATCTAACCTTTTCCTATATCCAAGATTATCTTAATCAATGGTTAAATCGGCGATTGTAAGATATTCAAAATTATGACATGTCTTGTGTCGCTCGTTACAACTAATTCAGTAAAAGAAAATGTTCATGACTCTCCGACGTAGTTCGAGTAGGTAGTTTGGGGGTAGTTATCTGTGGTGTACGTTTCTAACTGTAATCATTCAAGGACATCGTTAAACCGTTGCCTAACGTCGAGTTGTCGTGATTGGAATGTTTTATAATAGTACTAGGTCAACGTCGCTGAGAACGTAAGTCTCTAATCATGTCTCTCTTTTTATCAGCTGTGTAGAGATTATTGGATTAAAACACACTAGTTCCCTCTGCACTAACTCATCATGGTGTATTTCAATACCAGTTGTAAATTTCATTTCAGAATTGTTAGTTTCTGCTAGGCCAAACATCGTACCCTTTTCTCTCCTTTCGGTCAACACTTTGCAAAACCTCTCCTTGTTTCGTTCTCTGCTTCATGTTTTTATTATGTTCAATGTAGAATAGTTTACAAATTACTGTTCCTTTATTGACTATTCATTTCAATAAAAGGTAGTTTTATAACAAATCTATTTTCGTCATGTCTATTTTAAACAGCGTTAGCGCGAGGAAACACCACGCCGCAGGTGTGGAATCGAGTCTCGAGTCTGCCACCCCGCGGTATTACGAACGGCGCACGAATCATAAATTGATTTACTTGTCAGCTCCATAATCATGTTGGTCATCATATATATACTTCTTCTGAATCTAATCATCGACAGTGCTGTGGCACATTCGTAAACCTAGAGGATTAAAGTTTAGCTACGCTTACATTGCAGTTGGTTAGTCAGTAGGGAGATAGGAGATAGAAAAAAAAACATGAAAGATTATCATTCCTCACACCTTATTGGAGAAGATATGATAAAGGTAGCTAATCAACTACATTCCGAATAGAGTTTTTAACTAAATTTTCGGCAACAGTGCGCTATGGCGCCAGTGCGGCAACAGTAATGAAATGACGCTTGTGCAAGATCTTAGTGACCTTTCGGATGGTTTATTTAAAAATCTTGTCGGTGCGTGTGTTATAGCTTATGGGTAGCTGTAATTTCGATGACTATCTTAATCTATGGAATTAGCACAGGAAATTCCCTGAGCGAAACATTTCAACTAGCTAACGCACTCAGTTATATGGTAACAGAGACGTTGGATTTGTAAGATGGCGGTATGTAAATGTTCCTGTCGATTATCAGAGAAGAGGGCTCGTTAAGCCCTGAGGTTTTTTTCGTAGACGTAGAAGAGGTCTCGTTAAGCCCTGAGGTCAGGAGTTTCCTTGTCAAGCGACATAGAACATGTCAATAAACTAAGGACATTGCAGTTGCATGCAAATCAACATTTCATTCTTCCTGCTCCACATTATTAAAAAAGTGGTGCTTTTTTGAATGTTTGTTTTGTTATTCGAAACATGTGCATTTTGGGAGAACACGGTAGGTCGTGCTACATTGACTACATATTATTAATTTTTCTAGACAGGTTTTATTGTTCGTGATAAGAACTTATCTTTTCTAAATATTTAATTCTACATATTTTGTATTTTTTTTTATTCATAAAATTTGGTTCTCTTTCACGTAATGAATTCAGCCGCTATCGTACATTTACAATAAACTTAATTAAATTAGAAACTTAACTAAGAATGGCTTTTGAGTTTGATAATTGATTAGGAATCGTAAGGAAACAATTACTCATCTCTTAACTGCAGATTTGAATGATGATGATGATGATGATGAGTCCCACCTCTTACCCCAACACAGGTTTGAGAATGGCGGAGTTATCGTAAGATATTTGTCTCAAACTTTAAAGCAAATCACGAAGTGGTGGTATCAAAGTGACCCTTCACGAAAAAGACCAGTCAGCTCTCTTTTCCTTGCGTACAGCGGTTAGCACAACTTCCAAAAGATAGAAATCATGGAACCACTCTAAGGAGTGCGCGGCCAAAAAATGCTCTCTCCTATTCGTGTAGCCGGTATCTCCCTTGTCCAACATATGGAGGGGAGTTACCACTTTCCAGGATCCAGGCAAATTAAGCAAACCTTATCCATGAGACAATTGGTCGCGTCGAAAAAATCATCCATGGATGAATTCGAGGCGCCTGTCACGTGATTGCACAAGAGCGACTGATGCAGTTCGTACAGAAAGATCAACTTCAAATTTCCACTTTTACGCGCGAGTGTCTCAAAGATATGTTGTTCCATTTTTGTTTATTTACATTTAAATTTGCAAAACAAAAATCTCATCATAATCATCTGTGAGATCGTGATGACAAGTGCGATGCTTACAAACATTAAATTTTCACAATACACAACTACGAGACATTACACATTCTACTGGGTGCTTCTTAACAACCTGCTTAACGTACACGGCACACAAGCGCTTGAACTCGCGAACGTTTGCAGCCTTGGCAATCTCTCTAGGCATCCATTGCAGAACATCCAGCATAACAGCAGACGGCGTGTACCGACTACAACACAACACTAACCTCATTACCCTATTTAGCACTTTTTGCAACCTTTTGAGCTGTGTCCGATTACCGAGGAACAATATTGATGGACAAAAATTAAAATGCGGTGAGATAATTGATTTGTAGAGGTGAACTTTCCCAAAAAAGTTTAGGTTGTTCCCCAGTCTGCTCATCACCCCACACTTTTTTGCCACCTTTTTTTTTTTGGGTCATCGCTAAACCCCATCAATGTGTACACTAAATGTAAGCCCATCGCCCAGAGTAACTCCCAGATATTTAACCTGGGAGGCTCAGGAAATTGGTTCCGTGTTGATGGCAATGGAAAGCTGGCAGATCCACTCCCTCCACGACATTACCATATAGTGTGTTTTACCAACGTTTAATGCGAGTTTCTTGTATTTCAACCAGCCATCCAGAGCCACCAACTCTTCATTCAAAAGGGACTCTGCCTGTGTCACGTCGTTTCGCGATATAAATATTACTGTGTCATCAGCAAAAAGATTTATCTCGCAGGAACGTAAGACCTGCTTCATGTCAATTATATACATGGTAAACAAAATTGTTCTTCTTTGTGGAACACCAAGAGTGTTTTCAATAGGATCTGAAAAAGATTTTTTGAAAATTGTTCTCTGGGTTCTACCTGTCAGATAATCGCTGAACCAACTGAGTTCCCTACCCTCAATACCGAATCGTCTAAGTGTTGTGAGCAAAAAGGGTCTCGATATTGTTTCAAATGGGCCTCGATATTGTTTTAGATCCAAGAAGACGGCAAGTACCGGTTGCCCACTATCCATCAACCCCTTCCACTTCGCAAGCACCAGGTTCGGTGCGGTTTCACAGGAATGTCTTTCCCGATATCCCGACTGCTCCCGGGCGAGCAGGCCGTTCTGGTCCAGGTATTGCACCAATTGGTCCTTGATCACAACCTCCAGGACCTTCTCGACAATATGAAGCATGTTGATGGGGCGGAACTCCTCCGCCTTGATAGCTCCAGTCAACTTTGGAATAGGTACAACCGATGACACCTTCCATGTCTCCGGAAAAACACCCCTCTCCATCGATTGGTTAATCAAATCCAGAAGCGTCTCCCCTGCCACACGGAAGCAATCCTGCAAAGTTTTTGCATTTACATTTCCTATTCCTGACGTTTTGGTCAGGTCAAAACATATCTGCCTAAGCTTGCTGATGTCTGGTTGAAAAGAAAATCTATGCCTGGGAGTATCAACCTGTCTCAGCTCGACTGGTTCGTCTACCGTCGGAATGTTGCTATTAACAAGTGTGACGCTATTCACAAAAAAATTGCTGAACCCTGCTGCGATCACCGCCTCATCGGACTCGAAGCAGTTATCGAATTTCACGCATGAAGCGGTATTCTCGACGGGTTTCAACATGCTTTTAAGAAGTTTCCACAGTTCCCTACTATTACCCTGATGCTTGCTAATTTCCCTACTGAAGTATTCCTCACGAGTAGTTTTTAAAGACCTACTGTACTCGTTTCGTAGCTTAGTGTACTCACACCAATGTGAAGTCAGATTAGTCCGAACAAATGTTTTATACACTTTGTCTCTTTTCCGCTTTAGACGTTCCAGAGCCAACGTATACCATCTGCCAGAGTATCTAGTCTCCATGGTCCTTTCATAAACTAAACTATTCATAGCACTCTCTAGTGTATCCTTCAATAGATCTGCAGCTTCATGGAAATTTGTAGTTTCCCTCTGTAGACCCAATGTGATCGCCTGACAAAGACCCTCTTGAGAGTACCTATTCCAGCATTTAACTTGTTTTTGAACTGTCCTGAAACTTTCATCATTCAAGTTTAAAAGCAAAGTCTCATGATCAGATATTTTTACACAAGCATCTGTTACCACGCTAATTGAGTCTGTGTTGCAGTACACATGGTCAATCAATGTCCTGCTATTATTCGTAATACGAGTAGCTGCAGTAACCTACTGCTTCAGGCACACCGAGTCCATAAGTTGATATAATAAGAGAATACAATTTTGAATTTGGTTTTTGCTCTGATATTTTAAAGCGTTTTTATTCAAAATCAGGGCTCGTTGGTTAAATACAAACAATTCCCACCGGTTTGCAGTTGCTTTGTTATCATTGTAAATTTTTCTTCATGTAATTCTTAAGAATTATTAAATGGAAAAGTAAAAACAACCTAAGGAAAAATTTTCTGCTGAGCGTACGAAGAGCGTTTGGAATACCTAGTATTGCTGGGATAGTATTGGATTACAAATATATAACAAAACTAAAATGTTGTTATATGCTTCACGTTAATGATTGTTTGAAACTGTTTTGAAACTATACTAGTATTGATTACACTCAAACAAGCATTTCACAATTGTAAGATCCTGAATGACGTTATTAGCAATTATAACAAACCTCAGGGAAAGGAATTTCGGTTATAACAGCCGCGAGTAGATTTTGAAAATTCCAATTGCGAAACGACAAAATCATCATATCACGGAAATCATAATTTGTCATAATCTGCAAGTTAAAGAAAAACATTCATTGTACAATCATCGTTGAACGCTTAGTAAAACTACTTACCGCACGTGAAATCATCTGCACGTATTTATTATTTGGATGTCCAACAGTTGTAATCCTGTTCGAGTTGTCAATGGACATGAACTGCAAAGAACCCACTGGTGCCGTTTCGTTAAAGTATTTGGTCACCTTCAATGGGAAGTCAAACTGATTGTAGGTGACGAATAGGGTTCCATTACCCTGATAATCTTCCAAATCGGCTTCAAAGTCCAGCACCACTCCTATATCGTGCCATTTGAGGCTACCTTCGATCGATACTTCCGTATTTAGCAGAATTTCTTTGAAACGTTGCATATCTAATTCGATCGCACCGATCTTTGAAATAAATGCCGAATGAAACGACACCGTTCCAGCAATTGTTAGACCGGAGGCCGATATGCTGTTGGTAGGGAGAACTCATTTCATTAAAATTTTCTTCAGTTCCAAATAGGTTTGTTATCTACTTACTTGATAGGAGCTGTATAATCTGCGATTGGTAACGAATTTCCAGTAATGTATCTTCCTTCTAGTATCTCTACCACACGTTTTGCCACCATTTCCAGATACGACTGTGCACCCATTACTAGAATGTTACAATTGCGCACTTATTGCACAAATCCCAGTTAGCAAATTGAAATCAAACATACCCTCAACGGCTCCTTGTGCGAGACTTGGCCACAAAATAGTAAAAAAGATCAATACATAGCTTACGGAGCTGAAAAACACTACACTTTTGTTGAACATATTTTTGCCTTGCATTACGACACTTAATCCACAAACTAGATTGAACATACTGCGAACGGTAAATCTGCAGCCTACACATGGATTGATATTTTTGATCGGGTTATCTAATCTCTTGTTGATATCAACCTTACAATCACAGTGAATACATCAATTAATCGCCTATTTAATCACATTCACTAAGACTATCGCGAGAATAATGATGAATAAGACCTTTGTTGCTTTTTTGACTACGCACAGGGTTTCAGTACAAGTTATTTTGTTATTTTATTTGTGATAAATTACTTCCTTAAGTTGAGTCAAAATGTGATAAAAGAAGTAATATAACTTTGTTCAACCCGATACAACGGCTCAGTAATTTTACATAATGGAACATTATTGCGATGGTTTCTTGCAAAGATTTTTGAGAAACAACTAACAGACTTTTTAAAAAAACAACCCATGTAGTGAGACGTTTTTCTCACATTTCACATCTCATCGCGAGTTGTGTCGATTCAGCCAACCAAGGTTTCTATACCTATTTTATATTTTAAAAATATAGAGCTGCAACGTTTTTTTCTCATTTTAAGATTTTGTTCTTCAAAAATATGTTTTTTGAGAGGTATTTCGTTTGAATCACCTTAGACACTAACAAGTTATTAACAAAATGACTATTTTAGCGTTTATCACAAATTGGGACCAAGATGATTTAAGCTTGTTAAACTAACAAAGTTGTGTGTCTTGAGCAGACCTTTCATTTCAGGGGTCACATGTACAAATCGGTTCAGCAGTTGTAAAGTTATTAACAAATTTGTTATTTCAGCAGAAAATACCAACCAAGGTTTCTGCACCTACGCCTCAAAATTTCATAAACTAAGAATTACGGAAGAGTCTTTGTTGCACAGAGTAATCAGTCTTTAAAAGACCTTTCATTTGAGGGGTCTGTCGCTAAAATTGGCCACTAAAAAGTTATTGAGAAATTAGTTGCTTTAGCCATTATTTACAGTTGTGACCAAGGTGATTTAAGCTTGTTCAACTAACCTTGGTTAAAAGGTAAATATTTACATATGATGTTTTGGATCAAATCAAATTCGTGCGAATTCTATCGCAAGCCACCATGGATCCTCCGGTAAATCCGTCTGGTGCAAACCCCAGCGGCCGAGGCCGTGGTACTGGAACGGCCAATCGTCGGCCTGGTGGATATCGTAGCCGTGGAGGTTTCTGGCGTGGTAACTATCGTGGTAACTATCAGAGTAGCGTCCCAAGGGAAAAGCCGGTTGGATTCGCTTTGCCATCGACCGCTTCAGGAACATCGTCACCACCAGTGTTCACACCAACTTCCGTATTGACGACAAGCTTAAAGAATGATTCGTGTGAATACATTGGATGGAAATTGTATTTCCCGAAAGAAGGTATGATATTGTGGCGGATACATAAAGACGTGCCTTTTAAACTGTGGTTTGTTTTCTAGATTATAAAGTTGGATCAAAAACAGTCCATCACGTTCGAACGATGCAAACGCATTATGAGGAAAATGTAGAGCACTACGACATTGGCCAGACGAAGAACAGTAACTGGTTTGAGCTGAAACTCGATGTATGCGATAGTGATAGACGCTTGCGTGAGCAATGGTCCACGATGCGGCAGGATTTAACCGATAATCCTGAGTACGCACTGGCTTGCTTCGGGCTGGCGATGCATCAATTATTGGTTAAACACAGAACGAGTGGAAGTTCGCAGCAGAACGCTAAATTGTGCCTGCAAACCATTCGACCGCGTGTAGTCGGATTTGGACCGGAAGTTTCAATCGGTTCGATCAAAGTCAGCAGTTTCGGTAAACTGGTGTCCGTCCGGGGGACAATCATTCGGGCTGGCGCCTCGCAAATAATGAACACATGGTGCGCCTTCCGTTGTTCATCATGCGCCAGCGAACAGGCAGTACAGCAGAAGGATGGTATTTACACCACTCCGACATCGTGCCACAGCGGGTGCAAGGCTCGAAGCAATTTCATGCTCCTTCAGCATTCCATATTCACCCGGATGGAGTCGTATCAAACCATCCGGCTGCAGGAAACAACTCAAGGCTCACGCACCGTCACGGGCAGTGTGGCTAAAAACATCGAGGTGGAATTGACGAATGAACTGGTGGACAGTGTTTGCCCGGGGGACGATGTTACTGTGACGGGCATATTGAAAGCGCGCTCCCAGGAGGACGGCTCTACCAACAATAAGGCCAGTCTGTACAAGGCATACATCGAGGCAGTGTACGTACGTAGCAACAAAAATGTGCTCGCCAATTGGAACCGTTTGGCGGAGTTCACCGAGCTCGACATGGAAGCGATACGGATGATACAATCGGAACCGTCTCCTTTCCGACTGCTGGTACAATCGCTCTGCCCTACCATCTACGGGCACGAGGTTGTTAAGGCGGGCTTACTGTTAGGTCTGTTCGGAGGGCAAGCAAACACCAGCCGAACGAGAGCCGAAATCCACGTGCTCGTCGTGGGAGATCCGGGAATTGGTAAAAGTCAGATTTTGCAAAGCTGTGCGAAGGTGTCGCCGAGGGGCATATTTGTTTGTGGCACCAACTCTTCCAACGTTGGCCTTACGGTGACGGTCAGGATGGAAAAAGGTGTTGGAGCATCGCTGGAAGCTGGAGCTCTCGTACTTGCCGACCAGGGCGTGTGTTGTATAGACGAGTTCGACAAAATGTCCGGCCACCATGGGCTGCTGGAGGTGATGGAGCAACGGTCGGTTAGTGTGGCAAAGGCTGGTGTCATCTGCACCGTACCCGCCCGAACGACCGTTCTGGCTGCTGCGAACCCTGCCGGTGGTCACTACAACAAGGGTAAAACCGTGTCAGAAAATTTGAAACTTCATCCGGCGCTGCTTTCTCGCTTCGATTTGGTGTTTATTTTGCTCGATCGTTCAAACGAAAGGACGGACAATCTGCTCACAGCCCACATCCAGAAGGTACATGGACTGGCTCGTACCAATTCCACACCTACCCATCCATTCTTTGATGCCTCGTTCAGTTCATCGTTCGACGGAGAAGCAGAACTTTCGTTGGAAGAACGCCTACGCTTAGCGCCGGGTGAAAAGATGGACGTCCTGCCAGCGGAACTGGTTCAGAAGTATATCGGTAAGTTGTTTCTACGATCAAGTGTTCTCGACCCTTACCACAACCAATCGGCCACATTGTCCACCAGGGTACGCACGCAAACACATCCAACCGAAATTGACGGCAAAGGCAGCCGAAGAGTTGCGCGACTTCTTCGTCGAACTACGGCGGGTGCATCGTGAGATGGACATGATTCCGGTAACGACGCGCCAACACGAAGGACTGATTCGGTTGACACAGGCCCGGGCAAAGATTGACCTTTCGCCGGTGGCAACGGTGGAGCACGTGCGGGACGTTCTTGCCATCCTGCGCCAAAGCATGTTGGATGTGTTTAGCACGGACGAGGGTGAGCTCCAGTTCACCCGACTGACGAACGGTAGTGGCACCAGCAAGACGTCGTTGGTGAGAAAATTCACGAGGGTACTGCAGATGCGTTCCGCTTCCTCCGGTTCGACCGTTTATACCACGGCGGAACTGCGGGAAGCGATGGTGGCCGGCGGTATTATGGGCAACTGTGCCGAGCTGATTGACACGATGAACATTCAGGGATTTTTGCTCAAGAAAGGGCGTGATTGTTATAAATTTATCATTGATTAACGTTCGGTAAGGACGGGAAGGAAATAAATCGTAGCAATGTGATATAACTCAAGGGCACGAAACAATGGCATGGTGTTAAAATAGGAGCGAATTTTATTTATGTACACATATCCGACATACGAGGGCAGTACTTTAGAGTAGTTGGAGCTCATTTTAATTTTTAAATTTCCTCATGTTTCGCTCGATTGTTTCCAATTCTTATTTACAGCGTTTTATGTACGATTTATCGCCAGAGCCTTTCCTTATCAATATGCTGAAGCTCGTAGAACACATGGAGCATTGGAAGAGTGTTTTCAATAGTTGCTACGACCACGCTGGGTCAAGGTTTATGCGACCGGATCGGCCCACAGTGGTAGTTGTTGGAGTTATGCGTCGTTACTATCTGCATCGGATCGGACGGATTATCTTTCTACTATTTACAAGGGGCTGGGACGCAATCGTCGGTTGGCGATGGCCGACCCAGCGTCAAGTGACTTTGCCGATCGTCGAACTTCCGAACTAGTAATAAATATAAAACAGTGCGCAATAGATTCGTCTTGCACGTGCGCCTTCACAGGAAGACTCGCTCGAATCATAGATCTGGAGGGAAAAGAGACATTTAAAATCAGGTCACAAAAATGTCACACCCAACTATGGTCGATATACGATTGACTTACTCATTGTTTCCTGCTGAATTTCGACCTTATAGCTAGGATTATCGTAAGCGGCATCGTTTTTCCTTGGCGGCGTAATGGTAGCGCTCTGCACGCGTCGCCTTGTTAGAATCAGTAGCAGTATCAGCGTCGACATGACGGCCAGCGCGGCAATGACCGCCACCACCACCAGCGGTCCGTAGTAATCGCCGTTCGGCGAACCGACAGCACTAGCTGCCGCAAGTTTACCTACAAAACACAGAAAAGGGAAGTGTTTAATTTACAGCCATTTGTGTTTCTTTCTTGGATGGGATTTATTGATCGACTTACCGGTCTTTCCAGGCACGGCTGGTCCGCCAGGTTTGGTAATGAAATTGACCACATTGCTCTTCTTGATACTTCCGTTCGTGAGGTACATCTCAAGCCACAGCCGATACCGGGTACCCGGCTTGAGGTCGGCTATCAACGTGCCAGTCGTTGAATCGTGTTTGGCCACCTTGAACACACTGAAAAAAGACGCAAGAGGAACGGCGGGAAATTAAACCGATTGATTCCTGTTAAGAACACAGAGGAACATGATCGGAAGGTATTCGTACCTAGAGTCCTCTTTACCGCTGTCGCTCTGATAGATCGCTCGGTAGATGTTGATGTACTTGTCCTCCGGGTAGGGCACTCCGGACCAGCTGACCTCCACGCTGGTAGCTTTGATTTTGCTCGCGTTCACCACCACATCGAACCCGTACACGTCCACCCGCTCGGCCGTGGTAATCGGGAGCATCTCACCGGCACGCACCTCTTCCCCGTGGCCCGGGAAAGGTATGAAAAAGATGCCCACCTCGTAGCGCGTCTGCGGTCGCAACCCTTCCACCGTGTACTCGCTGAGCGCCCGATGAATCAGTGGGGTCGCGTGGTACACGACACTGTCGATCTCGCGGTAGCGCAGCTGTATCCCGTCCACGTAGTCCAGCTCTTCGTCGTCCAGCTTGCGCCAGTTGATTTTGGCCCAGGTCGAGTTGACCTCCGAAGCGCGCAGCTCCGGATCCTGGATGACCTCCTTGAGGAAGTTTGTCGGATGCTGCATGTGCGGGAAGTGTCCGGCCCCGATGCCGATGCCCGGTGCCGGCGGTGGCGTTATGACCCGATCGGACGGCGTACGGACCGTGTACACCTGACTAGATGGTTGCGAGTTGACGTCGCGCAAAATAAGGGTGATCTTTACGCGATACTCCGTGTTGGAGTTCAGACCCGGCAGCTCGAACTCGAGCTGCGGCGTGGCGATGAGGTCATCCGGGGGCGCAAACACCTGCGACTGCCAGGTGCTGGTGTCGTTGTTTCGAGTGCGGGTGTACCGGAGCTCAACGCGACCGTGCAGCCCAACGTAAACCTGTGGCACGAGGAAGATTACCCGCACCGTGTTCGGATCGATCGCATCAAGCGCCAGCACCTTCAGATCGACCTGCAGCGCCGAGAATGCCAATCCTCCGGGACCTCCGGGACCTAGTGGAACAAAACGGGAAAACAAGGGCAATTAGTAATGGATGGAAAAGCGGGCTAAAGTTCTATCCCTCCACATAATCACGGGTTAAAGGGAAAGTGAAAGCCATGCGGATGCTTATGTCGGGTAGGCGTTAGCAAATGAAAGAAGGGAAGGAAGCGCTAAGGGTTGGTGCGGTAGAAAATGAGTATGTGAACCTGCTGGTGCCGATGGTGGTTGCTCGTGCGGTGCAAGGCCAATGTCTACGTGCGATGGATTGTGCGCGTCCGTACCGTACTGGTTGTAGTTGATGCCATTGCCCGTCGCCGGTTGCGCCGGGTTGGGTATCGGTGGTTGGTAGGGTGCGTGAATGTTGGGAAGGTTCTGACCGTGCAGCAGCGGTGGACCTTGCGGCACCAGGCTCGGATCTTGCGAGTGGATATGCTGTAGCAGCTGTTCGATGCGAATGTTCGGTGGCAGGCTGCCGGGTCCGTTCGGTCCGAGTACGCTCAGCAGTTGCTTGTCCAAGACTGCGTGCACACCCGGCTGTTGGCCGGTCGGTGGCACCGGCTGTTGTTGGCCACCGACACTATTCACCCCGCCGGCCAGCGGATGTAGGTACGGATTAAACTCACCACCGTAGTGTGGTTTAATCTCCGGCCCATAGTAACCGGGTGGACCGGGTCGTTGCACACCGAGGGTGGCCGGTTTCGTACCGTCCTCGTAGCTACCGTAATCGTACCTTCCATCGTCCACCTCGCCGCCCGGCTGGGTGCCACCGAAAATGTTATTAAAGTGATCCTTGTTCTTGTTCGACTGGTGCGAGGCGTCCTCTTTGGTGTACTTCTTGTGCGGTTTCTCCTGGGGCACCTTGGGCGGTTTGCCGTCGACCGTCGGATAGAAGGGCACCGGTGCTCCCATCTCCTTCGAGCCGTCGGGGTGCTTTTCTTTCTCCGCCGACGGTTTCGTTGCGGCCGGTGGTTTCGTCGGCAGGAACTGATCGATGGTGTCCGGCATGAGCAACGGTTTGAGCACGTCGTTGCCTGTAAATGCAGAACGGATGAGTGGTAATGGGGGAGGAGGGGTGGTAAAGACGTCATGAAGTGTGGTGCCTATGTATTGATGGGCTCATGGAGATGGCGCAGATCGTGCGGATGATCAAAAACCGAAAGGGTAAGAGTGAAAACAGAGACAGTGTGACATCGCGCGTTGCGGAGGAAGCTCCGATCACGGTGTCTTGCATTCGCATGCAGCTGTGCACTGGGAGGCCAGAAAGACACACTCACACAAGCACACAAGCACAACTGTAGTATAGGGGTGACGATACTTACCGCTCGCTATGCCATTGTCACCGCTTGGACTGCAGGTCCAGTGTTTGCAGCACTCTTCACCGGGAATCGGCATTAGGCGGGCCTGTCGGGAGCTGCACGGCAGATGGGAGGGTGGTGAGGCCGGCACGGGTGCGCAGGCCGGACGGCACTCGACAATGCCCGTATCGCAGTAGCAGTGCTGTTCGCAGCCGGTCAGATTGCTCGGTATGTCGGACCAGTTGTCGAAGAACTGACCCTTGTACTCGCAGGTGCCATTGTCGATGCAACGCATCCGCTCCGGGCAGCAGCGGGGTGCGATCGCACGGAACGTGGCCGGATCCGGGCCCCACTTGAGACAGTGCGGATCGAGCACGTCCAGTCCGAACTCCGAAGGGCACTCGATCTTCGCACAGTGTACGCCGGCCTCGGTGCACAAACAGAGCGCGTTACACTCGTCGTGGAACTGATCGTGCAGCTTGTAGCGGCGTCCCTTGTACTCACACTGGCCCGCCTCGCCGTCGGCGTCCAGCGGTAGCTCCGAGTCCGGACCGTGTGTGGTGGAGGGCGAGGAGGAGGATGAGGCCGGTGCCATCTGCATCATTACGCCGCTGCTCTGCTCGTGGTCGTCCAGCGTTACGTCGCAGAACTCCCGCTTGCAGCACGGATCGTGCGGATCGGGCAGGACGACGCACTGCTCGGAGCGGGTGGCATTGAGCGGGGCACACCTGGGGCTGCACTCCATCTCGCCCTCGCTCGTACAGGTGCAAATCTGCTCGCAGCCCACCTCCATCCGCTCGTTGATGCCATACGAACGGTTTTTGTAGATGCACCCGGTTACGATCGCTTTTGCGGTGGTCATCTCCTCCGAGAGCGGTGTCGGTTCTGTAGACAAGGAAAGTTGGCAAAATTAGTAGAAAAGATTTTGTTCTAGATATTACAAATTTCAAATAAGGTCTGAAAAACCAATTCCACTTTCTTCAAACTCCAATCATGCTTTTTATTCGCAAACAATATTTGTTAAAAGTAGACGTTTTCTTCTTTGCTTTGGGGTGTTTTTGGTTGGGCTGTGATTGATTTATGAATTGAAAAGTGATGTTTAATTCAGGCCCCTTCTATGATTTGCGTGGGAAAACGCAAATTATTGGTTACAGTGAAAATTATCTGAATTAATTATGAAGACACAAATAAGATAATTGAAAGTTTAGAAGTCAAGATCTGCATTATTGATCATGACGATTATAATTTAATCTTATGTTCCTCTTCTTCTACTTGACGAAACGTCTTAGGTCTTTGGTCATGCCGGCAAGTAACTTTTTGCCTTTGTATACGTGGATTCGTGGATCAGTTCCTTCGGAAAGAGAAGGGGGAGTGGGGGGGGGGGGGGCGTAGGGCTTCTCGGTTGGGATTTGAACCCACGCCGTAGAGGAAGCCCCTGGGCGCACGTGAGCTGATTTACTAACCGGCGTAACCGCTCGACTGTCGCGGAACCCCGTAATTAAACTTATATAATTATCATATTTTTGCGTATATAACATCACGGTTCTATGATGGGTATTTACGACCTGTTTCGCTCAAAACAAGGCTTTTGTTCAATTTTGCATTTTGCTGAATTTATGCATGTAACATGAAAATAGAAGTTAGATTAAACACTTTGAGTTAAAAGAAATGATTTCACCTCTGCTGTTTGTAAAATTAATGCTTTTCGTTCTATTTTACACTGTACCGCCTTTATGGGAATAAAATAACGGTCAAATTTAGTTAATGTAGGATTTTTAAACCTTCTTCAGTTTCAAAGCGCTTTTGTGTTCATCCTATTCAATGTTTTGTCAATTTTTAAACTTTCATTGTTTCTGAAGAAATTTTTTTAAAATCTTTATTTAATATGCGTTTATGAAATATGCATACGAGCTACCTTAAAAAAAATCGTATGGGCTACCTACTTATGAAAATTAATAAATCGACACAAGCATATACTTTTACTGCTACTGATGGTAAAGGTGGTGTTAAGCACGCGAAAATACGATTTATCTTAGAATATCAAATTGTGTGACCTGTTGATTGGCAGGTAGATACTACTTTTGTCAAAAATGTCCGCTTCCTGAAACCTTGCATCGTTTATCGTGGTCGTATGCCACTAATCAGAAATCGTATCGTTATGGCACGTTCATATAGGCACTAAATACACTGCCTCAATTTTTACATCATTCTGAGAGGTTGCGCGGAAAAGTCGTTCGTTAATGTGAAGCTCCGCAAAGTATGAAGAATTGGTCGACCTGCTTCATTCTTTTGCGAGGATGTAATTACACACCCCAAAGTGTAACATTCATTAACGGGCGAAAATTGAATTTAATGCCCATTACTTCAACCGAACGTGCGTGAACAGCATGGTAACCCAGATACCTCCCGATCACCGGGAAGTAGTGATGGGCTGCGATACCGACAACTGATGTAATCCAGTCGCCATTTCGTCGGTACAAACCTGAAACCTTAGCGCGGACGTATTCGCATAATCGATTGGCTTTCGCGTGGCTCTTAAAGAGGGAAACCCGTTTCGTGCTTTAGTTTCCGCGTCGGTTTTCCCGAGCACGCCGTCCAATTATTGCCGGCCAGGTGGTGCCGCAGTTTCGGCCAACGCGTTGGTGGATTGATTGGGTAACCGATAGCACACGGGGACACGGGAAACACTTACCGACGCGTCCATCGGTGAACCGTTCCGACGGGCAGATGACGGTGGCGCAGCATTCGTCCGTCTTGGAGGGATTCTCGTAGCAGCCGGCGGTGAGGGTCTCGCTTTTGGCACGCTTCACGAACGGTCGGCCACAGCGTGGCTCGCAGCGCCACTTGCCGTCCTCCTCGCAGTGGCACCGCTCGTCGCAGCCCTTCTCCACGGTGGCGTTCGTCTGTGTTGGTGGGAAAGAAAGGAAAAACATTTCCTCGCGGCATAAGTGAAACTGATAAGTGTAGCTGTGGTTGCAACATAAGATGATTTTTGGATTTTCTTCCCCCTCCCGCATGTGAAATACGATCGCGCGACCCGCGGGTGGAAAGTGATAGTTGTTTTCCATACAGCATCTCTCCATACCAACCCCCTGGCCCTCGGTAAATGGTGGTTGTAAGGCCAACTGGAAACCCCGTCGGCAGAGAGGATGGAACTACTTTTAAAGGTTTCGCGGGTACGCGATCCCACGCGCCGCGGATCAACCGGTTCCAGTGTTGGACGAAAAGATCAACTCGATCGACGAAAGAAACAAGCCAAAACAGACATTGAGAGTTTTGCGTCGAATTTAGGTTAAGTGGCTCTTCATGCCGGCCCAGGTGCGCGTGAAAGGGAAGCTACGTAGAAGTTACTAAAACCGATCGCACCCGAAGGGCAACCCTTTCCGAGAGTGTCGGCAAGTATTCTTGCGAAACGGTGTAGCGTTCACCAAATCTCAAGCTGTTACATACGGCTAGACAAACGCTCAGTTTCCCATGTAAATGAGGCACTGGAGCTGATCGGACATGGGAATCGCGTTGTAGGTTGCGGACCCAAAAAATTGGAAGCTACCAAATGCATCGAGCAGGAAAATCAATCATCCTCAGATGTGAACGCACGATTCTCACCATCCAGTGAGAGTCGGGTCCGGAGCACGACTCAAGGTTCTATTTTAAAACCATGAAAGAATCGGTGAATCATCTCAAATTGGCCGAAAAGGTAACGTTGTGTGATGAAATTTGTAATGTTTAATGATCTGCACGAACACGACCAGCTTTGTTTGGTTATTTCTTCCACCAATAGTGCATCTCTCTTTGCAGAGACTACAATCCATCGGTAGGGAAGACCACACGTTGGCCATCCACTTATCCGCACTAGCTACATTGTATGCTTCAATGCTTGACTTTCTGGTTTCGCTTCACGCGTACCGCGCGGGATCGTGTCATCTAAATCATTCCAGAATGTTTTATGCTCGTAGCAATAGGTTTGATTTATGACAATACGTCAAGCCACGTTTTAAGACCACACTGTTGGCGCTTCTTGGGTCCGTGTTGGGGTACCCGTTCTCTTTTACCTGGTTTTGCTATAAATCTAAACGCAAATCTTCTTTGGAATTACTCGTGACAACATCTTGACTTACGGTTGCTGCATTTTTACCGACGGTCGGCATATGTAATGTGTCAGACATTACAATGTTTTCAGAAGTATTAAATAAAAATAAATATAAATTATCTGGATTTTATAATTTGTTAGGAATGAGAGCAAGAGAGCAGAAGAAAAACCTACAAGATTGAATTACAAATTGCTAACCGATTACTTTGCACATTTAAACGGGTTTCAACTCGCGGGAAGAAACATATTAAATGGTGATGTAACGTTTCCTCGAAAATTTCCGGAATAAAACGACGAATAATAAATAAAACCCTCAGTTGTGTTTCTTATGTTTTAAGGGCGTTCTATCTGCCTTCATTCTTTTCTCTCTCTCGATCCATTGTTCCGAGGCACTGTTCCATGACCGAAACATAATCTTCGCATTGTTGATTCATTTATTACAAGTTTAAAAGATTGCTTTCAACTCCAAGGTGCGACCGAAGGAAAGGTAACCATTAATCCCGTCGGTTTTGTGAGCACATTCCTAGTTGGATCAAATTGTTTTTAACTAAGAAGGCACGCGGTTAGACGTCTGAGTGCGGCACGGTAGCACACGGATGAGTTCAAGGGCAACCACGCACTTGCACAATCGGGAATGCCTCCGTCCGTCATCATACTTCAAATTGCACACATACCCGCCATTCGTCGAGGGTGCGTGTGCACGCGTCAGAAATGATGCACAATGGTTATGCGCCGCGATTATTTAGTTTTGCCCTCCTAATGTGACCCACTTTCCGAGAGCAATTGTACACCCTGCCGTACCCTTCGTCGGCGATAGTAAAGGTGTGTGAGTACGTGGTCCCAAGACGCTTTGCGGCTTTGCGTTACATTTTGCTTTTCCTTAGCGTTTGCGCAAGGAGACGTTTGAGATTTTTTGTTTTGTCGCGCTCCGTTTCAGTGCACATCACGCCGCGAGATTCATTGCAGTTGCTTGCCTTCTTGGAATATGCTGAACATTAGGGCACGCGCCTCCCTGGCCCCTAATGCCGATCGACTGCTATGAAGCCTTGAACGATAGCTGCAGACGCTGTTTTCTGTACACAATTGGGGCTGAGTATCGTGCACTTGCAACTCTAGGAATGTGTCACTGGCGGCATTTCAAGGTGAGCCACATAAAAGCCGGTGAATGTGGAATACAACGGTGCAACTGGTGCAAGTGCAGCTAGTGAGTGCTCTATATTTGAAGATTCTATTACCAAATCAACTGCAGAACACGCTTTTGCGACTGGTCATGCTTGTAGGAGGCACACGCTAAATAACCAACTGAGAAGTACACAAGCAACGAATTATGGTGGACTGAAAACAAATACAATCTAACAAATTGATCATCAAACAAACTTTCCTTCTTTCTGTAAATTCTATCAAATGGAATAATTTTGGGATACAGCAAATGAATGAAATAGAGAAATCGAGGTAGAACTTCACGTGTTACAACTCTTCACAGCCCAAACTGCGATAACTAACTAAATAAATTCGTAGTAGCGCCAGCCGTAAAAGGTTTCAAAATTTCCTCAGTTCCAGTTTCAACATATCGTTGTATTCAAACATAGTAAAATCAATCAAATTTTGCTCGTTGATTTGGGGACTATTACTATGTCCCTACTCAAAACAAAGATTAAAGAGAGTTGTAAAATTGAAATCTCCTGAAAAAAGAGTCCTAGAAGAAATTTATTTTCAGCTATATGAAATCGGCCGGTATTCTGTATATTCTATGGGATATTTTAAAACTTGTCGGTTATTTTATTTTATTTCAATGACTCACAAACCAATAATATATTTTGTTAAATAAGTTGAATGGCAACTCCAAACATCCTCTTGATAATATGTAAATGGGACCTTCGGATTAGAACAACTTGCAAAACCCTTTAAACATCGCTGCATGTTCCAGACCGTAAATTTTTCCCCACCATCAAGCATTTTACGTTCTAGCGATAGAACTATCGAAACGTTACAACAGCAGAGAGTGACCCGGTTCCAACCATCCAAGCTAACCTTTCATCATATCCGCACGAGTCACGAACAACCTCAAACGGCTACTAGAACCCGGTACCTACCGGCCGGTAACTATCTCTCCGCAGTGAGGTACCGCGTGTTCGGAAAGGGTTTGGGTCGTTGGCTTGCCGGTGAGCTACTTTCAACGCTCAGTTAGGCACCGCTTGGAGGTAGTAAACAGCGATTAGCTGCTGACGATTGACTAACGCAAATGCGCCCATTTAAAATCGCTTCCAGCGGATGCCGAGCCGAGTGGGGTTGGTCGCTGTTTGATGTGCTGTTTTCGTAATACGTATGGATACTTTTCTAATGCGTCGTCTACAATGTTGCTCTTTATTACTGTTAGGTCCAAGGAGAAAACGCTTTGCTAAACAAATGTTGTTAATGTACTCGCTAATATGCTTTGATAAACTTTCATTTTAATTGGTACCGAATTGTTCTGCTTATCCCTAGAGCCGATTAAAAGAGGTGTTAAAAATCTGCAATGTTTACCTTGTACTCGATGCCGTTGAAAATACATTCCCCGGGCGAGACCATACCGTCGGTCGCGTTCGGCTTGCCTTCCGCGCTGCCCTCGGACGATGCGCCCCGTGTTCCATTTTCCGCCCCATAGCCGTCGGTCGCTTCCATGCTGATGTTGCTGAGGTCATCGAACGCGTCACCGGTGGGCGGCTTGCTGGGAGGGACCGGACTCGACGGAGGTGGTGGCTGCGTCGTGACGAGGTTCGGTGCCGTAACGAAATTAATCGGCTCGCTCGGCCCGAAGCTGATCGCCCGGCCGCGCACTTCCGCCGACGCGCGGCCATCGCTCATCTTGAGCAGCTCCTCGGACGAACTTTCGCCGCCCGGTAGGAAGTGGTTCAGTATCGAGGGAGGGTTCGCGCCGGCCCGGTCGCTGGCCTCCTCTTCGGGCGACTTGACGTGCAGAATAACCGGTTTCGGGCTCGGGCTCGGGCTCGGGCCGGGACCACCGTCCGCCTCCATTTTGGTCGCGTCGTCCGACTCGAGCGTCGTGGTCGCCACGACCGTTGTCGAGGTGTTCGTTTCGGCCGGCAACGGCCGTGCGGTTGTGTTGGTGCTTCCCGTCGCCGGCTGCTCGGTCGTGGTGGTTGGGACGCTGTCACTTTTGACCTCGGAAGACGTCCCGGATTCCATCCTGGCAACCGCAGTCGAGTTTTCCTCCATCGAGTCGGGCGTTCGCGGTGAACTCATGCCCTCTTCAGCGATCGGCTTTGGCTCATCCGTGGAAGGCACGGGTGATTCACTTGCATCATTCTTGCTTGCCAGCGGTAGCACCGCAAGGGCAGCCTCGGTGGTGTCATCGGTGCTCGACCCTTCCAAACTGCCCACCGTGGTCGAGATGATCGTGGTCGTCTCACTGCTCGGGATGGCTGTTGACGAGTTTTCTGTGAACGCCAAGATGGAAAAACACAAACATTAACTTCAACGTCATCAGACCGTGGCATCCGGTGAGGATGGGGGAGGGGAAGCAGTTGACGCGATGCCCTATATTTCCTAGTACGGATTCCACGCCACGCTCGTTCCCTCGGCCGCATGTTTACGTATGTGGCACATTGCGCAAAGACAACGCGCCCCATTCTCAGCAGCATCAAGTGAAGACAGCCATCACATAATGGTAACCCCGCTTGAAGCGGCCCACGTCGGTAAACAACCCCCTTCTCGGTGCGTTTAAAATCTTTTACACCCTGTCGGACGGAAAGTCACACGAAAGGGTCGTCGCTTGGCGAAGGTGCGTGATTTTGGGCTTTGATTTAAATTCACCGAACGCGACGTAAGCGTGTGAAAAGTTCGTACTAGCCGGACACCTTCGTTAATGGGTTCGACTTACTTTCCTCAACTACCTTATTCGGTACGGTATCCAGAAAGGGCTGAGGGATGCATGCAAGGGTGCACCCTTTTCTGCTGCATGCCAACCGGCCACGTGATCTGACGTGTGTGCGTGATGGCTTCATTAATGGCGATTGGAACGTGATATAAAAATGGGCGTCTCAGACCGGTTGTTGTTACCGGCCAACCATTTATTGAGCTTTTAATGAGCCTGACTTGAAAAGAAAAACCCCTAAACCTTGTTCGTAGAAAAAATTCTCGCATGTTACAGGTTAGTGGAACTTTTCCATACTTTTTCGTTAATTCTATTTCCTTTTTTAACAGAACGGATAATTGGAAATATTGTCATGATCCGGAAGGTTGATCGACGCACGTGTTCGAAATAGAATTCAAAAATACACACAAATGTACCAGTTTAACCAGTTTGGCAAGTTTTGACAAGCCCATACAAAAAAATCTGCTCGAAAATGAGGCCAGAAATCAACGATAATTATAATTTACACCTTTCGGCAAATCCCGCGCCAAACTCCGCGGACCGTTAATGACACGAGAAACATATTTAAAGTGAACTCTATTTCGATTCCCCCGTTCGAAGGTTATTAGCATTGTTTACAGCATCGTGTTTATTTATTTTTTCTTCTGTGCCTTGCCCTCCCGAACCCCCGCTTTCTCATATCCTGCTCTACGAAAAAGGCCTACCAGGGTTGGCCAAGAGACCTGGGCAGCAAGCGACGAACCTTGCGGGCATCGCACGCGGCAACGCCACGGTCATCTTCTTGATTTGGAACCCGACAGCTAGGTCACAGTACGCACGTGTGCGAGTATGTGTGTATGTGTGTGCATGCTCAAGGCTGGTGCTGTGTAATGATGTTGTGGAATTTGATTATTGCCCAACAAAACGTATGATGGTTCGGAAAATGGATGAGACCAACTCATTTGGTTTGATCGATCATTAGATCAATCATCGGTTCGGCGAAGGGCCACGAAAATTGGTTGTTTCATTGCGTTTTGTTTACGTTTTGGGTTATGATTGTTTTTCCGGTTTCGTTATGCCTTATTTTCGTATGCATCTCTACCCTTTGGTAGCTTCGGAACGCTACTTAGAAATGATTAGTCTGGATATTTTAACTTAAGCTATAAGTTGTTCAAATAAAACGACTAGAAGTTTCACTTACCGACTACTTCCTGTCCCAAGGCAATCCAATGAAACACACACAATCCTATTAGAAACACTAGGTGGCCTCTGAATGCTCCCATTTTGGCCATCTTCTCACAACCTATTCCTTGAGTACACTCATTAACTTGCTCAACTAGAGCTGGTGCCAGCAAATTACACAGGACACTAACTGGGTTCGCATTCACCAGCTACACATCGATCTTACACAATCGAGCTGTGAGTAACTTTTTCCTAATTTTATCACTTTTTTGTCAATCTCGATTTGAACACATGTGAACACAAAAATATATTCCAATAACCTTTGTGAAGGTCGATTGCACTACTACATCCCCAGATGGTACTTCCTAATAGGCAGATATTTAGATTTCACACCATTGAACTGGAAAGATATTTTGTTAGAAAATGCACAAATTAAAACAAACGCCAAAGATGGCCGGTTTGATGAATATAAGACTAGCTATTTTTCACTTCCACGTCTTTTCTCCGGCACTTAATACATAAGCACTCGATTTCAGCTCACATCATAATGGAGAATGTTATCTCTAACTATCGTCGCCCGATCGCAGTCACTTCCTGCGTACTCAGTGTCCAACGTTTAACTGTTTCCGAAACTTTCAATTGTCCAGACGCTGGACGCATTTCACCTTTTCCAGCGGAAGTATCCGAGAAAAACACCATCAAAGAATGCAGCAGACGGGAGATTATTATTAACGCCACCGGTCACACGCAGCACTGAACCACAGAAACGCACCTAAAACTGAACCACACTGTCTTTTTTTTTTCTTTCGGTGAATTTCTCCCCCGAAATCTGTCACTGTAAAGCCTTTGTTACTTTCGTTTGGTAACCAATTTAAATTTTTCTCAATTAGCTAAAACCTATTTTTTCCCACTTTTCCCCGACTTTGGATGCGGTTTTATGAGGTAACGAAAGTATTAACGATTCACAGCGGAATGGGAAGGAAAACGGGGAACAAAAACATCCCCCACGGCAACGGAAGTGGCTTTGGTTGGCTTCGTGAGCTTTCGGGAATTTCTCCCATGGCCGTAGAGCGGTAGAGTTGGTTTGTGCAAAGTTTCACTTTCACGCTCAAGGGTAATGATTCGGCACGATTTGGGGCGATAGATCAAAATGGCATCATCTAACAGAAAAAAAAACGCTAACCCCCTAACGGTGGCGGTAAAAACTTTTCCCGGATAGTGATGGCAAAAAGTGGACGAAACACAAGAATACAGATTCACCCACCGAACGCGTACGATGTGGACGGACCTGATGATAAAGCAAGACTGACTGGTGGAATAAAATCTGCGCGCGAAACGAAACCGAAAACGAGCTCGAGTAACAGGATGCAGGCGATGCGTCATAACGGGGGGGTTTAGGAGAGGTGGCTGAACGGGTATGGTTGTGCGAGGGCCGCACGTACCCTGACGTGAACTTGTACTGTACGACGTAAGTGCGTACCCGGTGCCCTCCTTTTCTTCCGTGCACTAACCGCTCGCGAGGTCGGGGAAATCCGCATCGATCGCGGAAATAACCGCCGACTGTGGTGTCGATGAGGCAAGCGAATGAATATCCCTGGCCACTTTCGTCACGAAGGTGGGCGCGAGGAGGGCGCCAATAAGTCGTCACATATTTATGAGCGCTCGATGATGAGTAATTCGCTTGCATCTGCGGATGATCGCAACTCGCGAACAGAAGCAATTCACTCGATCAGTGATCAACGCCATCGATGAAGGCGGTGCAGTTGACGAGGCCTCCGATACGAATTGAATATCGAAGAGTGCACGTTGCGTAACCTGATCGATTGCAATTATTTGCATTCCGATCGTGGCGCTACCGGGGCACCTTGGCAGTTTCCAGTTTTCCTCGCACCCACACACACCCACACACCTGCCCACACAGACAGTAGCACGAGTCATTTACGAGTTGACCAAACCCCCCGCCGACCGGGTAAACAATGTATTCGGGCCAGCGCCGAAGATGAAGATGTTGTGAAAAGCAAACAAAAGAATTCGCGCACAAACGGTAGCCCGCCATCTTTCTCGAATCGAGCGTCATTGATTTATTGCTCATTTGCACATAATGGTACCAGTGAGGAGTGGGTGCGGGGGAGGCAGGGTGTAACAGAAGTTCGTGTCTTAGTACCATGCAGAGAAGCTGATGCGCTAGAAGAAGGTAGACCCGGTTGCATCAAAGCACGAGATTGTTCTACCACTTGAGGTTCGTCTCTTTCGGTGGCGTTGAAGTCTATTGTTGCTCTTTTGCAAGGCCGGAATACAAACCGTCGCGTACGCTGTGTTTTCCTCTCATCTAGCGAATGAAGGTGAACGAACATTGTGTTTTCAGTTGTTGTCACTGTTTCTACGATGATCTCTGTATGTGAAGCTTTTTATCCTAACAGTTCCTGCGGATAGGAAAATTTCCTGTTGAAATGAATGCTGTTATATTTCCCTCCGAGAAGCATTATCTTTCGTCTGACAATGACACAATTTCAATCCTCTTCGTGTTTGTTTGCATCATACGAACAAATTATCCCGCTCGATCGCTCACGATCTTCTTCAAAGCAAACCCACCCGAAGGATGCCGCACCGTTACCGGATTCGATTAGCGCGGGACAATAATTCTATTCCCCAGCATAATTGAGCGAGTCTGGTAAAGTGCAGCTCGCCGTTCATTATCCAATCAGTGGGATGACATTTAGCAGAGTTTGAAATGTCGCCGGTATTCTGCGAAACCGGCTCCACAGCGGGCGGGAATCGGTTTCGGAACCGAAGGTTGGAAAGGGGGGTCGGCTCGTGTTAGGCCAGCACAAACCACGTAAACCACCGATGAGCCGGGATGAGTAAGCCGACCAGACCGGGGGGGAGATAAAAAAAATTAGCCATACGAATACGGGTTTCTACGGTCTCGTTGAAGGTCTCGCCGTCGACAGAATCATAAATAACGGCCGTGGCTTTGTCTTCTCTCCCACGCGGGGCCAAATCGCTTGGACGCTTCTTCTCCGGGAATGGAAACCCCCATTGGACGGCCCGTGCCCGCGAGGCTGGGAAAACTGGGAATGGAAAAAACAAACGCTTGCAATCATTCAATAACGTTCCCATGGGTATTAGAGCGCAGAAAATGTGATCATGTGATTTTCCCCACGGCCTTATTGTTTTTTCTTTTCGATGGTGGGAGGGAAAGAAAATTGGAAAGATCAACCGAAAACTTCCGCCACAATTACGCGAGTTTTCCATCGCTACGATGACCGCAGCAGACCGAACGAAAGCGTTCATTAGGGAAATATGATCATCAGCGTCGGGACCGGTGGTGAGAAAACTTTCGGTGACTCGTAACGAACGGAAGAGAAAGGGAAGGATTTGGAATCGAATGCAAATCGCATCCCATCGAACGATGGTCATAACAATAAAGATCAACCGTTTTCCGACGCGTCGACGAGCGATAGTTAAAATTGTACCCCCGGGTGCCCAACGTCGCCATGACAACCGTCACGGGAGGGCAGTTTTCCGGGCAGCTCGCTGAAAGTGGAGCCGTTGTGGTGTGTGTCTGAAACGCGATCGCGAATCGATCGGTGGTAAAAAAGAAAGGTGAAATATTACCACAGCACCATATAAAAAGGCACACGGGGGGGTTGAAATCGGGAAACTGAACCGGTAGAAGTGCAAGGAGGGCGAATAGAAGCCAATCGCGCTATATCGCGTCCGGGAGTAGGAGAAAGAGGGAGTAAAACGGATCACCCGAACGGGTTCGTTACGAAAGTCTCCCGGAATCGGACCGGGGTGAGCCCACACCTTCGCCAGAAAAAGTGAAACGGGCTCGAACCGGGCCAGCACGGCCTTTCAATCACCCTCCCTTCCTCCTTCCCGTCAGTACGACCGGCCATTGCGTGCATTCATTAGACGACCGTTGCAAACATTGCTCGCGCGAAACCCTTACCCCCACGGTGGCACTTTCCCGAGCACGCCCCAACGTCTGCATTACATGACACCGGCACCGTCAGTTTTCCACGCGCCACGAACCCATCCTCCCGGGTGGCCACCGCGATGCGTCGTTATCTAACACCGCCACTTTCCAGTCGGTGGCCACGTTTGCCGATGGGTCCGATTTTCCGACGGGCTGCAGTGCAGCATAAAAGCCCGTTTTGTAAACAAGACTTCTAGGAGAAAGGGAGCACTGGTTTGGGTGGGGTGAGTAGGTGGGTGTAGATTTTCGACTTTCGCCCCGTAGAAAGATAAGCACGGCGTGGAGACGCTGGTGCCGCGGTACTGGAGAACAAATTGCGGACTGTTGTGGTAAGGCAATGGTTGCATTCGTTCGGGCTGGACCATTATGCTCATCATCATCGTTTTTGTTTCTACGTTCTGTGTTGGGCAAGAGGTGTTGAAGGGGAGCTTTGGGGTCTGTTGTGCGAACAAACACGAGCAAACTCATTACAAATAGAGCAATTAACCGTACCAACGGTCCACCAACGTTCTTGAGTCGCGTGTAGTGACCACGGTGTATTGGTAGATTATGCAAACGCAGGTTAAGCTAAGGTTCGTTTCCTTGTTTTGATTTTGACGAGCTATTTCTAGAAAGAAAGTATATACTTTTCCACGCGAGTCCGAAGAAACCATTTTTCATGAAACAAATTTGCAGGCAATGTTACGAACGTTGTTAACCAGGAAAATGGCACATTATTTTAAATCCTGATGTATAACCATCATTTATATTTTTAAACGATACATTGAAACAGTCGGCAGGTTTTGGAATTTAAAGTTCCCTTCTTGTTTAACGGAATTATTGAGGTTGTAAAAATAAATATTAAAACTATCTTTTAGATGTGGGTTTACTGACATTCAAAAATCTTTAAAGGAAGTATTTAAATAATACGAAACCATAATAAAAAATTATGCTCGTTAGCAAAAGCAAATCTGTGTGCATAATTTCCGCCATTTTCTTGACTTTTTATTACCCTAATTTTCTGATGTGTCTGACAGAATCAAGTTTGCACCAATCTCCTAAATCCTTGCTAGCCCTTGTGAATCATCGTCCCAAGTGGAACCCCATTTGTTTTGGCGGTCATTCAGGCGATGACTCAACATCCGCTTTGGAGCGAGTCGACGCTTTTGGTCGCTAAAAATACGTGTCCCGTTCAAGGCAATTTCGCAGGATCGCTCGTTCCATTCGTTTGGTTGTAAATGCCAAAAAAGAAACCGCCTTGACGTTATGACTGCGCGGTGCAGCGTCGTATGCAAATTGGAACCGTACACATCACCGATCGCTGCTCACCCCGAGACACTGCGAAGCGCCAGACACGTCGTCCTGCGTGGTGTCAGTTGGACAAATATTGGACGTCTGCGCTGGTTATGTGTCCTACCCCTTTGCGGATCGCGGAAAGAGAAAGTGCCCGTGTTACACGCACTCCAAGAAGTGGTCGAGATTGCGCAGCGAAGACGGTGGAATGGTGTTTATATTTTCCCTGCGGGCAGAGAAAAGTCTCAATTTCTCCACCGACACTGGCAGTAAACAAGATTTCTGCTTACCAGACCGGTCCAGCACGGACGTAAATGTCTTCGGGCGGAGGAGAAACGAGTCCGATGACGAGTGTAACCTTGTCGCTTACAAAAAGGTCTTCGATCGTCCGGCTCACATTTGAATCGATGATCGTATTTCATGTATCTACCTCTATCAGGTGACACCTTTCACAAGTAAGGTGCAATTTTCATGAATATTCCATCATTCCCAAGCCCAGAACGAATTATCATTTTACCCAGAAAATGAAGTCAATCATTCCATTCTGAGAGTACTAAGGCATCCACATCCAATCTCCCAGGATCCAGGAGCAAGAAGCAAATTCTGCTTAAAATGCATAATGCATTACACATTAATCGACATCGTCTCTTCGGGTTGAGTACAGATGCGCTCGAGGTCCTCGCGAAGGGTGTTTGTTTCTAAATGTTCTCATCCAAACATACAGTTGTTTTTCTCCTTTACGTGGCAAGTTTTTTGCTTTCATTCTTGGGGCGTACCTTCCACAAAATTGGAGAGATTGATCGGTCATCAAAATTTTTCACGCAGTTTTCTGTAATACTGTAAAACTATAATGCCTGTTAAGTGCAAACAATTTTTTCGTTAATACTTATTAGATTATTTAGCCTTCATATGGAAAACAGACTTCGGTATATGGGGTTTTGTCGAACCAAATGACCGGTTTGTGAGACACTGTGTGCCGATGGAATTCCTTCGGAAAAGTGAATTGAAATAAATAAAATACAAGACACACCTTTAACCAACGCTCCAGCAGAACCAAGACGCGGAAGACCGAAACAAACGGTTGAAAACGGACGGAGAAAGATATACCATCTTTCCTTTTCCTTTGTAAAGAAAATCATCAGCCTCGGTCGCATCGCTCGACGATCGTGGAAAAAGGTTTTGTGGAAACGGCGCGAAAAGGTGGCCCGCAGCACGCAAAGAACCGCGGTGTGATTTTTCTGACTCGTCGAAGCGGGACGTCGTGTGGGACGCTTCCAAGTGTCAGAGCGAGCGGGGGAATGGCTGTGCCAAGTGCCGAGCCAACAAACAACAACACACAAAACCCGCTGAAAATTAAATCGAATGCCGTCGTCCTCGTCCTCGGGACACAAAACTTGCCTTCCTTCAGTTCCGAAAAAAAGCACACCAAAACCAAAAGAAAGACACAAAAAGTTCAAAACCGGTTCCGAAAGCATCTGCTGGCAACGGGGAACGTTTTATGGCCGCGGGGAAGCATTCTACGGACGGAAGCGTAGAACCGGGCGGCCCCTTGGATGCTGGCCGGGACGGAGCGGTAGGGAAAAGAAAGCATCGGACAGGTCGTCGTGCGTGTTGGTGTCGGACGCGCATACCTTGAAAGGTGGACGCTTCAGGTGGAAATCGGTCAACATTTCGGCCACGAACGGTTTTCTTCTATTTTTTTTTTTTTTTTTGACAGAGTCTTCTCCATTCGACTACCTTTTCCTTTGTCTGTAACAAATTGTGATGATGCCAAGTGGCTAATAACGAGTCGAGTTTCTGAGAATCAGGTTGATCAGCAAGAATGGCTGTATTTAAATTAATTTTAATGACGTTAGGTTTTTATTCTGATTGTTTCCATGTAAAGACAAACCGATTTGATTAGCATTGGAGTTGTCATTTAAAAAGGAGACTGGATGCTGGAATTTTTAGCAACCTTACAATACCGAAGGTCAGTACACCTACAGCTGAAATTGACCTCGGCGAGATTTAAAAAACAACGGCGATCATTGACCCTCTCTATCTGAGTCTCAACTCCGGAAGCAACCCAAACGAAACCGACCACCAACGGGAACCGGCAGTTTTACGGTTCGCGGTAAAATTCACTTCCGGTCAGGTCGCACGCATACAGCCCACTGCGCCACAGCGCATTAATTAATTAATTTGGGCAATTGTTTATCGGCCATCATCAGCCGTTCCGGAACCGAATGCCGGCCGGAGGAAATTGTCATTCGTGTCTTTGTGGACGTACCGATTCCGCATGGAGATTGGAGCAATGAAAATAATGACAAAGTGAAAGAGCTGGCGATGGCGACTACGATGGCCATTGTCGCGGCGCGTGGTGTCTTGAATAATTTTATTCAATTCTAACCCAACGGCAAACCCGGATGGCCCGGATGAGCTGGTTGGGACGATTCGGTCTATCCCGTTGTCATGCGGCGGCGACGACACTTCAGCTTAGGCCCATCATCTGCGGTCGTTAGAATGCATACTCAATCCTATTGACGGCTTCCGGCGTTGATTTGTTGCCTTTTGTTTGTTTTAGTATAACGCCTGGCCGTCCCGCTCTGACTCACGCCAGACAACTGGTGCCAATTGGCGCAATAAAAAAGTGTGTGTTTGCATGAGTAAGACATAGGACGATAACACTTGCATATGCAGTCATCCGGTGCGCGAAGAAAACCTGACCAACAAGCAGTTGTCCGATCAAGACCACGGTGGATGACACGTGTCGAAGAGTGTTTTTTGTGTTTCTCCACCTTTAACAAGTTAAACATCATCGCAGTTGAACGAAAAAGATCTACACTCATTTTCACCTGCGTTTAACGAACCTGTCTAGCCAAAGTAAGGATGTTAACCCCCTTTCTTGGCACGCGCAAATTCCTCATGGTTTGATTTCACATACACCAAAATGTTATGGCCTGAAACACCAGCTTCACTTTAATAAAACTCTTTTTCTTTATGATCATCCCAAAAATAAAGTTGTACAGTTTTCAACCTTAGCATCTGTTTTCAGTATAATGGTCGATCGAAAAGAGAATGTGGCTAAAGAAGTTTCAATTATTTTCTTCGGAAAAATGTAATACGAATTTTTCTATTTATTCAGTTCTTCGTTCAAATGGAGATCGTCGTGAACGACGCAAAGATGGTCAGATCTCCAAACAACCACATCAACAACAACCAGTCGTCGCTTCAATGAACAGGCCTGGGGTGGAGGGTGAAGGGTGAGGGAGGAGAGGCAGCTGCTGTTTATGGCCAAGAAAAAAGCCGTCTTATACGCGCTGTCCGGATGAAACCGGGCACTGAACGATGGTGTGCGGCCTTGTCAAACGTGGAAAAACGTTTTTCTCTTTACGACTGAATTCCACTGGGAAACCGGACCCTGCGTGATAAGAGAAAACGCAACCAGGGGCACCGCCGATGGATCGATTTGGAAGCAAAAGATGAGTAAGAAAGGCATCGGTAGTAGCGGGCAGGCAATTTGAGAGAAATGGGGAAAATAAATGCTATAAAGTGAAACGCGCCCGGCACGGATCCAAGCGGCCGAAAACGACTCGCAAACGGCACATTTTCCGTGCTCGAGCTGGAGTGAAACTGAGATGCTGGAAGGAAAGTGAACACGTTTCGTTTGATGATAAGTATTGGCGTTTGAATGTGGCAGCGTTCGAGTGAAGTTTATCTTTTGGAATAAAGGGCGAATTTTATACGACACTTTGGATTTGGATCATTAATATCTTTCGTGGCAATTCTTGTCTGTGCTATTCAAACCGGCGTCCGCCATAACCAATCACACCTGGTGATGATGACGTTGATTATGTTTCGTCGGAAATAACGAAACATTCTTATGCGATTAGTCATAGCCCAAGTTGGGTGGACATTCAAGCTTGCAGCCCTCACCATTCCTGAATACCAAGATACGTCGTATGACTGGGCGAGCAGCGCGAATATTTGTAGAAAGTATCATCAATATTTTTTGAGGTGTAGGAATACTCGTTTTGATCAAAAGAAAGTGTGAAACATGTTAAAAGAATCCAGCCGCTATTTTACAATAAGTTGTTGATTTCACTTCATATTTTTTAAGGGTTTTTGTTATAACATCTTAATTTTGGTATCTTTTCTCGGCTTGCATTTTCTTTAGGGCACTTGTATTCGCCTCGATTGATCCTCTGTTTGTTGGTTACGGTTGTCCATGCTTTCTCTCGTTCAGCCACTTTCTTTCTTGTTTTCTCTTTCTCCCCTCTCCGCTGCACGCAGCCCTCCTTCCCGCTTCTTCTTCGTCAACCTTTGCTGCTGCACACGTGGTGCAACTCTGCAGAAAACTGCATAACACTGCAATCCTTTTTGCGTTCAAGGGTCAAACACACACACACACGCACACCAAAGCGCGCACACACACTCAAAAAGCAGGTAAAGGTGGGCTGGAGCTTGCAGGATGGATCAAAGCGCAAGATCACATCATCGATGCAAGACAGCTTTGTAAGTGCCTCAGCACACACTCACACACAAAAACGTCAATCACAAACGCATATACACACACAGGCACACGTACAGGGGATGGTGTGTGCCCACGCGCGCAAAAGTACAACAGACCTGTTGAAGCAAACGGCAGCGGACAGAACCGACGCGATCAACGATCAAATCTCAACTGAGGCTCGCGACGCGAAAGCCGCGACTTCTATTCGATGCACAGGTTTGTATAAGAGTTGGGAGACTCAGTGAGTCGGAATCATACCACTCTTCGGAATGAGCTCCTGCTCGTTTAAATCCGATGAAATTTCGAACGGTTTCTATGACATTTCATGGCACGAAATGGAATTCAGAAGAAGGGAAGGTGGGGAGGGCAAAAGCGATTCGCATTTTGTGATTAATTGTGAAAACAGCCTACATTTGATTCAGGTTGTAGGATCGTAATGCTCACATTGGCCCATCTCTAGCAAAAATCCTCTAGTGCTAAGAAAATGAGCTTTACAGTTGTCTTCAAATTTAATCAAAATGGATAAATCCAATGACATACTAATGAAAAGTGGAAATCATACTTGCTTGAGCCATCTGCCCGTTCCAAACATTCATGTTGCTAAGCACACATTAACTAATTGTTGAATATTCAGGGTGATAGATAGGCCGATCAAAAAGTTCATTTCAAACCAGACAAAAGAACTATATACACACCAAACGAAAGAACATATTGGATGACAGGAATATTCTGATTGGACCTCGATATTGATTTAGTAGTGAACTTATACAGTAGCAGCAGACTATATTTTGATTGCCCTCCCTTTCTTCATCCCAACAAAACTGTACGAAAATGCAACTGCGACGCAGACGACGGAACACTTTGAGGGAAATTGCTGAAAGAAATCAAAGGGCACAAATTTGCGACAAAATCCACGATCGCATATCCACGCGGTAACACCTCGTTTTTAAGATCGGGGACGACTGGTGGGGGTGCAGTTTTTATGACCAGAAAACCGAATATTGTATTGAACTAAAAAACATCTTCTTCTTCTTCAATGGCCCGCTCGCAGTTGAGCACGTCGTGCTGACATGGCCTGGTCACCAATCGTTCTCCAGGTAGCTCGGTCCATGGCTGCAGCCCTCCAACCCCGGTCGCATCCGATGTCTCGCAGGTTCTGCTCCACTTGGTCCATCCACCGAGCTCGCTGAGCTCCTCGTCGTCTCGTGCCGGGCGGGTCGCTGGTGAGCACCTTCTTGGTGGGGCATGAGTCCGGCATCCTCATGACATGCCCCAACCAACGAATCCTGCCGGCCCCTTCGCCACCGTCAGGATGTCCGGCTCGCCATACAGCTCAGCTAACTCGTGGTTCATTCTTCTCCTCCACACGCCCTGCTCGTACACACCACCAAAGATAGACCGGAGCACGCGCCTCTCGAAGACTGCGAGGGCGTTGGCGTCTTCCGTGAGCAGAGTCCAGGATTCATGCCCATAGAGAACGACTGGTCTTATCAGCGTGCGGTATATGACACATTTCGTGTGTGGGAGAAGCCATCTGGACCGCAGGAGTTTGTGGAGTCCATAGTAGGCACGATTCCCCTGAACAATGCGCCTCCGGATTTCACAGCTCACGTTGTTGTCCGGAGTTACGACAGTGCCAAGGTAGCAAAACTCCTCTACTACCTCAAGTTCGTCGCCGTCCGCTAATACACTGCTCCCCAGCCTGGCTCTGTCACTGTCAGAGCCTCCGACGAGCAGGTACTTTGTTTTCGTCGCATTGATCATCAATCCAATCCTTGCGGCCTCGCGTTTCAGTCGGGTGTACGCCTCGCACACCGTCCTTGTGTTCCGCCCGATGATGTCGATGTCATCCGCGAAGCCGAGGAATTGGAGAGAGCGGGTGAAAATCGTGCCACGGATGTCGAAGCCCGCGCTCCTCATGGCACCTTCAAGAGCGATGTTGAATAGAAGGCAGGAGAGTCCATCTCCTTGCCTCAGACCCCGATGAGATTCGAACGGATCCGACAGCATGTTCGAAATCCTCACCTTACACTGCACCCCCTCCATTGTGGCCTCCAGCAGTCGAACCAGCTTCTCGGGGAAGCTGTACTGCCGCATGGTCTTCCATAGCTCCTTCCTGTCTATGGTATCGTAGGCCGCCTTGAAGTCGATGAAGAGGTGGTGCGTCGGGATCTGGTGCTCCCGGCACTTCTGGAGGATCTGTCGTAGAGTGAAGATCTGGTCGGTGGTGGATTTGCTTCCAACAAACCCAGCTTGTTAGCTTCCGACGAAATCTGTAACAAGGGGCGCGAGTCTGCAGAAGAGTATCTGGGATAGGATTTTGTAGGCGGCATTGAGAACTATGATGGCTCGAAAGTTGGCACAGTCCATTCTTTCACCCTTCTTGTACACTGGGTGGATGACACCCAGCTTCCAGTCCTCCGGTATCCTTTCCTGCTCCCAGATTTTCACAATTAGCTGGTGCATACTGACGGCAAGCTCTACCGAACCCATCTTGAATAGTTCTGCCACCAGCCCATCGCTGCCAGCTGCTTTGTTCTGTTTCAGCTGCTTGATGGCACTAGTGACTTCGTCCAAGGATGGTGGGAGCACATCGTCATCTACCTCCTCGCTAATGTGCTGCTCGATTCTGCCTGCGCCACTGCTGGACTCCCCTAATTCCGCTCCGTTCAGGTGCCCGTTGAAGTAGCACTTCCACCTTTCGATCACCTCTCGCTCGTCCGTAAGGATGTTGCCCTCCTCGTCTCGACACATTGCGACGTTTGCCATGAAGCCGCCTTGTGTCTTCTTCAATATCCTGTAGAACTGGCGAGTTTCCCCCTAACTCAGCTGCATCAGTTGTTCATCCGACTCCTCGAAGCGGCGCTTCTTGCTCTCGAAGAGCCGGGTTTGCTGTGTCCTCAGTCGTTTGTAGTGTTCCACGTTCTGACGGGTTTCGCGCTGCAGCATTCGGGCGCGCGCTGCGTTCTTCTCGGATAGTGCCCGCCTGCACTCGTCATCGAACCACTCTTTCCTCTGGTTACGTGGCTTATGGCCCAGTGTCTGCTCGGCTGTGCTGCTGATGACTCGCTCCACCATACGCCAGTGGTCATCGAGGGACATCGTGGCGGTCGCGTTGTTGTCCGGTAGCGCTTCCCCAAGCGCTGACGCGTATCCCTCGGCAACAGCAGGTGTTCGCAGCCGATCCGTGTTTAGGCGTGGGGTAGGCCGGTGACGCAGTGTATTGACAGCGCAGAGCTTCTGCCGTAGCTTCACCATAACCAGGAAGTGGTCCGAGTGGACGTTTGCGCCCCTGTACGTACGTACGTCGATGATGTCCGAGAAGTGCCTTCCGTCTATGAGAACGTGGTCTATTTGGGAATATGTCTGCTGTGGTGCTCTCCAGGTGTAGCTGAAACGAGGTTTGTGCTGGAAGAAGGTGCTACGGATGTTCATGTGCCTGGAGGATACGAAATTTATGAGCCGGAGGCCGTTGTCGTTGGTTAGCTGGTGGACACTAAAACTACCAATCGTAGGTTTATAGGCCTCCTCTCGCCCGACCTGAGCATTTAGGTCTCCGATGACGATCTTCACATCATGTTGTGGGCAGCAGTCGTACTCCCTATCGAGCTGCGTATAGAAGGCGTCCTTGTCGTCATCACTTAATAATGCTCAGGTTGAAGAAACGTCCACGTATCCTCAACCTGCACATCCTGTCGTAGATCGGCCACCATCCGATCACACGCTTCCTCATAGCACCCATAACAAGGAACGCCGTACCGAGCTCGTGCTTATCTCCACCACTCTGGTAGATCATGCAATCGCTGCGGTAGCGGCGCTCCGAAACTCCCTTCCAGCGAACCTCTTGAAGTGCTACTATCTCGAAACCGCGGGCTCTCACTTCCTCTGTGAGTATTCTGGTACTCCCGGGTGATGTAAGAGACCTGCAGTGCCATGTACCGAGTTTCCAATCGTAGTCCTTTTTCCGTTGCGAGGGTCGGGCATGATTGGTCCAAATCGGGTTTTCTTTTTGATGACTGTTCGTTGCAAATGTACAGAGCGTGGCTTGCAAGGCCTCTCCCCCCGCCTCCTATTCTCCTAACGTCCCGTAGGATGCCAGGACAGGGTGTACAACCGCCCCTAACATGGGGAACAGACTCTGGTTCGAGTCGCTCCTAACATGGAATACAGACGCTCGGGGATGGACTACTAGCAAGTAGCAGTCCATTCCCCTTCTCAATTCACCCTTGCCGCCCATCCGCCCAAGGGGGTGGGTTTCCCCGTGTACCCAAGCTTGGATATTTAGACGACCAGTTACCGTTCTGTACGTCGCGGACGTATTGAGTAGGAGTTGGGGAGGAGAGCCTGTGGTAGCCTTCAGGAGGCGCAGTAATACAGCATCTAAATAAGATATCCATAAAAGTAAACGTCGATGGGCTTCCAATCTACAATAATACTTTTCAATATAGAAGAAGCTTCAAGTATACAACCAATGGTAATAGGGATCTATTGCGGAAAAAGTAAGCCCAGTAATGTCGGCTTATTTCTGAACCCGTTCGTCGCTGAAATGGAGGATATGCTGAAGCATGGTGTGGTGATCAATGGCCACACTTTTGCAGTCTCCATTCGTGACTTTATATGTGATTCCCCAGCCAGAGCTTTTATCAAAGATATAAATCTAATTAAATAAATGTAGTAATTGTTTTACTACTAGTATGTAAGTAATTGTTTTACTACTGCTAATTTCAACAACCATTTTGGTTGCCAAAAGTGCATTACAGTGGGGGATGAAGAAATGTTTGGTAGGATGGCGTGATGGAAAGTTCGGTAGCTTCAGGACAAAATGGGCTTTGAATGATGTGACTGAAATCTCAAATCTTCTGATGATATTAGAGATGCCATTAGAATTACATAGGCCAGTTCGTGGGCTGGATTGCGTATCACGTTGGAAGGGCTTAGAAGCCAGAACTTTTTTGCAATATATTTTTATTGTCATTTTGAAACTTTTTCTTCCTGCCGATGTTTATGAACATTTTTTATCATTATCATCACAGAGTGCAGTTGCTATATGTTCATCTAATGAGTATGCACATTTTCTCGATTTGGCAAATTCGCTTCTTTTTTTTTGTCTAATTTTAGTGCATATCCTCTCGAAAGTAAATTGTATCAGATTAAAAATTTAATTCGATCTGGATATAAACCGTTGGCACAAATAGCTAAACGCATCAACGAAATCTATGAATTCGGTGAACAAAAATTCCCTACACAATCTTCAAATCCACAATTGAAACAGCCAATTGTGAAAAAAAAGTAATATCACTAGCAATGCAACTGATATTAATATCGCCAAATATGTATGCGTCGAGTTTGATGATTATTGTTTGAAAATGATTTCAAAAATAAGTGGTTCTTAACTAAAGAAAATGAAATAGTAGAAATGAAATATGGTTTAGAGTCCAATGATACTATTTCGATTCACGGAATACCAGTCAACGATCAGAGGTTATTTTTCGAAAAACCAATAAGATCCTCCTATTTAAACATTTATGTTTCATCTTTGACACAAAATTCGCAAAATGCTCGAAATTCGTCTTGATTTCATTTAAACATTTACAAATTTTAATTCCGCAAGCATTTTAGAACTGTTCAACGGACACATTAAACGGAGGCCTGTGATTGGTCGGCCCGAACCGGTCAAAAACGGTTCTCCGAAACCGGTTCTCCGAATCACCGACCACCAGATGACGCCAGTGAGGCCACCAGATGGCGCCAGGAGTATTTACGGCATAACCGGTTCGCTGGGAACAGACCCCGGTGATTTACGATTTGTGACCTTATTATGACCTTGAAGAACCGTTTCCGGGATCTGTTCCCAGCGAACCGGTTACGCCGTAAATACTCCTGGCGCCATCTAGTGGGCTCACTAGCGTCATCTGGTGAGCAAAGCCATGTACTACTATAATTCCCGGTTCGAACCGGTTGGAAATTGGACCGCCGCTAGCGCCATCTGGTGGCTTCACTGGCGCCATCTGGTGGCCTCACTAAAATAGTTATGGCATAACAACAATCTAGTTATGGTGTAACCGTAGACACGAACCGTTGGAAATGTTTCGATTATGGTAATGAAAAGATTCATTTTCAAATGTTTATGACAGTTTCAATCTTGCCGGTGGCTGTTGGGTTCTTGCTATGCAAATTAATGCAAATTTCGTCATTTTGCAATAACTATAAACATTGAGAAATACAACTTAATAGTTCTGAAGTACAAACAGTAGCAAATTCGATAAAATTCTGTCGCGCAAAGCCATTTCATTGATATACCAGGGAATTTTCTTAGAAAAGAGGTTCATCTTTAAAGAGCACATCGACAACCTTTGAAGAAGATACATGCGATACGAAAGGCGCAGCAAGTACTTATGAATCAATAAGCGATCTGACCTCTTAATTAATTAGTGTTTAAAAGCTTAAGACTAGTTTTCGTTTAATCACAGAGTGTTTTTCCCAGTTCCTTTTAAAGTTTTTTCCTCAAAAAAACCCCGTTCAAAAACTACGAAAGCTAACCAACAAATCAATTGGCCAAGTTAGCTATAATATGAAAACATCCAATTGGATCTCATCCATAACATTCACAATGGCAAGAATGTTATGGACCGTTAAATTGACCCCATTTATATTTAAATAAACACCTGCAAACGTAACCGGAGAAATACTATTGTACTACCGCTAAAATACTACTACTACTACTACTATTTTTCAAAGTAATAAACGTAGCTGCAAATAAATGGCAGTATAGCAATTGGCTAGTGAGAATTTGGCTCGATTCAAAGTTAACCGAACAGTAGCTTTCTGGACTCGGCAGTGATTAGACGTGTTACCGTGTACTCCTCGTTAAGATCAAACAAAGCAAGTTTTTTTTATCTCGATAGTGACTGGCTGACGCTCTCTCGGAATGGAGACCAGTGTGAAGAGAGACACTCGTGGCAAAAGGGGAAGACCCCCTAATGTGTTAAAAAGCGATCACGTGATGGAGGGCCGTAGCAGGTCAAACTCAAGAGGAAACCGATATTCGCTACTCAGCTCAGATGAGACTGAGATGAATTTGTAATTTTGTAATTTTTTATTGAAATTCAACGGACCATATTTGGCCCCCTTGAAGCGTTTAAGTTTAGTACAATACATAGCTTAATACTATTTACATCTAACGGGTGACCGGTTGCACCCCACGAATAGAAAACAAAAACGCGGATCTAGACATGTCAGGTTCAAAACGATCACAGACTGCATTAAATTCGCGGCACATAACAAGAAACGGGTCTGAGGATCCAAAACGGGTACGACGAACCTCAACGTCAAGTAGCGTTCTAGCACGGAGTGTTCTCGCAGGGACGTATAAACAGAGCCCAGAGAGAAGTTCCGGCGCGTCAATATGATGGTCAAGTAGGCCCGCAACAAACAATCTCTGCGCGGTACAGTTACGCTGTCTGAGCGAGTCGAGGCCAAGTAACGCGCATCGTCCATTATAATCGACCGGGACACTCCAGGAGCGTAAGGCCAGCCGCGTAGCCTTTCGCTGGATCGACTCGAGGCGCGCCTGTGGACGCGGGCCCGACGGCCACCATACCACAGAAGCGTACTCCACGACAGACCGAACTAACGAGCAGTACAGCATCTTTATGGAGGCGGGATCATCGAGCTCGCGTGTAAGTTGCCTCAGCAGACCAATCAGCTGGTTCCCCTTCGCGACGACGTGTTCCAGGTGGTCGTGGAAGCTCAACTTTTCGTCAAGGAGCACTCCTAAGTCACGAACACAGCTTTTCCGCTCCAGGACCACGCCGTTCAATGAGTACCCGTGAACTAATGGTCTACGGCTTCTAGCAAACGAAATTACGGAGCATTTGTTGGCGCATAGCTCAAGACCGTTCAGGGTACACCACGACTGGAAGGTCAGCAAGACGGCCTGGAGTTGGACCTGGTCGGCATGGCTTCGGATCGGAAGGAATAGCTTCGCATCGTCAGCATAGAGGAGGTGGCTGCCAGGGGGTAGTACAAGCGTGACGTCGTTGATGTACAGCACAAAGAGAAGCGGCCCCAGGTTGCTTCCTTGCGGTACCCCCGAGGTGGCACTGATGCTGCGCGACGTGTGCGATGCACATCTGACGCAATATGAACGGTCACTCAGGTAGGACCGCATCCAGGCCAACAGGCAGTTGGGCAGTCCCAGGACGCGAAGCTTGGCGAGCAGCAAGGAGTGCGGAACGCTATCAAAAGCAGCTTTGATGTCCGTGTAAATAGCGTCGACCTGGGAGCCGGCATCAATCACTCTATGGCAGTTGCTGACAAACTCAACGAGATTGGTAACTGTTGATCGTTTTGGGGTGAACCCATGCTGAGCCGAGCTGACGTAATTCGAAGCTGCGACAAGAAGCGGCTTATAGACGAGCAGCTCGAACACTTTGGCGCAGGCGCTTAATGATGTGATGCCTCGATAATTCGCAGCGTTGTTTTTGTCGCCTTTTTTGTACACTGGGACCAGCCACGAAGCTTTCCAGGTCGCAGGGTAAATTCCCGACCGAAACGACTCGCGGAAAATTGCGACCAAGATAGGGGCCAAGGCAGCAGCGCAGCGTTTCAGGATCAGCGACGGAATCCCATCAGGTCCAGGTGAAGTGGATGGCTTCAATCGCTTGATCCCCTTTATCACGGACTCTACATCGACCGATGGCAGGTTCGGGGCCATGGCGTCCTGCGGTACGTAAGCGAGCGCATCAGCTATCCGACTATGGTCAACAATGTCCGGAAGGAATGTGTCAGCGAAACGCTCTGCGAATATGTCACAAACCGCAGACGGGGAGTTGCCGCTTCGTCCGTTGTAGCGGACACATCCAGGAAAACCGGTGGATTTCCGTCTGGCATTCACGAAATTCCAGAGAGCACGAGGGTTTTGGCGTGAACGCGTGCCTAGGCGCCGTACGTAACCTTGGTAGCGGAATTTGTTGTATCGTCGATGTAGAGTGTGAGCAACATTGAAATTACCTCGCGACGTTTGGCAACCTCGGGATCGATATATGCGATAGGCGGCAGCCCTGGCCGTCTTCAACCTTTGCAGAGTCCGGTCACTCCAGGGAGGACCACGTTTCGGGCGCTTTAACGGCGTGCATTCATTAAGCGCGGACACCATAAATGCAGCAAATCCATCGACAGCGAGGTCAAGGGAAGCATAGTTCGTGCACTCGAAGTCGGCCGCAAACGAAGAGATGAGCGCAGAGAGCTTGCCCACGTCAGTCCGCGCGTAATTGAGGCAAGGTGTTGGCGCAGGAACAGTCAAGTCCGCATGAGGAACCGAGAAAACCAGCTCAAGCGGAGGATGATAGTCATCCATTGGAAGGAGAGGGGTACTGCAGGTGGTTACCGGCGAGCAGGCTGAGGCGACGACACAGTTTGCAAAAATCAAATCAAGCACTCGCCCAGAAGTGTTGAAGCAGCAATTTAATTGGAATAGTCCGCTACGGTGCATTCCATCGGCAAACTGAGCAGAAAGTGCGGAACGCGTACGCGGCTCATAAAATACAAACGGAACATCCGGATCAGGCTGAGCAATGTTCCAAGAAATCGCTGGCTGGTTGAAATCCCCAAGGAGAAGGATCCCGTCACCAGGGTGAAGAGTCGCACATAGTGCGCTGATGCAATCCTCGTATGCACGGAGCGTGGTAGCGTTAGCGGAGAGCCTAGGCGGGAGGTATCCCGCAACAATAAGCAGGCGAGTGTTTCCCAGGTGAATGATGACACATGTGAGCTCCAACGACGGCTGCCTCGAAGGGAATTCCCGTGACGTCAGCAGGCGGGAGCACGCAATTAAAACTCCACCGCCGCGAGAGCAAGTACTGTTGACTGAGTCACGATCGCAACGGTACACCCGAAAGCTATCGTCAAAAAATAGCGAAGAAGGCAGACTGGGATCAAGCCAGGTTTCGGTCAGCACCACCACATTGAAGTCGGACTCGGACACAGCTAAACGGAGCTCATCAGCCTTCGTGCGCAGACCGCGCACGTTTTGGTAATAGATCGACAAACGGGAATTAGATGCGCGGCGGGGTGTAGTAGTCCGAGTAGTCGAGTCGCTGTGGTTGATGTAACGGGAAGCCCGGTGCGTAGTGTCAAGCGGTGCAGGACGGGAGCACTGACGGGACGATCGCCCCGAAAGTAGTGCGTTACTGCAGAAAAAAGTTGTCAAGAGAAGTCTGATGCAACTTTCTCATCGCATCATTACGCATCACGGTGTTTTTGATCAGCGATGGGCCTTCAACGAGCGTCACGTTTGGAGCCTCGGATGTATCGTTCATGGTGCCGTTGCTGAAGTGAGCAGAAGTGTGTGTAGGAGTGTTTGTGATGGATGGTTGCACTACCCGACAAACAAAGTTGCGCGACGGCGGGTTTAGGTGCAACTTTTTCCATACAAAACCCGACAAACAAAGTTGCGCGACGGCGGGTTTAGGTGCAACTTTTTCCATACAAAACGCCCGGGCGATGAAAGTGCTACCCCAGTGCTCCTCTCCGCGAGTCTATACTTGCAAGCGGTAGCACAACATCGCAAACAAAACACCGCGACGAAGCGATGCATCAGGAGGAATTTCCTCATCCCACCCCTGATGGACCCATACTTGCAGATGGCACTGCAACACGGACAGGTTCGGACCAAGGCGCATTAAACAGGGTAGGTTTGGTAAATGTCGTTAAACTTTTCAAACCACAAAAACCCTGAAGTTGAATCGGAAAATTGATTCATATCAAAACTTAACCATGACTACGATGAAGGCACTTAAAAAATGAGTTTTATGAAATGTCCATGAAAACCATTTTTTTAACTGTCAGTATTTTCTATGTATTGCTGCGTTAAACGCAGTAAGGGACTTTCTCTCGCGCTTCTCAGGCGACATCAAACTTCGCAGGAAGTTTTTGAACTTCTTGCTTCAGCGTATATACTCGATCAATAGGTTGAAAATTAGCACTGCACTTGTTTTATCTTGAGCAGTTGCGAGAGTAAGAACGATCGCTCGCACAGACACCAATCGATAACGTAATGCTATGATGTTCGTTGTATACAGCTGGAAAAAAATATTGTTTATTGATTACTGCGAAAGCGAAAAACCAAAACAATCGCTATACATTTCTCATACCATGATTCATCATGATTCATAATGTAAAGAAATAAAATATTATGTCAAAAACATGGATCTTCTATCGAGCTATTACTTTCAGTCGTAGAAGTGTAGTGGAGAATTAAAAAACACATTTTTAAGTGACTGAAAGCAAAATAAGTGAACCAGATCCAAATATTGCGCAAAATAGAATCAATGTGTTCAGTTTTATATCAATCATCACTTCAAACACTGCTCATAATTACCAAGCAATGAAGAAAAAATAAAATATTATTTTGACAATTAATTATGAATTTGAACCAAATGTCAACAAGCCAAAGTAAACCAACCTACAGCTCTATGAGCCTTGGGCAGTTTTGCCTGCTGTCAGCAGAGTTGTTTTGATTTTGCCACCGCTTGCAGAGTGAAATTGCAGTTCACCAAAAATGTGAAGAAAATAGTAGTATAGCGGCAGTTTTCGTTAATATTCGGTAAGTAAACGTTATTAAGATACATGAAAATCAGAAAAAATCCAAAACTGTGCTAATTTTTATGCATTTTCTTTTCCAAAGTTCAACGCAAGCAACAGCGGCACCAGAAGCCCAACCGCGGTGTCTTCACGCGGTGGAATGCAAGTTACGTGCGGAGATGGCTGATTTTTGCAGTAAAGGCGGCTCCTGGCGAATAAGCGGTTTGTAACGTGGTTTATAAATATATTTCAATAAAAAATGTTCTTTTAATATAAAATTACGACTCGGGAATTTTCCTTTGTATATGATGACAAAATATTGAAAACATCGCCTCCATTAAAACACCGCGCATTGTATAAAAAACATCGCGTCACGTCGTTTTTGTCACGCAACCTACATATTTCGCAGGTTCCATCAGGAGCCCGATGATACCATGAAAAACGCCCCTTTCATAGCGCAACATGGATATTCTTGTTACTCGGGTAGAGATGAACGGCGACGTTCAGCGGTAATCGGCGACGACGAGTGGCGGAGTTCATGATCATGAGATCGAGCCCGCTGGCTATCACGATAACGGGATCTCATCGACGGGATGAATTCCCGGACACCAACGTCGGCGGGCCAGGTCGAGGGAGTGAGAGCCTTGTCCCGGAGGCTCGCAGGGACTCTCACTTTGAAGGACAGCCAGCTCAAACTGTCCGCTTTGGTCCCTTTTTTCAGCAAGCAAAAGGCCGCGACATCTTCGGTGGCCAGACGACGCTTCACCGAGGCAACGACATCATCGGTGGTGACGGCCGTGGAGATGTTCGAAAGCCGTATCCAGATTCGGTCAGTTCGGGGCTCGGGAACAGCGGCACGCATCGGAGAGAGAAAAGTGTCAGTACCAGTAATCTCATCCTTTAACGGTGGTGGTGCCGGGCCGCTGGATGAATTAGTGATATCGTCCGTGATTTGTTTGACAACATCAGACGAATCGACGCCATCATTGTTTACAGTTATGACGCCGTCCGATAACGCGGGCTCCATAATGACACGCCTGCGTTTACCAGCCGGGAAAGGTTGCGAGCCAGAATTGCGCGTTCGCGGCACGTTGGTGGGATGCAAATGTGCAAGGCCACTTCGGATCTCAGCAACCAACGGCTCCATAAGCTTTCCCATTGCAGCCACGGACGAACTGAGCGCGGTCTGGAAGCCGGCTTGGAAGCCCATCTCTTTCACTGCCCGGCTTCGCGGATTTTTCAGGATGGTGGTGCAGCCGTTGCAGCTCCAATGAAGGTCAACATGAACCTTAACCGCGTCAATCAGCGTGGCAGGAAGCTTGCAGCAACCGCGATGGAACGAAGCTTCACAAAAAGCACAAACCATAGTGCAGTCGGCAGCGTCGACCAGTTCAGCGCACGAAAAACAAATAGCGGCCATCGCGAATATGGGTGGGATACGCGGCGTAAGAACTCGACCGGGGAAATTAACGGTAATAGGACGGTAATAGTGCGGTGAAAGGACGAAACTCCAGCGAAACGACTAAAAGAAAACGCTTAGCGAGCGATAAAGTCGAGCAGTAAAATAAACCAAACACAAAATGCAGTGAGAATTAACGAATTATGTTGAAGCACGGTGATTCAGCATCCGAACGAGACAGACGACAACTCGAATCCGGAGATAGAGAGTGGAATGACCTCCACCGATAAGGTATCTATTCTGAGTGATGACCAATTTGGGCCAACAGCAGTAACCGCACCGAAACCCGATCCTACCAGCCAGCAGGTGTCCGGTAACCGCAATAAAGTACCACCAATCTCGGTGGCCAGCAACTCGGTAGCTTGCGTGCACAGGCTACTGATCGAAGCAAAAGTGGTTCGTTATACGACGACACAAAAAAGAACCGGAACGGTCGTTCAACTGACCTGCACCAAAGATTTCCGGACAGTGGTCAAACACTTCAAATCTCGAAACGTAAACTTCCACACGTACCAATTGGAAGAAGAAAAGACGACTAAAATCGTCTTACATGGTCTCGTTGATCTTCCGATCGAGGAAGTATCACAAATATTAGGCGAAGAAGGAATCCTCCCGACTACGATACGTAAACTAGAAGTGCGAAATAAACGCTATGACGAGCATGCCGTCTATCTCCTTCACTTCCCAAAGGGCCAAACAAGCATGCAACTACTGCGCTCAATAAAGGCTCTCTACCACTGCAAAGTGACATGGCAGTATTTTGTTCATCGTGTAGGTCCAATGCAGTGCAAAAGATGCCAATTGTTCGGCCATGGCGCCGCGAATTGCAATCGAGTGCTCAAATGCAACAAGTGTGGAGACGAGCATGCATCCGTTAGCTGCTCGCTGAGTAACTGTACAAACGAACTAGGTAAAATACCAGACCACAAGCTGAAGTGTGCAAACTGCGAGGGCAACCACACTTCAACTTTTACGGGATGCCCAAAGCGACCAGCACCGAGAAAGCCGACTGTTAAGAGAGATAAACAAAGCTACACTGCCGAGGACAAAGACTTCCCCGCATTACCAAAATCCCCCGTGCCCCCCAGTTGGTCTTTATCGTCGGGTACAAACTTGTTCACCCAGAACCAACATCCACATCTCGCCAACAATACACGCACAGATCCCTCCCAAATCTTCTCGCCACAAGCCAACACACACATGTATCCCCAAAATACATCTTCCAGCCACAAAGGGTCGCATCATATCCCGGGATTCGATATTAACGAGATCGGTTCCATTATCCAAGAAGTCTGTTTAGAGCTTCGCAAGTGTCAATCCAGAGATCAAGCGATCGCTATTATCATCCAGCTCACGGCTAAACATATCCTCAATGGAAAATAAGAATCATCTGAAAATCATATCCTGGAACGCCAACGGGCTTAAAAACAAATCTATTGAATTCTTTAATTACTTGAAAAGTGAAAAAATCCAAATCGCTGCTGTCTGCGAAACCTTCCTCAAACCAAACATTCGTCTTAACCATGCAGATTATAACATCATTAGGATAGATCGAATAAGTAGAGAAAAAGGCGGGGTGGCTTTGATTGTCGATAAGAGTCTTGTTTATGAAACCTTAAAACATGTTCAATTGATATGTCTCGAAGCGGTAGGGGTGTCCGTACAAACGGCAACAGGAAAACTCACGGTATTGGCATGCTATAACCCCGCGCCGGTTAAAAAATCGGCCCATGAGCGCCGGGGCTCACCACCTTGACGGCGTGGGTTCGAATCCCAACCGAGACCGGACCCTCCCCTGTACGAGATGATTGACTATCCACGTACTACAACAGGGAAACAAGTCTCGTAAGCCCTTAACGGGCAGGCATGACCAAGAGGTCGTTACGCCAAGAAGAAGAAGAAGAAGAAGAACCCAGGCTCTAATAGAAGCCATCAAAACTTCAAGAGAGACATTCGATGCCTTTTAAATATTCAAGGCAGTTTAGTCATATGCGGTGATTTTAATGCTAAACATCGTCTATGGAACTGTAGCACAGCAAATACGATGGGAAAAACCCTTCTTGACGTGACGCAAGAGGAACATTTTTCAATTCTCCATCCTGACGATTATACCTTCTACCCTAGCGATCACAACTGCTCGCCATCCACGCTCGATTTAATATTGTCAAACTGTTTCCATGAAATCTCAAAGCCTATTAGTGTCACACAGTTCTCTTCAGATCACCTGCCAGTCATCTTCAACATAAAAACATCTAACATCTCAGTTCGAAGTAGACCAATGATTCCAAACTATGGCCAAGCAAACTAGAATAATTTCAAAACCTATTTAAACCGTAGCATACACTTAAATCACTTAAACCTAGCAGAAATTAATCACCCTGATCAAATTGACACTATGATCAAATACTTAACCAAAATTATTATACATGCCCATGACACATCCGTACCTCTTGCCCCTACAGACGGATATAAACTTATCCTACCAACAAACATTACCAACAAAATAAAGCTTAGGAACTCTTATAGAAGACGGTGGCAAAGATGCAGGAGGAACTATTTTCTCAAAGATATGCAGAACACACTAACTAACGAAATCAAATCAGATATCGAAAAACTCAGAAATGAATCGTGGGGTAAAAATCTATCCAAGATTAACAGTTCTGCAAACAACAACCGACTCTGGAGATTCATCAATATAATTAAAGGCAAGAAAATGGCAATCCCACCGCTTCGAATAAACGATAATACACTAATCACCCCAAAAGAAAAATGCGAGGCATTTAAACAATGTTTTGAAAAAGCAAACGATTCCACTAGGAATTACCACAGTATGACCATACCGTGGAGGATGCATTAAACACATTCTTGAACTACCACAACTCCGCCGACTGCCCGCAAGCAAATAATCTGTTTACAGTTAAGGTAGTACTAGCTATCATCAAAAACCTAACTGGAAAAAAGTCTACTGGAGCAGACAGCGTGAACAATAGATCCTTGAAAAGACTGCCAAAAAAAGCATTAGTTTTCCTCACATTTATCTTCAATTCGTGTCTAAAACTAAACTACTTTCCCGACGCGTGGAAGATAGCAAAAGTTTTACCGGTAGCTAAACCTAACAAAGACGTTTCAGTACCTGAAAATTATCGTCCAATTTGTCTCCTGAGCTGCATGGGTAAAATCCTAGAGAAGCTGATATTGAAACGTTTAGTAAAACATTTAAACAACCATCAAATAATCCCCTCATTCCAATACGGCTTCCAACCTGGACTTTCCACTTCTCACCAGATACAAAGACTCTGTAACAACATAAAAAATAATAGGAACATCAAAAAATCAACAGGCATGGTTCTACTCGACTTAGAAAAAGCTTTCGACACAGTTTGGCACCAGGGTCTAATATATAAGCTTATTTCTTTTAATTTTCCTCCAAAAGACATCCTCATGATCTATTCGTTTCTTACCAACCGCGTGTGCTCAGTACATATTGCATCTACTACCTCCGAGACTTTCAAACCCCGTGCAGGCCTTCCACAAGGAAGTGTCCTTTCCCCTACACTATTTAACATATTCACGGCAGATCTCCCAAAAATGAAGTTTATAAAGAAATACGCCTTCGCCGACGACTTCGCCATGAGCTCGTCCAGTGTATTCCCAAAAACAGTAGCCAAAAACCTTAATCATGGCATGCTTAAGTACAGCAATTATTGCAAAGATTGGAAACTTAAAATCAACAACTCTAAAACCGAAGCTATTTATTTCTCTCGTTGCACTAGCAACAGGAAACTCCCGAGTCGCAACTTGACCATCAATAATGTTGATATTAGCTGGAGCAGCGAGGTGAAATATCTAGGAGTCACACTAGATAAAAGACTTACCTTTAGTAAACACATCGAAGCTAAATTAATAAGCGGAGAAAAATTATTGAAATCCCTCCATTGCTTCTTAAATAGAAAATCAAAACTGACGCTTAATAACAAACTACTAATCTATACTTCGATCATCAGACCTGTACTGGTTTATGCATGTCCGGTATGGTCGAATTGTGCAGAAATACACCTATCTAAGCTTCAAAGGTTTCAAAACAAGACTCTTAAACGAATTTTAAATCTACCCCCCTGGCACAGCACTAACGATATACATAGAAAAACGAACATCAAGAAAATGTCACAGCATATAGGAAACATCTCTCATAAACACAACAACCGATTAATCTTACGGCACCGCGATCGACGGTAATTATTGTTATTCAATTAGTTGTTAAGTATTAGGCTTAGATGTTTTGTACAAATAGGATATTAAGGTAGCTAGTAGATATAACTCAAAAATGATAGGCAGAGGGTTTTTTCACATTTTTCCCTGTATCAAACATTCACGGCCATCCTCCTAGGAAAAATTCATACCCGCAAACAGCAGCAAAAACTTATATGTATAGAGTTGTGGTAAAAACCGAAACCTATGTTAATCCAATGTAAAATCACTTCAAAATTGTTCCCGATAAAAAATAAACAAACTGTAACTGTAACTGTAAAGATAACGGAACACTTTCAATGGATAGTTTTTTTTATTAAATATATTTTCTAACAATGCTAAGAGGCTTTATAGAAACAGGACGCAGCATATAAGAGCTACATATTTGCTCACATCATCTGAATGATCAACAATAGATTACGTAAACACTTAATGACATTAATACCATTATAGTATCTTTTAATACTGTGCCATCTTAAATCGATTGATAACAGGACTATTGATTAAAGATGAGTGAAGGTAAAATAAATATATTTCCTTAAAGAAAACTTCTTGCAAGTGGCGTTGATCAGTTTGATCTAGGGTCAAAAAGGGAGAAGAAAAAAATGTATAAAAATGCATACCACGGGACCTTTTCATGACAGGGAGTTTTCCATTGTGGCCATACGTAATGTAAAGAAAAACCACTTACGATATAATAAATTGGATTTACTTTTCCCAGTCAGTTTCTAAGACGTAGACGAGTAACGAAGTTGTTCCTTAGGGGATAGCAGAACATGTTTAATAGCTACAGTCTATTTAAGGGTTCCATGCAGTGCCCCGTAGCAGAATTAAAGGTGTGATGGAAAAATGGTCTAATTCTTTTATGCTTTTGGCTAAATTATTCCATTGCCAAATAATTAATTACACTGTTAAGCATTTACTTCTTGTTAAGCAAGCTATTCATAAAAAAATAGAAAATCAGTTCTATCTCAGTGTGGTCAATTATTTAAGAGACAATTGAGAATCATCGTTTGGGGTGTCTGGAAAAATAAATCATTCGTTTTATTGTATAACATTTAACTTATATAAGATATTTAAAGCATTTTGGACGCTATACATCAAATCGTCTTTAAAATGGCAAAATTATCCCGAACAATCAATACATTGGTGTCAACAGTCCTTTAGCTAACGTGAATTAGTGTTTACAAACATGCCACATCAGGCTTGGTCTGTGGTGTGCCTTTCGTACAAATCTCTTAATGACCTTATTTGCCATTGGTCACAAGGTCTGTATCCGGAAATGAACAAACCGAGTCCAAAGCATAAGGCTCTTACTGAACGGCGTTCCTCAACAGACTAACGTCGACGTGTTGTAAGTTGGCTAATAAGTGTAGCAAAATAATCTTCTCTACCATGCTATGCTTTCTACTACGTATGGTGTACGGAACGACATGAGACACCCCACACAACACATATGCATGTAAATCGAATATCAACTTGAAATAATCGTACTTCTATGCAATATGATTGAATCGTAAATGATGCTAAAATAATGCCTATACGTACAAAAGTGGAGGCGCTAACCGTACATTGTTCAAAATGTATACGTTTAGTCGTATATTTTCTAAGTCGGCAACATATACGACTTACGATCTACATCAGCCGTACATTGTTCGTATATCTATACGTATGCATAAAGAAAATCGTATTACATTCTTAATCGGCATCATATGCAACAAAGAATATACATTGCTCGTACATTGTCTATGCATACTGCGATTCCGATTCGAAATATACTAATATGAGATTCAATTTATTCAACTTAATACGACTTCGTGTTGTGTGGGACATAATCTTCCCACACAACATATATGCATGTAAATCGAATATCAACTTGAAATAATCTTGAAGTACTTCTATGCAATATGATTGAATCGTAAATGATGCTAAAATAATGCCTATACGTACTAAAGTGGAGGCGCTAACCATACATTGTTCAAAATGTATATGTTTAGTCGTATATTTTCTAAGTCGGAATCATATACGACTTACGATATACATCAGCCGGACATTGCTCGTTCATCTATACGTATGCATAAACAAAATCGTATTACATTCTTAATCGGCATCATATGCAACCAAGAATATACATTGCTCGTACATTGTCTATGCATACTGCGATTCCGATTCGAAATATACTAATATGAGATTCAATTTATTCAACTTAATACAACTTGGTGTTGTGTGGGTTGGTGTGGTAATGTAGAGTAGCTCTTCTACCTCAAAACGTACAATAAATTCTACAGTTTTGAGTTTATTAGTTGTTTTCACTGAAAAATTATCAATTTTCGAACACACTTTTTTATCGCTATTATGACTCTACTTGTACAGCAGTTTTGTTCACATTGAATAAAATATATGTTTTTTATATGCTTTAAGTAACCTTTAAAATAGTTAAGAAACGCAATTTACGTAGATTAAAAAAAAACGTTATAAACAGAAAGGAAGTATCAAGTGATACCATTGATGGTGGTACAACATGTGCGGAAAGTTGTGTATAAAAATTCTCTAATGTGAAAACCAAATTTGCTTATGGATAATAAGTATTTGTATTTGTTTTGTACTAAAAATTCACATTTATTCGGTTAATATTTCTTTCATTTATACCAAAACGGATAACGCTATAAACAAGCCTCTATTAACAAAATCATAGAAAAAGAACTAAAAATACATTTTTGTTGCCACAATCACGTATCCCAGCCAACAAGACATTTTAGTTTTGTGGTTTTGAACCATTTCATTGTTTCATAGTAAAGTAGCGTACATGTTGCGAAAGGATAAACAAATGAAATGAATGAACGTACGCGTTTGGCGATGACAGTGAGTGCCCTTCAATTCCATTCAACAGAACACTGTAAACATACAATGTCGACCCCTGGTCTACGGGACATTATTGAAAAACAATGCGCGTTTTCCTGCTGATTGTTGCTCAGCATTGTTACAGATTCTTCAGATTACCAACTGTTGATGCTGTTGTGCGACAAAGCATGTTAGCAACATCATAACAATGAAAAAGGTCTATTGACTACAACATGTAGAAGATTCTTGATCTGGTACCATGGAGGATCTGGCATCCGCAATGCTTCACTATTGTTTGCAGTATTTTTCTATCAATAAAGAATTAAAGTTGAAAAGGTTAAAAAAACCAATTGGAAAAGAAAGAAGCATCACTAAATTTCGATTCATAATAATTATGCTGCTTATAAACGCTTGGATAAATAAAATTAAAAAAAAAACCGTAGAATCATCAAAAAACCTCTTCGAAAGTATTTTGTTTAAATTAAAACCATTTAATCAAACATACCCGCTGGCGTGAAGATAAATGTCGAACCAATTATCCATCATTCCGAATCGCCAACATCCGCCAAACAATGGCACGGTGAATCTATTTCCAATTTGTTTCAATTCAAGCCGGCGGCAAAAGTTAAGAATGGTCAGTTTATTATCGACAGCGGCACCCGGTGGTGCTGACCTAACAAAGCACACTTTCCACCGAAGGGACACCGGTTAATGTTATCTTCATCACGGCAATCCTCTCCATGGCCTCTGCCGATTGTGCATTTGTGTTTTGTGCGACGAGTTTACGAGCGAACCGGGTGTCCTTCTCCATGGGATCCGGCCTCGATGGTGTAACCGGTCACGCTAGAAGCGCTGCTGGCCTCCGGGGTGCTAAAAAACTTTTCCAATAAAGCAAAGGTTTCATAACCCATCCAGGGGCGTAATGGGAAACCGTAACCGGAATAGAAAGCCAATGCTACCACCTCGATGGGCACCGGGATGGTCAGTGAAAGGACCACGGAGAAAAAAAAATGAAGACAAAAAACACGATCCTTCTCGGAGCAGCCCATCGTCTCAATTGCTCGAGGATAAACAAAAGAATCGGACCGGACAGCGGATCGCGCACAGAGACGAATGACGATCCGTTGGACGATTGCGGATTACATCGTGATGGGATAGGATTACAACCCTTTAACCTCGAGATCCCATCCCCTGCGGCATCACGAGTGGCAGCATCATCATCCGTAAAGTCGCCGATTGTCGTCGACGGCTTGAAAATGTAGCGAAAAAGTTAACATTGTCAGGACACGATTGTATGCTGTAAGGGCAACCCGGTCGGATTGGCATCTGTTTGCATTCCGATTCTCCTCCGGAGCTGCACATCACACTGTACGTAGGATCGAGTAGGTAATTCAACACCTGGATGACATTACGCTCTTCTTTTTAGTCCCTGTGGCTGGATGTGATATTCGTCGAATTTCACCCAACTCAACCGACGGGTTGGAGGTTTTTATAGGATCCCATCATTTTCGTTACCCTCAAACGTTCGCGGCGTTGATGGGCGAGTATGGAGTTGGTTGAATTTCACGGTCGGTAATTTCCGACGACTTTACGTTCCGGATCTGTGCTGCTGCGGTGGATTACGGCGCCCACTCATAACGCGAGCCGGTGGTAAACGCAATGCTCAGCTGAATTATCGGCCACGAGCAGCGTTGGTCGTACCGAGGTTCGTACAAATCCTTGGTTGGTAGGGGCTTTATCACTACATTAAGCCACAACAATGAGCATACAGTTGGGTTTGCCTCAATGGCTGCGGTTACTGCTAGAGTAATTAAAGTTGTATCATTTGCAGCAATGCTTCATCGGGATAGTACATTGAATGTGTAAACAAATATTTGGTCCTCGAAACATGGCTTGGAAAGCTTGGAAAATGGGATTCAATAAATTTCAGTAAAATGTACCTTATTACGAAGTACCACTGTGAAGCACTTCTTGTATTTCACTTTCCAACCTAACCTGCTCAAGCCTCGACTTTCCATCATCAATGACCCGAGTATGTCCAGTTTCCAGAGGAACAGGTTTCGAATTTACCAAACGCAAAAAGAGACCAAACTAGCTCGGAATGGATGGAATCGTCGGATATTGAGGATGCTGCGGTTGAACACCCAGCAGTCTCTCGGTTCGTCGGTTCGTTCACTGGCGTTCACTGGGAAAGCCATCATAACGGCGCCTCGGGCGGGTGTGTTTGTTTTTCTCCTACCCCCGGTGCGATGGTGTCTGGAAAAGGCGTTCTTGCGGGAAAGCCAAGAGTGATGTTTCACTCCTTTGGCTACCGTGATGCCATACGGTCGGTCTGAGCCGTCGATAGCGTGCATAGGGGAAAGTGGGGTGCAAACAAACCAGTACATATGAACTGAAAATTAACAAATGTAAAATTACAAAACCAACATTATTGATATGTGTCGTATTTGGCCGTATTAGAATTTATGAAATGCATTCGAAATTTGAATGAAATTCTAAATTATTGCTTATTCTGTGTTGTTTTGTAATTCAAGATGGGCTCCAAAATTCATGCAAGTTTTTGTCAACCAATGAGGACTTTCTGTTTCTTCTTCTTCTTGACGTAATGACCTCTTGGTCATGCCTGCCCATTAAGGGCTTACGAGACTTGTTTCCCTGTTGTACGTGGATAGTCAGTCCTCTCGTACAGGGGACGGTCCGGTCTCGGTTGGGATTCGAACCCACCCCGTCGAAATGGTGAGCCCCGGCGGTCATGGGGCGATTTTCTAACCGGCGCTACCGCTCGGCTATCGCGGATCCCGAACTTTTTGTTAAAAAATGCATTATTTTGATGATTCTGATTTTTATAAATCACATACCGTTGAGAAACATGCGCCTAAAAGTGGAAATTTGAAGTTTATCTTTTTGTAGGAATCATCAGGCACTCTTGTGTAATTACGTGTCAGCCGATTTGAATTCTTCCATTGATGATTGAAGGTTTGCTCAATTTGACAATCTTTAAAAGTGTTAACTCCCCTCCATATGTTGGAAAAGGTAGATAGTGGTTTTTTTCGTGAAGGGTAAATTTGATACCACCTTCGTTAATGTCTAACAAATAGCTTCAGAAAACTTCACCATTCTCGAACCTATGTTGGGGTAAGGATTGGGACTCATTATGATCATCATCCATTTTTTACATAGTACATATTGCTCATTGCTTCGTGTCATTTTGTACCACTTGTTTGAAAAAAGTGTGGATAAAATCGTCGTGAAAAATTTTATTTTTATTAAATGTCAGTTTTATTATTATTGTGTTATATTTGTCCACAAGGAAGATTTCAATGCAATGAATTATTTATATAGAAGTGCTGCAGTTAAATGATTATTCCGTTTTAAGGTTGTATATTGCCTCCCCTTCTCCTACGTATGTTCCTATGTCGCTATGGCACACCAAAACGGCTTTCAGGACCCAAGTGCCCCCATGAAGAAATAGCTCATCGTAACCTGACTACAACGTAGCGGTTTTGGGATTTTGTTTCTCTGTTCCGAGGGAAATGTTTCCACTGGGAGGGGTAAACGGTACAGCTGTTAAGAGTATTTACTCCTCGGAAAAGCTTCCGGCCATGTGAGACGCACGTCAGGCATGGTATTGGTTGGTCGGGACGGGGCAATAATCTTCACCGAGGGAGTTGGGCGAAAATTTTGTTTTATATATTTCGGAGCAAATCGGATTCTTTTCCTGGCAGCTTGGCGACCCACCACCGGCACTGTGTTGCCACCACTCCGGCGAAAACTTTTGCTCGTTTTCCGTCCCCACCAACGGAAAACGGCCGAACGCGAGATTGATTGTATCGGAGCAACCTGTTGAGCCGGCTTAGGCGAGCGGTGTTGAAGTAGGATATTAAGAAAGGTGCTTCACATGTGTACGAACGAACGAACGAACGAACGAACTGCGTGGAAAGCACCAACCACCGTTCCTTATCTTCCAGTCCCGATGTATGAGTTCGCGTTCGTGTTCGCCTTCTCCGAACTGGTTGCACGTGCCAAAATGGATGACAAACAGCTGGATCACATCTGCACAAACGGTTGGAAAACGAGAAGATAGGTAGCAGCTTCAAATTTGAAGAAAAAGGTTGATTCTCGTGCATGATGATAACAGCTTCATTAAAGGTTTGGCAAGCAGTTTGGGTTGGCCGGGAAAAGGAAATGCGGGATTACTTGTGAAACATGTGTGTTGTTATTATTTAGGCATATATTTAATACCAGGGCGTAAGAAGAAAGAGAGGCCTCGAATTGCGCCTTGTATTTCAAAGAAGGGACGGATTTGAATATGTTCAATTATTTTTTATCCCTGAATAAAGCAAATAAATGTTACATCCCAGTTTGAGAACGAGAAGGAACTGAAAATGTGTTCACTTTATTGTAATTGATTTACTAACCAGTACAAACGAAACTTGTCTATAAGCTGCTAAAACCGACCTATTTATGTTGACTAATTTCCGTATTATATTAACTTTTTTGCAATAAGCATATCAATTCATAGGAAATCAGATATCAAAAGGATGATATCTGAAACAGAATATCATTCTCTAGCGCATTTTATATTATTTGTAATTCAATTCCACATAAATAATCAAGAAGAATAGTTTACATCAATTGTTAAATGTATCAATTGTTGGCGACTACTACATTGAAGTTTACCAGACGTATTGATTTCCAAAGCGAATGGAAGATTATGTTACTAAAAGAAAAATAATAACAAATTGAAATTACAAGTAACAATGTTTTGCAAAAATAGCGGTGAAACTGTATTGACCAAGTTAATTGATTATGGTACCGTTGTTTCTTGGTATGCAATGGGTCAAACAAATTAAAAAAAATATATAGGTGTATTTTTGAACTCTAAGGAAAACCTTGTTTTGTTTGGAAAACCGTTCAGTCTTTTAAAAATATTTTAACCTTTCAAATTTATTGCTATTAGATACCAAGTAACTGGTGAATCTTTAAATACAGTGCGTTTAATAAAAGGCTATATATTATATTCCCCTTTTCGTATGGCTTTGTCGTAGGTTCTGGACCATCACTTACATACATAACACGCATTATCCTCACTATGCACACAATATTGTAACGCAATATTTCCAGCAATCTCGGAACTATTTTTGGAACCTCCCAAGACACCTCTTTCCAGCAGCTCGACAATCGTCTATTCCGATGGACTACCACCACTCAATAAACGCTGGTTTGCCAATCATACACATTTCCCCCACCAGCATATTCTATTGCTACGCCATCTCGAGCTATTGCTCAAATCCCTAAGCAAGTCTGAGTCCGTCTACCGTGCCCTGTTCGCTCTAATACGATGCATCGATGATTCGTTTTTCATCGATTCCCAAAAATCGACGAACAGAAAGTCAACTGCTTTCCCTTGAACGTGCTGCATCCTGCTCGTTGTTTACTAATGTTTCGTCTCTTTCGGTGCCTCGGTGAACCATCGTGAAGTGCCATTTTGTATGGTTTCCATGGGTACGAAGCTCCACGACGAACTTTTCGACCAACGTAAAAGCGAAGGAGTGAGCGAGCGAGCATGCCCAATGGAGGCGCCCAGTCCGACACGCGTGCAACAGGCTTCCACAGTGTTGCTTCGGGCTCGCCAGATGATGGAAAACACGGAAACGAAAGCTCCGAACGTGGCGCTTATCAGTCGCCGGAGTCGTCACGAGCACGCCACTTGCTTCAGTCGTACTCGAACCGTGGCGAGTTCCGGTAGAGCGTCCGTGGCGCGTTTACTTTTCCGAAACAGGTGCACCGGAAAGAGACCATCACTCCGGTTCTCGTGTTGCTCATCGTTCTCGTGGTGGTGTTTGCGCAGACAAGTGCCGCCAAGTCCGGTTCCGTTCGCGCACGGAACCATTACGCAGGGACGCAGGAGTTTTTCCTCCGTACGCGTGTCGGCGTGTGTGGCATTGTGTGTGCGGCTCGTGTGCAACCAGTTGCAACCGGAGCACGAAACCGTCCAGCGGATGGAGGCTTTGCACTTCCGGGCTATTGCGTGATACGATGCACCCCGAGTGCAACCGGTGGATCGTCACCCGAACAGCCATCAGTCGTTGGGAAGACGTGCGCGCGAAACCATCGGTCATGCAGAGTTGGCTCCCGCAGCTGCAAGCAGCAGGAGAACGATGGCAACCAACGGCAAGGACTCAGGCTGGTCCAAAAATAGGTTCCTGCCGGATAGCCTCGGGAGTGCGCCGTAGCTAGGATAACAACTGCTCGAAGGCCATCGGATCGGAGTTCCGTCGCTTTCATCGCAAAGCGAAAAACATTTTCCGACTTGGTGTTTCGGTTCCATTTTCTCGTACCGACCAAACTAGCGTGCGGCGGAGTGCAATCGTATCGGCGAGTGGGCGAAACGGAGTATTTTGTGTGGCTATTTGTGCTATTGGGCGATTCAAATTTAAGGACCAAAGTCAAAGCAACGGAAGAATCGTGTCGCGGGCAGTAAATTAATCTGTCGAATCGTGCAAAACCTGGTGCAGCAAAGCCAAGCCGTCTCGGTGTGGACCAACTCAAACCCCGCTAACATGCATAAAGGGGGTAGTTTTCAATCATAAAACTAATCAAATCGGATACGTTGAGCCCGGGCCTCACCGATTGATGAAAGCTCTTTGTGTAGGCCGAGATTAACATTCGTCCCCGTGCAACGAATACCAATGTTTAGCGGACGGTCATCGGTGCATCGGTGCTACGATGAAACCCGAACGGCCAACAGGTTTGGAAACGCGAAGCATTTGTGCGTGGTGGTGATTTTGGGTTTGTCGATGGTGAATCAGCTCGAGCTCGAACTGCAGTTGGACGGTATCCGTTGTGCATTCATTTAGGGAAAGGAAAAAGAAAAATCAAAACTCATTGCAAGAAAGAGGAAACCACTAAACCTGGTTGTTTATGTCGTTGCTCAATGTGATATGCAGTGAAAATCAAAAAGTGTGCGTTTTTTCTCCAGTGAAGGTTTCCACAAACAGGGGTATCAAGCTTTTCTATGCGTGTACACACTCTCGTTTTTGCAACCTTTTTCCCTGCAAAGGCTTGTAGTCGAAATATTCGAATCCGGCGTGCTGGTTACTCATTGCCTGTGATATCTTTTTATCGTGTGTGTGTGTGTAAGTGTATGTGTGTTCGATGTGCCATCGGTGTGGATCGACGTCCTTTTTCTATGCTCTATTGATAACATCGGTGCGTAAGTGAATTTGTACATCCTCAACCACATAATTATCGTCAATGTCGAAGCTGGTCGGGCTTGTCGCTAGCATAGAATGCGGGTTTTATCGGTGTGTCGGCAACAGTTTTCTCCAACATAACTACAAAAAATAACATTTAGTTGAAAGCCTGCCGATAGACGTGCCATCGGCAGATAACAGTTTTAAATTTTAAGCCCGTACAAACGAAGTGTGTAGAACGATTGCGCAGCAATAATCCTGCGGACGTGCTTCAAGCCGGATGGAAAGAACATCCCAAAAGTGTAATGAAATCTAAAACGTGTCGGTAAGCTTCTCGTGCGCCTGTAGTGTTCTATTCGCTTGGGACCGGACTGAGCAACGAAGGAAAGTCTCGTCGGTCAGGAACAGGTTCTAAGTTCGTGCCGGAGAGAAATTTAGTACGTTTGTGGTGCACGAGCGGGGGTAAAAAAAGGTCCAGCAAGATTGACAAATTGGACCCGAGCATCAGGTCGGCTGGGCGGTTCAATAATTTACATTTTGCCCCCCCTCCACCGTTCTGCCGGGTTGAGTTATAGAAATTGCAAAAATTCGCAACTCTTTTCTATTTCTTCGGCCTCTCTCGGGATTTCTTTATTTCCACCGGTCAAATAATGTTCGCAAGACGGCCTAGCTAAATATTATAGATGCCGTGATTTATCCCGTTCGTGATCCGGCAGGGATTGTATTTCTTATCGTGAATACCATCAACGCTAAAGGGAGAATCCTTCGGTTCGATATGTGACCGGGATTCGCGGGAAGAACTGTCTGAAAAAGTGATCGAATGTTGGGTAAAAATGGAAACGACGTGAAATCGAAGACCTACGGAAACACAAAATGGTGAAAGCATCGTGCCAGAATCCAGAACCAAAAGAGCAACTACCGAAAAGGATAGGAAAAATTTAAACATCCGTTTCCGACAATCAAAAGGTGTAAGGAAGCCTTCCGGTAGCGGTTGCTAGCGAAAGAAAAGTGAAAAAAGGAAACCCTACGTCATAGGTCGTTGCGAAATCGCGAGCAAGCAAGCAAACGTGGACAAAACCTCGTCGTCATAGCAGATCGATGGATTTTCTAAGATGGTGAAAGGACCAAGAAAGGTTCTCTAACTTAACAAAAACAAGGTGAATATTTTGTAGATTTTTACTTTCAAAACATATTGATGTAAACCTTTTCCAAATCGATTCAACCTAATTTTACTATTTCTATGTTCTTTTAATGCTAGTTTTGTATAGTTCGAACATTTATGGTAATTTGTTGAAAAAAAATGTTGTTATGCTTTGTAAGTTGCGAAATGGTTTTGATCATCATTTATCAAATAAAAATTTTTAATTTTGAAAGCCATTCTCGAGAAAAAAGTTGAGTAAAAGGAAGCAACCATTTTATATTTAGAACGTTACATAGTCACAAAACTTAAAATATAGAGGCTGTACTTGCAAAGCAAAATATTTCAAAACATCTTCAAACAATGCAAAAACATTGAGTTTGAACTGAAAAACCACTCCTGAGCTCTCAGGGAAAGGTAAAAAATAAATTACTCCAGTGGTACACATAAACACTGAAAAAAACTTCCACCGGGAAAACTAATTTAATAAATTGAATATAGTGTAGGCATCAATGCCAAAATAAATTGCGAAAAAAACATATCTACTCATTCCATGAATATATTTAAAAGTATTTCCATTGTTTGTCTAATTTGTTTGAAAGCATGTCTTCAAGCATAAGGACGGAACTCAATGCTCATTTCAATTACTGTTGTCAACACCGTTGTCAAGTGTACATGGAAATCGAATCAAACGGCAGACAGTTGGAAGATAAAATCAAAGGCAAGACATTCCATCCATTTTCAAAAAGGCAAAACAATTCGTTCCACTTTGTTGTTGGGTGTTGCTATGGCAAAGAGTCGCCTGTAGAAGGTAGCATGAGAAACACACACTGGGAACAAGTTGTCCTTCATCAAGTGAGGCACAAAGTTAAAAACGTAACTAAATCATGAAAAATTAGTTCAACTTTGCCGAAGCTTTATTCTTTTCAATGTTTTATTGTTTTTATTCTCTATTTGGAAATGCATTGCAACCTATTTTCAATTTTCTTAAACTTATTGAAATACTTATTTTGCTGCTTATAGCTCTAGTTTGAAATGTGGTACAACGTTAATTACTACATACAAAATCCACTGTGTCAGGACAAGAATAAATCCTTAAAATCAATGGAGAATTGACTTTGTGTTACGAAACAAAACCCGCTACGAAGTTTCACATATTTTTATTCCATTTCCTGGTAGCTCAAAGTACGATAGTATAATTATTTTATACGTTTCTGTAGTGGTCATAACTGTTCACGCATTACGAAAAATTCTGGTAAGCAATCTACAAGCATATTTACAAAGGCAGTCTTTTCATCAGCGAGGAAGTTTATCACCAGGTTCTTCCAGACGACAACTGCAAAATTGAACGAAGGATATTACATTTTCACTGAACCGGAACCATGCGGTCCGTTGGTACACAGCGTTGGAAGGTTTCTTTTCCTCCTTTCTACGAAGAATTGTGTCTTGTTGTCTACTTTTATGGTAAATGTTTTCGACATCCTTCGATGATCGAGTACATTTCATGGGACACTGACCTCATGCAGTTGCAATGGCTTGAACTTCATGCATTCGATAAAAAGAGTCAGAAATATTTGTGTTGGAAAGTATTTGCGTTTGAAAATTTAAAAAAGTCATAATTTAACTTGTAATATGAAAGCACTTGCACGAACATAATTTTTTGACAAGTTTTCCTGTTAGGTAGTTAAACGGTTTCTTGATAGCAGTTGATAGATAGCTAAACTATGCATGATGAACATGCTATCATATTTTCTTCTCCCATCTCGGCGTAAAGTAAAGTTTTCATAGAAGCGATACAGGTAGGTGGTATCAGCGAAGCGCAAACCACTCTGCACGGGACATCCTTGCATAATTTGCACAGGAATGCTTTCAAAGCAAAAGTAAACATTTCCCGACGGCCACAGAGTATTCTCTTTGGAGCTCTATGAGGGACGAGCGGATTTTTTTTTCTCGTCCCGCTTCCCATACTTGTTTTTCTACACTACTATTCATCAAATGCATTCAGCGTGAATAGGCTCCGCACATGGAATACGGCTAGAAGTCAGGCCCAGCGATTGCTTCAAGTACCGGAAACGGAAAAAAGAGCTCAGCTCGTCGGGTTAAGCCGGGCCGTTTGCTGTGGCTGAACCTGGCCTCGCATGTGCGATTTTGTAGTGTGCTTGTTGTTTTCCTTCAGACCATCCAACCAACGGGTTTGGATAGATTGAGCTCGTTACGAACGGTAGGGGTTGTGAATTGTCGGAAAAACATCCGCTTATTTTCCGGTATTAAGAAAAGGGATGATCTGGTTGTTTCAAGTATTTTATTTGGTCGATTTAAAAGTGTGTTAGAAAATCGTTTAACATTTTGATTATTTTTTGATGGAATTATTGTATGGTATCTTGCAGCATCTTCGATTTTCTGTAAATTTCATAAGATCACCGATCAAAAGTACCTGTGTTTGTTCACATTGGACAGTGACTATGGAATTGACGCCGAGATGCTGCCAATACATTGGACAATCCATTATTATTATTTTAAGTTGGTGCAAATTAATTCACGTGATATTTTATGTAGGACACAGACCAGCAATCAAATGTTGCTTCTGTCCGTCCATCTGTGCTAGTTAACTGTCTCCGTTAAGTGGAAGTCACGTACTCACTAGGTTGTGCGTAATATTTCATTATCGTACCAAACGTGTGAAAAATCGATCGGAAAAGATAACGTGCATCCGAACCTCACCCGCTTTCAGGGGGGCGTGATATCAACCTGGCAAATGCACAAATTGCTGTGCTTTTTACTGCCAATGGCATTCTGCAAACGGGTTGAACTTTCCCAACGGGCCGAGCATCGAGTTTCGTTGCTCGTGGAATACAAGCGGAACGAATGATTGCACACCTGCAATATACAATCAATTTGAATCACTGTGGGAAGCTTCCTGCTATAAAAAAAGTTGTTCAGCACAGAAAGAGAACAAAAACGAAATTGAAAATCTTTTTGATCTTTTGAATTCGATTTACCTCAATTTTCCTTGCTGTGAGTTGGAATGACTTTTCCACCCTAGTTGTATCGATTATTCATGCATTCGCATGCATGAAACACCAGCTTCCAACAATCGTGCAGCTTACGCGAAAATAAAAGCTTCATGGTTTCCAACGGTCAGTTTTTCGTCGGTAAACCCGGTAGGGAAAAGAAAATGAAAACCCGCGTTAAATGATTCACATTCTATTTGGAAAAGCTTTACATCAGCCCTCTGATGTACGGTAGATTCTTGTCCGGGAGCCCTTTGTTCTAACATCGTTGTTTGACTTCTCCCGAGTATAGCTAAAACTTAAGCCACTAAATTCAAGCAGGAAAAAATCCACTTCGATACTATGTGCAATCGGTTCCGAAATCATCGATTTATAAGATGGATCCAATGTTGGCTGGAGTGCATCGGAAAAGTGCGTGATAAGAATGGAGAAGCTATCGATCGACCTCAAGCATCGCAAGCACTCCGCTCGTGGATCATCAAGCTCATTTTCAGTGGATTTCCTTTTGTCAGAACGTTGGGTCGAAAGCTTTTACATACGATGAATCGACGGTAGGGAATGGTCCCTCCGGTTCATAGTTTACCTCGTACCGGCAATATGGCATATCATCTTATTTTCCATCCCATTAGAAAAGTTGTTGGCAACTGTCCTTCCCGCCCGTCGGGTGGCGTACGTTTGCGGTTTAATTTATTTCATTTCCGAGATTCGCTCCCAGTGCGAGCATATCTGTTTTTTGCGCAAACATTTATTGGAAAATGATTAAATTTGGCTCCACCGCCACTCCGTCCCGCCGCCTGGATGGCCTGGATGGGTCCGGAAAATAGAGGGAAACCATAAACGGGCCCAAACCGAAACGGACGAATGTGTAGCTTATCCAATGGAACCTCCGGCCGTGCTTTTCGCCTCCACCTCGTCGACTCCATCTCGGCATATTCTCGGAGGTATTCAGGTACACACGTACACATAGGCACACGCACGCCGGATCAGCAGCACACAATGCGTGAATTCACCCGTGGTGTTGCAAATCGGGATCTCGGGAGAGCGATGAAAGCATAGGACATAACCATGGGATGGATAGCATGGTAGAGAGGATTCACATGAAACTTGACTTGCAGGTAGCGGAAAATGGATTTCCATTGAAATTCATATTATTTTATTAGCTTTCATGATGTTGTCTTTGTCAGCTCCACACGCCATATGCCAACGATGGTCTTAATCCTTCGTCAATTAGTTTTGCCTCTAAAATTTCCCCCAGTATGATATATGTAGAGAAAAGCCTCAAACCATTCAGCGGTAGCCTCGCTCTTTTCAGTAGGGGCTCTAGTAAGTGTGAAACGACCCATTTTACCCCAGTCTCCCACATGTTTATAACAAATGGAGCGAAAAAATGGTTGGTCAAGGTAAAGCTTATTTACGGTCATTTTGCAATTCCAACCTTCACTCATTCGGGGGCCATTTTGGAAAGATGCGTCTAGCGTTCGGGCGTTCGTCCAAGAAAGAAAACAAGAAAAGAAAACGAATGTGGAGACGGTCGCGATACCATAAAAGACACACCGGGTCGCACTCGATGAGATTATTTTTCCCAACCACCACATCAAAAATGCGCCCGGGTCAAACCATTCGGACCGATTTTCGTGGAAGGGCATAAGCAGTTTACATCTGTACGTGTGCGCAATGGGAGTTAATAGAAAATCGTCTCACTGTGCGAGTGAAATCAATGTGCAAAGTGAATAAGCTTCCGTGTTAAGGGTGTGGTAGCGGGCAGGGAGCTTGGTGGAAAAGCGTGCGGAAAATAAAAATACGAGCTTGGCGATGGATTTTCTTTTCGAAGATAGAGTGATTCGCTTTCGTGCGCGCCGGGAATGTATCATTCTGAAAAGAATCTTCAGCGTGCTATTTGAAGAATGTTAATTGCAATGTAACAGCGACAACCCAGAAAAGGTAGTATGCAACCGAGGGAATCGCACAAATTAGGCTCAAACTGTACGGTGGTATTGCGGACCAGCTTCTTCCGATCGTTCCTTTTGCCTCACTATCGTCCGGTTTCTTCCAGCTCCGGGCTCGGGAACGAATCTCAAAAGCCTAGCCAAGCGATCGATGAGAACATTTGTAATCAAAACAACTCCCTGCGGTGGAATGAAGATAAGATATGATTTTATATCATACATTTTTTTTGCCACCCCTGGGATTTAACAAAGTTGGATCGATTTTTCTTTATCTGATCAGGCAGTTACGAACGGCACCGCCCGGAGAAACCAACGGAAAGCCTGGAATGTTGTCTATTTGTTTTTTACCATTTACCATAATCAGAAAAATAAGATTTCGATATTATGAATACTAATAAACTAAGATTAAATAACATTAGCATAGTAAGCACTCGTAAAAGTTCTTTTTATCATTGTTTATTAGATAAAAAGGAGTGGAAAAACCGCATTCATAATGCTCTGTTCATAATTGAAACTGTTACACAAAACGAAAGTTTTCTGTGACAAACTATCTATACCAAAGGGATATAATTATACCATTACATATCAACAAAAATAATTTGAATTTCAATTGTGGTTGAAAACGAAAGAAAGTACGTGGAATGTTAAACATCTTGGGATTTCTTGAGAAGAAATGGCATTCTCGATGAAAGGCACATTAATTGACAGCATTTTTCATTACACATTTCCCATCAATAGCCATATCGATTTCTATGTTTGCTTTAACCACAGCCATTCTCTGGCGCCTTGGCTCCAGTCCCCGGAGAGCAATATCTACGTTCTACATTAACCCAGCGAAAGCTTGCCTCTGTTGGCCTTTCACCCGCCAGGGAAGGGCCTCCGAATTGGCAATCGAATGCGTTACATTAGGCGCTAGAAGTTGTAGCAATTAGGCCTCGCAGGCACCGCTCCACCGGCGTACGAAATGTATCGGTCAGGCACTACATTACTACACTTCCGCCGTACAGCATCCGGGGCGCGGCGGATGTGCGTGCAGCGTTGATCGGCTGTGCCGTCACATAAATTACCGTCGTAAGTTTTTCTTTCGTCTTCCTTTTCTGCAACCTGCCCGGGAACATTCCGGCGAACGCGAACCACAATAGCATGACGATGGAATTAGATTCAATTTATCCTTCCCTCCGACCGGTCCGTCTGAACGCGAGCTTTTCCTATTGGGAAGGGAATAGAACGCTTTATCCGTTTCATCAGAGCCTTGAAGTTCCGACTATTGATGTTTGTCGACGATGAAGTTCTTCGCATCTCGTAGCGTGGGTGGGCACTCACGACAGATATTGGCTATTAGGGCATGGCATTCAGCTGCATACGGTTATGCTAGTTCACTGTGACAGCAAGAAAGGCTCCAGAGCCATCGCTCCGAAGATGTATACATTTGATGTTTTCCTGCTGCGGAATTCAAATGATGTCCTTGCCATATCGCAACGGAACTAAAGCGCTGACCATCAAGCAGCGATAAATTGGGAAAATAACATCAGAAAAGTTTGTTAGCTATGGACTTTAGCACCGTTTCAAGAATTTGAACATTTGACGTTTGGCGCTCCAACACAACATCTGTACTCGTTCAAAATGGTTTACGATTCCCAACAACTTTGCAAACCGATTATGCACAATCGCGTTAAAGTTGATTAGCATAATTATACTTGACAGTTGTTGCCAACACATTCACCCCTTCTTTTGCATGGCCATTCGCGTCGATAATTGCTGTCCGATGAAATGGAGTTATAATTTATGCCTAAATATTTTGCATATACCGCGGACTGTTGCTAAAAGTTGTACAGAAAAAATTCGGTACAAACGGAACTTTTCCGAAAGAGATTTCACCAATCGGCTGTTTATCCGCCTGACCTGCCTAGCGACCGTAGTTATCCCCCCCTAAAGCAATCGTGCTCCGGCCGTCCGTTCGTGTTAAGTTCGTCACATCAACGGTCGGTCGACAGTTTAATAGCATCATCCATTTTGTTTTTTTTTTTTTTTTGAATGCGATTCGATGTCACCATTTTCAGGGACGACAGCAGGGATTGTGGAAGGTGATCGGGGGGAGAAGGGGAGGCATCCTTGGAAGCTTGAGGCACGCTGGGCTGTACGATGTAAACGAGCGCCCCTCCCGCTGTTTGCGCGAAAAGCGATGATAAAAATAATCTCTTTAGAGCATCGGTCCGCACGTAGCCGAAATCTGACATAAACTTAATCCGCTCGAATGACGTCGGAGGGAGAGTGAGTGTGTAAGGGCGGATCGTTCGCTAGCAATAAAAAATGCAAACGGGACGAATATAAACATAATGCTTCTCGGTAGGGAGGTTCCCGATGCAAAGTACGCTTCGATCCGCAGTTCCGGCTTCAAAAGCTTTGTATGAAGCATTCCCTACGATCGAATGTAGGGACATTTGCATTTGTACACGTGGACACATCCTGTGCCTCCTGTTTCCACCTCGCGCTAAATACTGTCAAGAATAAGTTAAATGAAAGATTGTAGAAAATAGCGTATTCACTCTACCGAGCATGGAACAAGGACTGAGGGAGGGGACGAAAATCTTCGGATCGGAAACCGTTTGTGGCTAGTATGGGAAAAAAGCCTTACATCGGTTTCGGGACGTACATCACCTGCCAGAGTGCATTTGCTGTCGCTTGGATGGCCACAAAATTTGAAACACATTTGCACGCCCACCCATCCTGGCGCGGCATAGACCTAATGGCAGTCTGTGAACATAGTGACAAAAAAGCCACAACGCATGGTCGAATGTCCCGATGAAAGCTGTTCAACGACAGTGCGCACCCCACACCATACCCGGAAGATTTGTACGGTAGTACTCGCTGTGTGTAGCGACCGAACGTACCTCAAACGAATGAGAAGAGATTATTTTTCCGATTTTGTGACGGACCACGCGGACCGACTCGAAATGCGAGTCAACCTAGGGGGACGGCCACTCTGGATGCAACGAGGTGTTTCCAACATTTGTTGACACGCTGAAAGCGACTGCCTAGCAGCTCGGAAGCACTCGCTGACGGCAACGGTTGACGGTGATGGTGATGGTTGGCGTAGCTTTTGCCGCTGAATGTCAGATGTGAGTGTTGCTGTCGAGCTGACACGAAACATTGGTGTTCCGCCGACGTTGGCAATGATGTCGCCACGGAACAGCTGGATCGATTTGGACGGGCGAGTGTCCGTTTGCCGCATGTAGCAAATTTGGCGTAAAGACTTTGGACATTTGGCGAACGTAGATTCCTTCGATTCGTTGGCATAAGGGAGTAAGCCTAGGAAGGACTATAACATGTGTCGATTTGGACATAATTGATGTAGTTATTAGTGCAAGCTAGGGGAGTTCATTCACATTTGCTGCATGTTGTTGGTACAATTGTATTAGATTCATGAGACATTTAAATGTTTCAATTTTCCTATTGTTTCCAATCATCAGATTACAGAGGTAATAAAATTAATATTTATTTTAATTTTTTTTTATGTCGTATTGTTAGAGTCAACATGCTTGCATTGCCATTTTGATTCTTATTATGGTATTACAATTAATAGCATGACATAAAATTATCGTTTAGGTGTGTAATCTATATTTTTTCGGAAAAAGAAATGGTACGCATTAGATATTTTAGAATGATTATGGAATCATTCCGTAAACGGCAATTACATATATTTTATTTTATTTTGTTTTATTTCGATTAAGGATCCGTCCCAGTTGCCCTTCATAATCGGGGCTTTCAAACATAAAAAGGACTATTGCTTACTAAAATTATTGACCCTAACAGTGGTATCTGAAATGTAATGATAATAATGTCACTTCGCTAACTGAAATCCACCAGGATTCATTAACGATTTTAAAGCATTTTAAAAGTTTGTTTTTTGGATTTTTGTCCTGTTTTCGGTTTTGATCAGCACCATCTGCGGCACGCAGGTTTAGAACGAACTGGTAATAAAAGTTATTGAATGATAAATTTTACATAAGCTGGGGAAAACATTAAATCTGATTGGATAAAGCTTGCAATGCTTGGATTTGAAGCAAATAATATTAATTGATGTTATCCTGCTTACTACAAACCAATTAGGGAAAATTTCTAATGAGCTAGACGATAAGTAAAGCGGACTGGAAGAATTGTTTTGTAAAGATGAATACAATTTTCCCTCAGGTTTTACTATAATCTGCTAGCTCAGTACCGATCAGCGGTACAGCGGAACGATTACAATTTCCTCCCAAGTGTAAACTGTTTTCACCGTAATTTCCACTGGAGTTTCCTGGCCGCCGGGAGGAGCAGAAGAAAATTAGTCCTGTTGAAACGCATCATGTGAAAGTGGATGGATGGATACTTTTTAGCCGGGGTTTTCCCCCTCGTCGATCCCATTACATATATTCAAATTAATTCTCAATCTTCATAGCGAACAGTTTGCCAGATCCAAACAGTTTCGACACAGAAAGTGAAATAAATTGGAAGGAAAATGCTAAGCTTGTCTAATCGATAATCGGGGTCGAAGCTGCCGTCCGTCAGCACTATCGTTCGTTAAAGATTAGCGAAGGAGTGTTTGTCTTTATCACCATTTTCATTTTTCCAAGCGATTCATACCGAATGCTAGCAGGAGCAGAACCAACGGAAGCTCCCACAGGAGTCCACGGTGATGCTACGGTCATGCTGGTTGGTGGCAGGCTATGTAAACTTTGAGGCATGCGGGCGAGGTTCATGACTTTGTTCAATTATTAATTAGTGCGCGTTGGCAAAGGACAATAATTTTTGCTCCAGAAGCGCCCCGACGGTGGCGTTGATTTCTGCTACCGCAGGTTTTCCCTCAAGGGTGGTGTTGTTGGTTTAGCGTTGCTGGTTTCAGCGCCGAGTTCCGAGCAGAATTTCAATGGACGAACGACGACCGTCGTCTGCCCACGATTCCAGCTGAAGCTGGTAATTATCATTGGATGGGATGGTTTAGTGGCTACTAGGGAACATGGTCAGAATATAATTCTTTCTATTAGAGGTGCCTTTGGTTTGATTCTAAAGCACGCTCGACGGGCGCTGGTTTTCTTGAGTTATGCATTGGAAATGGAATTAGTCGTAGGCGGTGGACAAAATGCATTGTTCGTGGATTTAATTTACGTCTAGAGCTGCATCAATCCGTATCCAAAGTCTATTTTAGTGGAACACGGGTTACAGCGCTTGCAGTTGAAGATATCGGAGCTTCGCACTCACAAAAACGGCAGTACGATGAAACCTTTCCATAACTCCCACACATACAAACAGAAAAACGCACAAACGTATTGCATGCCTCAATCAATCACGGCTGGAAATCTGTGAGTCAGGTGACAGGCTGTGGATTGTTTTCCTTTTCACAAAAGGATTATTTCCACCCGCGTCCGTTATCACGGTACGTTCAGTTCCTGGGATTAGGTGCCCGTGCAGCTGCTCACTGTAACCGTGTCCTCCACCCATGGCAACGGTTGTCCGTTTGTCGCTCGCTGTTGTCAACAAGTGACGTTTCAGCTAATGGTTTCTTGCGTATCCGAGCTTTCTACGTGGAAAGGATCAAAGGGATCAAGCTGCGAAGAAATTATGGCTACGTTGGTGCGCTCAAAACATCGACACCCGGTTCAAGTTAACGGAAATAAACACGATAAGCTCAACTGGAATATAGAAAAGAATCATTGAGATCAATTATCCCAGTAAAACAATGATTTGCGTCATTCGTGTCACCAGTGTACAGCGTCCTGAACCAAAGTGTCTCTAATTAGTGGATTAGAAGCAATTAATCTTCGCTAATAATTTATTCCAAGCAAACAGCTCGAAAGAGAGATGGGCAGCGTCGGTGCTGTTTTACAAAGATACAATTACGCTTCCATTGCTAATCTCTGTTGACCTTATTTTATATTTCTAGCGTAGGTCGCAGGAAAACATTTCTAGGTGTTGCTCCGTGTGGACAACAGCTATGTGTTGTTAAGGACAGAGTGACAGAGAGATATACAGAGCGGAAATATGAAAACGACACCATGCCGTCACCAGTTAATAGATGGAAATGGAAAATGTAATAAAATTGCAATTAAGCAAAACCATCGCCGTCATCATTTTCGCCTCATCATTTTCGTTCACGATTCAGCAAATGACAAGCCAACGGACGGTCAGGTTAGAATATCAGTAGCTGGTGCTGCAGATTAACGGACTGGCGTGACGTGTTTATTAAATGAGAAAAGTTTCTTATGGTTTCAATTTGACTCTAGAGACCTTTCTGTTTCGAGCATTCGAATTTTAATTACGTCAAAATGATCCACTAACTGTGATTGCCTAAATAATAACACTTTGAATACTATAAAATGTTGAAGTTAAATTATGAGAAGATTTTCTTTTCAAAAGTTTCACTACACCGATTGTGATCTGTTTATTTAATCATTTTATGTATACTAAAAACCTTTTGAAAGGTTTTGCCGGTGTGTATGACTGTGAAAATAAATTCACTGGAACGAAAGAAGACTTTATTCAAATTATCTACATTGAACCATTACCACTACTTAAGTGAAAATGTTTTTGAGGTTGCAGTTTTTTTTATTTTAATTGATGAACAATTTGTTAGTACCAAAAGTAGTTCCAGCTACTTCCTGTTTTCACTAAACATGTGTTAAATATACTGGAATGGTATTTTGCAAAACCCCCATTTTACTCGTAAAAATACGGTTTCCATGAAACTAAAAGCAAGATAACTAATGAATGAAACGCATCGACGATTTTCAGCAGCACTTTAATTTTTGCGGTCTATCCTAACCCGATGACGGTTTCCCATCGTGTGCATTAACAAATGCATTTTACCATAACCTGCCTCGCTATCTCGCGGTCATGGTAGGACGGCATAGCGGAGCAGCGGACACAACTGATAGCGTACACCGCAACGGTTCGTTTTACGCAAAGGAAGTTTGTTTAAATATAAACCACCCAGCCCACTTTACGCATTCACGGTGAGTTCAAACTGATACACGAATCAAAGGTAGATAAAAAAAAATGAATAAAATATACTCCCGGTGGTTTTCCTGCCATCCGTCCAATTTAATATTATTAAATAAGTTGAAAATTCAATTTGATGTTGCCTCCATCGACCGACTGCTGGTTTACGTTCACGGCGGCGGGACAAACGCACACCGTCACGGTGGTGGACCGAATGGTGTCATTGGTGGAAGTTCAAATCAACATCATGGACCATGTGGGTGCAGCCAGAAGCTGGCAGGATGACCCCAGCATGAACTTTCTACTTTCAACCGTCCTCTCCGTCTGCTCCGTCCATCGTCGACGCTGTGCGGAAGTGCGTCCCACCGTGGGGACGAAAAACAATCCTCCAAATCGTTCAACCGCGCGATGTGGTGGCGAATTGTTTGATGCGCACCGAAGGATGGCCGCTTTCACCGATAATTGAATTACTTTTCTATTATCTTGACTTTGCCGTCGGGCGAGCTGCATGCACCAAAGGTTGATTTTGTTTGCTTTTCCGCTTTGCCTTGCAGTACTATTGCAAGCCCGGATGAACGACGGGAGAGTAAATACAGCAATGATAGACTTTTTTTCCTGCCAACCCCTTGCCACTACTATCATCCATTTCAAAATAGCGCACTCGGAGCTCGGAGTGAGTTTTCCAATTAGATTTGCAAATAGAACTTCCTAGCGTAAACTAAACTGGTTCCATAGACTAAAGTTGATTGTAAAGGACAGAGTCATGTTTGATTTTATAATTCAATGTTAGTTAATTACGGAATGCAGAAAATAAAAACACGATTCTGGTTATCTTTTTTCCTTCCCACCAGGTAATGAAAAGGGGTAGTCTAAACCGAATTTACGTTCCTAATTCTTCAACGTGTTACGTTATTTTTGTCTATTGCAACAATAAAAATACGATGTGTAAGTAACGTCGCACACGTGTTTCAGCTAATTGATGAAAACAAATTTGCGATGAAGAAAATGTCATATGCTGTTGTACAATTATTTTAACTCAAATCACTGTTACGTGAATGTTTCTTTTATAAAATGAGCATAAAGTATACGTAAAATAAGGCTTTCTTCACAAGCACGTGTATTCTGCCTCAATGTTTATATGTGTATGCTGCCACTCAGTGCCTCAAAGAGAATACCTACGAAATTCAAGCAATGTAAAAGCTATTCCTGTGCATCGAGTAAACTTTTAGCTCTCTTCGACTTGGTTTGATTTTGCTATGACCAAGGATTCAAATTCTAACTCATACAAACCAAGAATTCCTTATGTCCATTCGAGACAACCCATGCGCTATGGCAAGAATGATTCGCCCAACTCTCTGAAAAGCAAACAAATTCCCTCGGATTCACAAAGAATGTGTTTGTCCGTGTTCGATGAGTTTTATATTGCATTCTTTCTACCACTGATTTCGATCTCGACATTTGCATCGTGGCTCATCGTACCATGCAAGCACCGAAGTAGTGGACATAGTTTTTTTTATCTATTCTACCTTCCTTATCGTCAGCTGAACGAACCGGATGTGCAAAGTTGTGGCCTTTTTTTTATCGCAGCGAAATGTTTGTGCTTGCATTTTGTCGCATCACGTTGGGGTTGCAGGTGTAGCCATTTCAGTTCGTTGCAAGCCACATTCAACAGGCTGGATAACGTACGTAGTGTAAAATATGAGCCATCAACACGAGAAAACCCGATTTACGTTATCGTACGCATGGCCTAAGAAGGACAGTTATACCGAGTGCAATATTCACTCATGGTTTTGAACACGAAAAGCATCGTTATCTTAGACTGGGGTTAACAAAAATGTCAGTATTCGATTTTATACAAAACAGAATAATAAAACTATCAACAAAGAACTGAATAATTGCAACATGCCATGCCACAAGACCCATGCCATCCCGCTGGGGTGAGGGTGTGAAAACAAGGTCACATTTTCCTCCAATCTAGGTGCGATGGGTGGTGGTGGCCTCATAATTAAACTATCGTTATCGTTATCACCGCTAACCCGTTGCGGTGCATCTGTTGACCTGGACCTGGTTCGTTTTTGACCGGCTGGGAAAAACGGTGGGAGAATACCATTAGGTGTCACAGTTGTAACTCAGCACTTGGCTTATTACTTGTACCACGAACGCGCATTAGAACTTGGCGACACCGTACACCACCAGCTGTGACCCTCAACCGGCTAATCTCCAGTGAAGCATCGATTATTTTAATAAACTTCCACCAACCAACGAGGAGCGAGCAATAGTTTAGCTTACAAGAACTTTACCAGCTGATTCGTGCCCCATATTTGTCTGGTGTATGTTTGAAGTTTTCACAGAACGGCAAGATAGATACCGAAGGGCCAAATCAACGCGAAATCTTGATCTGTAAAAGGTTTTCACCTGAACGTTGCCTTTCCAGAAGTTCCTTCAGAGTTGCCCTCTCCACTGCGTGAAGAAGGTTAGTTTATCAAAAGATCACCTAGAAAGCGTGATGGAAAATCCTCTCATTTCCCAGCAAGCAGTCCCCCGTTGCCATTACGAAAGGAATTGATTCGAGACGGTAAATAAATTCGGTGAATCGACGTAAAGTGTCGCAAGGATGTGACGGGGCATAAAGACGGAACATGAAAATCACATTTAGACCATCCGTGCGACAGCAGATAGCTTTGCGGTGGACTTTTATTACTCGGAAGAGGTTCAAAGGGGGCAGGGTCGTTATGTCAAACGGGAACGAATGGAGCGAAAAGGGGTAAGCCGTTCCGCCAGGAATTCCAACCCCCCTCCCGGGCCAGCAGAAACGACTCCCAATCGGTTACCCAATGTCGCATACGCGTTTTTGTGGCAAAGTAGGCACCGAAGTTTTGGGCACCGATAACGATGCCTAATGGCGACAGAACGTTGTGTCAGCCGATAAAAAACGATTCCCAACAGCTTTACCTGCCTCCTGCCCGCATTCACACTGGACCGCTGCGTTGACGGTTCTATATAATATTTATTTGTCATCATAATCCGCAGCACTTTTCCAGCCGATCGGGTGGCAAATGAACCACCTGTTCACCTGCGTTTCAAGCTGCAGCAGCTTACGACAAAATGACGTTTACCCACGTACAGGGTGAGTGAGGGTGGCTCATAGGGGAAATGGAACGCTACAAGGAGCGTTTTGATTTATTTTCTCCTCTCGGTTACTTATTGATAGGTGATAAATTTACAAAATGGGAAAAAAACCATGTCTAGTGATGTTTAGGAATGCTTGATGTCTTATGAAGCCCCCCGTTATAACTTCATTTTTAAATGTATGTTTCTTTCCTGTTCATGGACCTGTTCATGTATGTACAAGTTTAAACCGCGATTGACTATTAAAAGAAATTTATTTTTTAATACACATTTAAACTTAAAATTCCCTTAGTGAACTCTGCATGAATGGGACAAAACTCGATTCCAAATGCACCATGCTGCGACCATCATTGCTTGCTCGCAGCAGGAGCCCATTATCCAAAACAAATTGTCCGCGCCGTTTGTTGCTTTAGGCGCTGACCCATAGTTACACACTTATCCCGCAGCTTTTGGGATCGATACATACAACGACGGGCACATTTGCGCCTTGTCCGGATGTGGGAGGTGCGAAAATGGCGTTAGTGTAAGCTATGTGCGCTGCTTCTTGTTTCTGGAAGTCCTAACAATAGCATCCAAGGCCAGTCAGCAGGAGGTGGCGTTGTGTTTTGCGTTTTCAAAACGTGAAAACACAGTCATGTCGCTCCAGTGTTAATCGAAAACAAGCTTTAATTAAGGCTGATTACATCAGTTGAAGATTTTTGTTTTTCTCCACGTAGTAATAGCAACGAGCGTTTTCAGGGCGCAACAGCGCAGCACGTGATTTAAATTGATTGGTTGTTGTGGTTTTTTAGGGCACAATGTGACACGTTTGGTTTTTTAAATTTTGCAAAGCACAGTTTAACATACCAATTTTCGAAAAGCACATTCTACTTTGACGCTACCAGTTTGAGGAAACCAAGGAATTGCTCTCAAACGAATGTTTGGGGTTATCGGTTTAGCAAGTTTTGTGAGTTTTTTCTTTGCTCAATGTAACATTTTCATTGTTGTGTACAATTAGCTGAAACTAATAATCTTACATTATATTCATGAACATGGCTGTTAACCACATTATTCATATTCATATTCATATACAAAAACTAAGCATCTATAAAATGAACCATGTTTATTAAAATTAAAAAAAAGCGTTTTTACTAAAACTGTAACTGCATACATTTCATTGCTTCAATTTTGATAAAAATCACTCTACCGTATTCATTGTATTTCAACCTAATTTTCAGGTTAATGCTACGAGTTAGACTAATTAAAACTCGTTCAATACGAGGTTGGCACGCAAACTGATTACTAGGATCCCTGAAAAGAGATATCAAGCGCACATTCTACTGACAAAAAGAAACACGCAGATTCATTCATTCGCGCTTGCCTTCATTGGACGTTGAATTTGTGAAAACAAAATTGCCAACCTCAGTGATAAAGGAAATACTCCTGACTCTTTCAAGTTATTAATCCGTTAGCAGAAAGCATACCCTTCCGCTATTCTCGATTAGTCACATAATCGAAACAGTACGCAGAACTCTGGAAAACATTCTATGTATAAGCGTCCGTCGTCAAAGCTCAAAAATAAAATCGCAAAATTAAGCTGTAAGCCATCCTTTTAATTTATAACTGAAATCCAAGAGTAACAATCGCCTCTAATTCTCCGTAGATTAAGCTCCGAGGATAAAGACGACCACGCTATGAAGGAAAGCTGCTAATAGAGAAGTATGTAAAAGCTAAGAAGCGAATGGTAGCGTTAGAGTTTAATGGCATAAGAGGTTGGAGAAACATTGTACCATAAGAATGACCTGGATCGTGCAACACGTTATTAGGAACAAGAGCGAGGAATTCATGATTTGCAACAAGTTCATTTGTGTAACATTGTACGTTGAAAAATGTGTCAAAGTATGAATTAATATAACATAGTGCGAAGGCAACATGTTTTGCTAATTCTTATTTTAAAAGGAGAAGTTAGGTTATTGGAAATATTTATGTTTACCAAAGGAGAGAGACCCTTGGATATTTAATTCACAATTTAATGTATTTTTCTTATGTTATTGAAAACTATTCCAAAGTTGTTTAATGTGGCATGAATTGCTAAATTCGAATGAAAACTTACTAGAAAATTAAGAATGATGGGACAAGTCCAACAACGTTAGCTACTGTGCTCTTCAGACGAGCTGTTCACGGTGAACCACTGCACTTACCGTTCAGGCGAAATGGAGTTTTGCTTGGAATGCATGCAAAAATCCGCCTAGTTTCCGAAACGGTAACCTGGTCGTCCTGCGAGAATCCAATGCGAGCATCTTGGCCTCGGTCAGAACAACCCCATCAAACATTTCAATGGCATCGCTCACGATGTAGCCCAGGTATCGGTTCTGCACGAACGTGACATGACTGGAATCCAATTTTACATCCTTCCAGTAATATGGATTACGGGGCTGCCTGAAGCGTCTACAATTGGCTAGCGTCACTCAAACCGTCAGCTTCTCGTAGCTGTCAAAATGCTGCCAGTGCCCTGGGCTATGTGGATGAATGTAGAGAAACACTTCGCTCAAACACTTCACTATACCGTGCAGTTGTTCAAAAAATGGGCAAAAGAGAAAGGATTACGTTGGCGAAACCGCATATTCTATGGATTAGGGTAAAGTGAATGTAAGCTGTACAACTGGGGCAACACACATTCAAAACATGTAAAAATATGTCCACAAGATTGTTCGTATTGTAAGGTCCATTAGGTCAGCTTATTCCAAGTTTTTTCGTCACTTAAAGTTGCAAAGGGAGGGAAATTCTTACAAACTTTTTAAATTTCAACACCTTTAATCTTCTACAAGGTTGATTTTGTTCACGGAAATGGTTCTCAGCTTTGCAATGACGTAGTCACCAATACCCAAAGCACCATTGAAGCTAATTAAACTTGGTGAAATATGTGACCACAGTGCCGTCATGCCATCGAACTAAAAGCCCGTACCGTGATATAACTATGACGATCATACCTTGCTCACCGGTAAATGCTTTAACTTTTCGGAAAACTCTATTTACACTTGACATTTACACCCCTCAGAGAAGAGGGGATCTTCAGAACTGAAATGGCAGCCGGGTTCATCGTCGTCCATTCAACCGCAATGACTTATTGCTTCCGTTATTGCCGAAAGTTGGACAGTTGGGGTAGGAAGAGTTCTACGGTTAGTTACTGGATTAGCAAACCCGAGGACAACAAAAGGGGGGCTACGAATTAAGGCAATTTCAACAAACCACGGACCGCAATCTTGAAGAGATTTACTATATACTTCACGCGCACCAATTAAAATTAACTTACCACTTGTGAGCTGGTAAATTTTGATTCGGAATACGAAGGTAACGATATAGGTAACGGAGAGTCTGTAACGAGCACGAAATTGTTCCATTTTACCTGTCGTCTACCGAGCCCAAGGTCCAGAATGCCATAATTTGTGCTCGAAATAAACGCAGACGTGGAAGGAATTTTCTCGGAAAATGTTTGCCTCGCTAATGGATTGGAATGAACGGAATGGCTTAAAAATAAATTTCAATTCTATTCTTAAATGTTGGTTGCTTTTCTGCAAGTATCATTAAAAAGGGCCATCAAATCTAAATGTCAAAAAAGAAAAAGCATTCTTATGTTCCCGTTCCATGCATAGAACAGGAAAGAAGCTGAAGAACTCCAAAGCATACGTGTTCATAAATCGGTTTGAATGACATGCCCAAATCAATCAAAGGGAACACAATAATATGGTAATGCTGTTTGCAAGCAGCAAACAGTAATTTATATCATTACTCACCATTACGTTTGCGTTACGTAGAAGCAACGTCACGGCAGAACATCATCTGTGCTTGGCGGTGTTTGCCATGTTACCCATTTTGTGGTCTCTGTCGGTTGGCTTTACACTTAAGTGTGAAACCATCAACAGCGATTTCCCCAAAGCTGTTCTTGTGTGGGGAAAGTTTAGCCGCAGCTTGTTGCCCCATGGTGTACACGTTATCTTTAATGTACTTTAAAAGTTTACACATTGCTTCCGACACGGGCCGTGGGATGTTATTTCGGTACAAATTGGTTTCGAAAAGGTGGCCTCCATAGTCAGGAAATGAAGTTGAAAGCAAATGCACAAGAAGCCAACGAAGTATGAAGTTTTCAAACAGATTTTCGTTCGACTCCGAATTGGTGATAATTTATTATCTAACACCAAAGTTAATCCTTCAGACCAATTTCAAATACCATAGATTGTGTTTCGAAACATAAACGTGCCCGGAAGCTATCGCTTCTCGCAACCAACAACCATGCCGAACCGTCGCATTCGAGTTGAGATGGGTCCTCCGATGGATTGCCTTCTCTGATACCCTCTGCCCTTCGATATGGCGGCCGTGTAAGGATGTAATGGAAACGCAGGGGTGACGATCGAAGAATTTTACATTGATTTGTTTTTATGTCCTTCACAAAAGGAACCACAAAAACGACCCTTTTAGTGAGAGCTAAAATAGAAAGAGTTAAAAAATCGATTTCATAGTCCAGAACGTTAAATGTGCCTCTGGTTTATGTCTTTAATTCTTTTTTAATTAAATTGACTACCGTTGAGTGCTTCAAGTGAACGAGACGGGAGTTTTAACCAAATAAGTAAGGATGGATGGGGAACAAATGAGATTATTTTCTACGTGCTTAATTCAAACAGATTTCTTGTTCATGCTATACTAAAATATAATTTTTGTATAGAAGCCTTTCTGGTCGGAGGTAAAAATACATAGCTTTAGAGTTTTTAATGCTTTTTAAACCTTACGGAATAAGTTCTTTACTTTAATAAAATATATTCCGCAATTTAATCGAGACTTTCAAATGAAAATATAAGACTATAATCAATCCATAAATTAAACCTACACACAAATTGAAATTCAATTGACTCCCGTTCTTCTTATGAAACAAGTGACGCATTTTTTGGGTTTACGTTCAATTTACGGAAACCACAAGAAATAAACTTAAACATTTCAACGGTATAGTGTAATAAAGTGCACAACCCGTCGCTATCTTTCACCTTCCAGGAGCTCGTGCGTTTCCAGCGTGTACTATCGACACGGCGCTAATAGCTTGCGCTGTAAGCGAAGCGCCCATGTAAAACCACACACGCTAGGGAACCGTCCCGACGCCAGGATGAGACCGGATGCAAGATCCATGTAGTAAGGTAGTAATTGCCTCTGGGAAGTTCCGGAACGACGCATTCACCTCGATGGAAACGGCTGCTAGGCAACACTTTCATCGTTTCTACCTTTAATTTGCCGACCCATTCGGGTGCTTGTTTGACATTCACCTGTATCGTGTTGTTACGGAACGGGATGGTTGCGGTATCGTCGGTGAACCAATAGTAATTCTTGGTATAGTGTTAGCAACAGGGAGTTGTTTTCACTAAAAGACCGACATACTAACATTTCCGAATGGTGCATCATTCAGGAAAATACATCGTCCAAAGTGATTAACTGTATAATTGAAGCGAGGCTGCAATATGGATGCAAAATGATGTCCATGATTTGAACTTCCCGTCGTTTGTTTTACCAAAACTCGCCCTTGGGAGCAGTTGAGAAAATTAAATAGACTTAAATGTTCTACAATGTTTGGGGTTACGAAATAGATAAGATTTTTTATGATCTAAAAGTTCTGAAATATGCATCGATTGCGTTTGGTTATTCGTTGAATTTTAAATGTCAAAATGTAATCGACATAAAGTGATAGCATAAAGTATTTTAGATCCTTTGAACAAATATTCCAAAACTTCTTTCAGTTAGCATTTTCACTACTGTTTTGTTCAGCAAATTGAAGTCAAAATAATGTTTCTGTCAATTCCACACAGTTTATACCAGCTCACACTACGCACCTGGGTGTGGAGAAAATAATTCTCCAACGCAACATCATATTAATCTCTGTCATATGGCTGTTTACTTCCAGAGTTCGAACGAGACTGCCAGTACCAGGGGAACAGTTGACACTATTTGGACAACTCACGAAGCACGCACAACACCAGTTAAAGGTAAGTACTCTTAGTGTTGAAAAAAACATAAACTGGCTGGCCAGAGTACAGCATTCTTGCAGCGCGGCTTCATCGAAACCTACACGACATCCCAGATCGCCCCGGGTCGCCGGGCGATATCCCAAAGCTCGTTTATTTTAACTCCCACAACCCATGACAGTGGTCTCCTCGTCGAGAGCATTCACTTAGCTTTACCAATGGGGGGTTCGCATGGGTTACACGTACTCGATGACTTTTCACATGCGCTAAATTATACATGGCGTTGATTAAAAGAGTCACAATCTAATCGGATGAAACGAATCCACGTGCACTGAAACAGTGTTGCTTGTTTTTTTCCAATTAATATTATTAACACAAACTACAAACGTGTTATACTCTCCACTTGAGTAGTAAACTAATTGTTTGTAACTAATTTTGGTTCCTTTTATAGAATCGAAGGTGAAGTGAAGACTATTTTGGTCAGTGTTGGTTGCTCCATCTTTATTTTCTAGCTTCAATTTCCTTTAAAGCCGATTAAAAGACATTTCATTTCATGGCAAAGATTAAAAAGGAAGCTTTCCGGAAATAGTATCATTTTACTACCAAACTTGCAAGCACCTGCACTTTTGTCGGTAAAGACATCGTTGGCAGAATATTACTTGATAACGATACGGATAAAGTGGAAGGCGTCGCATTGAAACTGCTTGGCGCGATCCACCCAGAGCAAACGTGCTAAAACATTCATAAGATTTCTTCTTTTCCATGGAGCATTTACTCCCGCACTTTCCACACGCCAGTCGGTTTGCATTCCCAAACGGTTTTCCGGTAGAAACTGCTTACCTATATCATGATTCGTGTAGTTTTTTATTCCAACAAATGTCGCACAATTTTGAGGACATGAAATGGAACAGGGCTCAACTTACCGTGCCGTGCAAGATGGAAGCAACTCTTTTTGCAATCGAGATGAAAATAGAAATAGAATTCACTCGAAAGGAAAATAATGTAGCAACAAGTTCTAGGGTTTCGCAGAGCGCAAACAACTCTTAATCCATTTGGAGTTTGGCGTTAGTTTTTAAACATCCTGCAGGAAAACCCGGGACACTCCAAACGAACAAAAACATTTTCAAAGTTTTCCAACTACCGCAGGGAAAAATAATCGCCTTAATAATATTCATGTGAAACATTGACGTCAGCTAACGGAAAAGGGTGAAAATGTCTGGATGTATTTCTATTTGACAGTGTGTAATAGCGAAAAAAAAAAATAAAAACATGTCAATTAAAGGCATCTTAATATAAATTCTAGCAAATTGTAACAACCGCCATCAAGCTTAAAATATACTCATTGCCATGAGATGGGTTCCTTTCGCTCGTTTCGATCAACATTGTGATGCTTAACACAATCGTCAAGAAAGCTTTTCTAGTCGGACGTGCTCTGGAAACGAGGTGTCGAATGGATCGGAATGGAGGGCGGTGGGGGGGGGGGGGATGGAAACCAAATGGCGCTCGAAATTGCATGCGAACAATCGGTTGGTGCACATTTTCCGCTTGCGAAAAACTTCTCCGTCATCGATTACCATTTTTATGATGGCCGTTCCATTGAGTGCTCCGTCTGCGGTAGAAACAAACCCATCAAGACTCTCAAGCCTTGGCGCCGTGCTACATTTACAAATTGTATGTTTAGTCCCTGCCCCCCGTCCTCTAGTTGGTAAACTATTTCGCGCGGAAGTTCGACGCGCTCGGTGGTTCCGTGGTTGGTGAGGTCGTAAAAATTTCCCGTTTCCAACAATTAGTGTTACTTCCAGCAATTCCGTCCTGATTGGTCGGATTCCCGAGCAGATTTTCTGTGTTTTCGTTTTCTTAGCTGATTCTACCTTCTCCCCTGATGAAGCGACTCATTGTGCATTACATTCGCCCGATCCACCAAAGTTTTCCCCGTTCGCATCATGGGTGCATCACGGAGGTGTTAGCCGAAGTTGCGTCGCAAAATGGAAAACTCACCCTGCATCGAGGGAACCCTGATTCATTCTTCCATCTTAGCCGTACTTTGCTGATGGATTTATGAAGTAAAGCGAAGTGAAGTTTGCTGTAACAGGAATCCAAACAGCCAACAGGTACGGTGCACTCGTAGTGGGATACTTCTAGCTTTTTTTCGTTATTATTCGTACTTGTTGTCGTTCGTAGTGGTTTTCATTTCCGGGGCGCATAATATTTTCCATGCATCCACCTCGCCATTGGCGCCTCGGCTAGAAAACGACGACCGGTTGAATGCTACTCACCTGTACCCGAGCGGTAGAACGGGAAACGGAATGAGAACGGCATAAAAAAGCTGGCAGTGACTGATAGCAAACCAGTGAAGCAGTATGGCAGCCCCCCGCTTAGGCCAGACATTTGCTCTAGTGATGAAATGTCTAGGGTGGAATGCACTATTTTTCACGCCAAAAGGAAATCCCACCCTTCCGTCGATGGTCGGCAGCGAGGCACGATAGTTGGCCGGAAGACTTCCGGTAACAGGCTCACCCGCCGAAAGGATGCTCTCGGTTCTTTTCTTCTCGGGCAAAGCAACAGAATAGCTTGGTCCCTCGCTTTGCTCTCTATTCTTAGTGGATGAAACATGCTGCGAAGAATCAACCGGCTGTTAGCACGCCATCCTCTTTCTGTCTCGTCGTGTGGAAAGGTGTACCCGGTCCCCCAGCGACCAGACGGCGTACTTTAAGCGGTACGGTGCCCTGGGTGAATCTTCATTTTGCTCCAATTTTTCCTACCATCGTTCAATTTAGTTTCCACCTTCGTATCTTATACTTATTGACAGCTCGTGGCGAGACTTGTTCGCCACGGAGCGTCTTGTTTAAAGACTTGTTTTTTTTCTAGCGTCATCTTTTGTGCTGTCGCAGCGGAAGTGTTCCTTCATGAACGAGCGCTATAATGTTGCAACCTCATTAAAACGAAGCGCTTCTCAAAGTTTAGCGCTTCAACCGTACACACGCTGAAACCAAACTCAATTAATTATAACGTCCATGGTTGAATGCGCATTGATAAGTTTTGAAATCAAATCAGCATTTTTACGTGAAATGTTAGGGGACGCATGGGAAAACTATGCTGAATTTGTCCGTTCGAATTTGATCGTTAAAAAATAACTCGTAAATAGTCTATGCAGCTTCAACCAACCAGAAAGAGACGCTTAAAGAACACATAGATTTGTATATACAAGGTTTTAACATTTCCTAGAAACTAGACAATTTATTCTTTTCCAACGTTTTTTTTTTCTTTGCAGATGATTGGAAGCGTAGGAGGTCGCCACATGTCGACCCGTCGACGCGGCTCGTCGCCGATGGTGCGCCTAGGGAACAATCTGAACCTGCAGCTCGAGCTGCCCGACGGATTGAACACACCGCGTGTTTCGCCACGACGGCGGCGCGCGGTTACGACCAGTGACCACAAAAGCTGTGCATTAATTCAAACAAGACTGAAACTAGGAGACATCATGTAAGTATAACGAGCTCGAAGGAAAATGCTATAGAGCCTTACTATAAAGCTCGAATACATTCTCCTGTACAACCTGTTGATCGTTTGCTTGACGGCAAGTTTAACTGGGAAAAAAAAAGCTTCCTTCAAAGCAAACGAATGTGTTCATAGTTATTTTATTTTTTATTGCGAGAGTTACCAACAACAACTAAATTACGCCATCATCATATAACTAAATGCTGTTAGGCATTCACGTCTGTAAATTAAACGGTTTGGAGGCGATTGCGAAGCGGGAAATATTTCACGAAATATTTCACTCTGTCAATGGAGACGCTTGGTCGTTCACTCCCAAGGCTCCCCATTTTGCCCGATATATCATGGGGCTCTCTAGGGAACTGAGCAGTCTGTTTACAACATTCCACCCCGCTACCGTTGTTCATCTATGTGTGTGTGTGTGTGTTTGTTTTGACAGCGCCCGTTTACAGACACCGGTCGGGGTAGGCCCGTTATCGGCGCGCGACCCAAACAAAGCCCCCGTAATCAGTGCCACGTGCGTACACGTGCTCTTGGCGCCATCGTGTGCGCGTGTGGCCGAGTGTATGTGTGTCTGCCCGTGAACGGTTCATTCCGTTCACCGAGTGTCGTCGGTCGAGGTGGAAAAAGGACCTCCGTGAGTCGGTGGTGGACCATTCGGTAGTCGGAAGCCAAGCTGGTCGTACGTGTTTGCGTTCGCGTGCAACGTCGAAGAAAAAAGCAAAGAAATCAAGGAAAAGCTGCTTCTGGGGTGAATAAAATAACACCGAGTGGAAGAAGAGAATGTGCCGTGAGTGTTGGAAGATTAATGGCTGATTGATTTCCTTTTGCGAGTTGAATCTGGTCCTTGTTCCTAACGACATTTGGATGTGAAGTGATTTTCAAGTGAAATAGAAAGAATACCCTAGCTCATGGAGTTTGCTTCAAGTGAAATCTGTTTAAAAATTTTCTGGTTCTCTTGTGACACACATATTCTTTACGTGTAGAAAAATGATTTATGGCAAAAAAAATTCCTAACCTTAAGGCTATGGTGCAGTGAATGGAAAAGTTCCCCACAACCACCAGTGATTATTAAATTTTCCAAGTGAAAAAACACTCGCCCCACCCACACCTATCGGGTTCATCTACATCATAACTGGCCGCGGAGTTTCCCTTCAAACAGCTAGCTGGGACAGTCCGATTCTATCGCAGCCCAGTCCATGTCCATCGACCGAGTGGAATTGATCGTGTAGTTTTAAAATTGAATTACCTTAATTTGATTTGAGTGCTCTAATGTTTCATTGCATGTACATATGTTGCGCGGAGTGTGAAATAGTATTAGCATAATTGTGTCATTTCCTGGTGCCACGGCAAATGTTGCAATCGCAAAAATAGCTGCGCTTGCAAATGATTATAGTACAGAGTGAAATGGGCGTACCATGGTTCTCCTCTGGACAGTGAAAATTGAGGTCGAGCAACTTACCGAGCATAGGCTTGTGTTTCTTCATTTTTAATCATTCGCTTTTGTTCCATTTGTTAAAACTTATTTTCCCTTCGAGATATGATTTGATGCCCAGCAGTGGATCGGTAAGGAATTGGGAAAGGCGAGTGCGTTTTCTTTCATGTAACAGGGTGAAAACCGAATCGGGGAACCCGTGTGGCATTGAGCGAGCAGAGACCGACGGCCTACACCCCCGCATCCGTTTCTTTTTATGTGTTCGTTCTATCGTTTTTATCAGCGGAAATGGAGCAACTGCTTTTGAGCCTCGAACGCGCATAAGAGGCGAAGGGGCGGAAGGGCAGCTAGAGCAGTCAGCCAGCGAAGGCTGCAAGAACAGGAGAAAAGCTGTGAAAACTGGCTGCCAGCCAGGCAGTGCGGTGTGAGTGTGCTTCGGTGTGTGTGCGCGCGCGCTTATGTTCCGATGCCTATATGCATAGGCCATACTTCATTGTGTTCCGCTCTCCATTCGCCAACCACTCTAGTGTGTATCTGTAGCGCCTATTTGTGTGCATCTGTGTGTGTGTGTGTTTGTATACAACCCCTGTGCGTGTGCAAGCGGCTGGCCTAAGCAAAAGGCATCCCTGTGTGGCTGCCAAGCTCCCGTTTCCCAGCGTATCAATGGGGCTACGTTAATCATCCCCGCACGAAGGGTGGAAAATATCCAGTGTCCAAGTTTTCCCCCGTTGTGACTCGGGATCGCTGCTGTGTTCGTGTGCTTCAGACTCTGTTGTTCCATCGCCGTCATCATAGTCGACGGTGGTAGCAGAGTAGAAGGCTGACTGTTGACGTACGAGCACGGGTCGAGCACGAGAGATAGAGAGAGGCAGAGAGTGAGAGAGTGTACGTGTGTCAAAGCGAGGCGCGCCACAGGATCCCCAAACCCTGCGAAACGCCACGTGCGAGAAGCAGAAAGCTAGAGGCAACGTATTGTTAGTGCGAGCGAGTGCGATTAAGGAAAAAAGAGCGCCCTATTCCGCTGCGAGGAAAGCGTAGTGTGAAGAGAGCCCGCTGGCGCCGCCTGGTGACGCTCGGGCAAAGCTTGCACAGTCCCGCACGTGAAAAGTGTTTTCCACCGAGCATCGAGGCGCCCGAGGAAAGAAAAGAGAAGAGAAAAGAAGCCAAGCAAACCTCAAAATTTCGTTGTGCCATCGAATGAAGGAAAAAGCCATCGGAAAAGTGCACCCCACCGCTTGGAGTCTCGTGCTGCTCGGTTGAGTGTGTTTGTGCTTTCGCTGGCGGAAGTGTTCCAGAAAAAGGGTCCCACACACCAAAACCCCAGCAGCCCTGGTGACAAAGAGTGCTTCGTTAGCGTTCCGCTGTTCTTCTCTACCCATTGTTCCCGGCGCCCATTTTGGAAAGCGGTGCGGCAGCTGGCCATCTCGTTGTGGAAATAATCTGGCACAACCTGCAGCTGCACAAATGAATAACGTCCGTGGCTTGGTGTAACCAATATGGCCCAGTGGTCGTCCATCGGTGGTACTGCACATTGGGAAAAACTGACGGTGGGTTCCGTTCGCTTGGGCTATGGAATATTTTCTCCCTCGCCTCCCCGTGAACACGCGTAGCTTTTGTTTTTGGCAACAGACAAGAAACGATTCCCCAGCGACAGCATTCCCCGTGCCTGCGCCAGGAATATGTAGGTCGATTCGGTATTACGGGCTCGGAAAAGCATGGCTGCTATGTAAAAACGTGACTCGTCAAACCTGCACCCGGAAGGGCAAACCGACGATTCTAAAATCAATGTTCTATTTATTGAGCCAATTTGTCACCTTGTTCAAGTATTTTAGTCCTTCATATTGCCATGTGGTTGAGCATGAAAAGTAAACGTACAGCGGAAAAACATCGAGATGTTTCGATACTTTCAAAAAAGAGATGTTACAAAAACAAAACATCATACATAATATGGTCGTGTAAACATATTGTTTTTATTATATGTTCTATCCTATCCTCATATGTTCAACCCTTTAGCTGTAAATTCGTGTAAACGGGGACTTATAGCCAAAATACACAAATTAATTTGCATATTTCCATTCATTTCAATGTACCTAATGTCAATCATCAATCATAGGTTGATGTAAGGCGTATTATCATTAATGAATTTGGTTGAAGTGTGTAGGCTAAAAACCGTGCGTTCAATACAGTGTCGAATTCAATTCGGGTCCAGCAATATACTCGAATAAATTCACCAACAAATTGTCGTCGCACAAACATACGGTTCAGGGGTCTACTATGCATGCCGCCTTAACTCTCGAACGTTGATCATTTCGGCATGCAGCTAAATTTAGCCTCCATTTCTAACAATCGCTTTGAAGTGATTCATTAGAGCGTGTTTGAGTTTTTAGCAACGTTTCATCGCGCTTCACGCCGTGGGCTCGTACGCCCGATTTGAATGAACCTTTCCTTTGTTCTTACCACAGCATAGAATTTGTCTAGTGTCGAACTGTAAGGGACTGGTGAGGTCTATATAATACTACGTTACATTTAATTGGGAGCGGCAAATTCGATTAATCTCAGAATATATATAAAATAATTTTAGTATTTAATAAGACGATAACGATAAATTGGCTATCAACCAACATAAGTAACACAAGGTCATGAAGTTAAGTTATTGGATGGATTATGCTGATTCATTCAAGTACATGAAGGGTAAGCCCTTCAACACGTAACCGTGTTTTATACATTCAGCCTCGTTGAAGCAGTCCGTGTTCGACGCTTCCATCGAACGACAGAAAACGACTGAGCCTCGAAAGAGTTACAAATTACCAGCGATCTCTGCGACGGGCAGCATTCCACTGGCGTCTTGATGCGAAGCGTACGAATGAAACATCAATGGGACTCGAAAGCAACTCAAAAGGCTTTCCATTTCCGTTCCCTTCAAAGCTGCCACTAAAGGAAAGGTGTAACCATTTCTTACGCCACTCCGTAGCGAAGGAAATCATAATCTCCTTGCCGGTAGTACTTATGGCAGCGGATCAGAGGATAAGGTCGCTCTCGCTTCTCGCCCAGCACATTCACGTGTGACTCGACATGGCCGAACTCCGCTGAGCTACGAAATGACCTTCAAGGATAGCACAACGGAAGTGGTCGTCCTTTCTTCCCCGTTTTGCTCGGGTGCGGAATAATAGGCCAAGTCTAGCATAGCGTCGACGCGTAACGTGTCCAGCTTCCGAGCAAAATCAATAGCTTTTTAGCGATGGCCTTCAATGACGCATCCTGCCATGTCATTGGCAACATTGTTTGGAGCACGTTCAAGGACGCCCTATTGATCATGGATGATTTTGTAGATCTCTCACGTAGCCCGCTTAGAAGATGGACGTGGCAGATTCGGTGTGAAGACTGTAGCATTTCACAACCGATGCATGAAAGCACACGTACTTTATTACACAACGTATCGATTTTATTAAGGATGCATGTAAAATCAAGGTAATTTGCAACTTTCTCCATCTCGCTACAGTTTCATTCGAAGCGGGTCGGGTTTCGATTGTCAATAATTTTCTTTGGCTGTTTTTATTATCGGCATAAACGAAGTATTTGCGTAACAATTCGAGATATCGATATGCACCCTTTGATTTGAAGCTAGCAGTAAAATTAATTATTTATTTGCTCCCATCAACTGTCCTATTATATGGACGGGATCGATGCTTACTTCGTATTTTCCAACCAGCGCTGCGCGTAGTATCCTAGCATCCCAGCCACACCGTTGGCCGCAGAAGGAAACGCATGCTCCAGGGAGTACAGCAACGGAGAATGTGTCAGTTTCGTCGAGCTGAGTGATGGCTAAAAATAGTCCATCCGTTCGGCTCGTGTTAGCCATTGTGCATCCCTCGGTGGAATTCTACGCGACTTGGTGGCAAAACCGAACCACCCGCTGGGTGTCGGGGCTTGGCATGTGAGGAAAATAATTTTCCAACCGCACAAGACTGCGGCCGACTGCCAGGCGTCCGTCCGTCGTTCACTGATAGCATGTTGCATCCGGTGGGAGATCCTGTCCAGCGGTGTCGGTCCGTCGTTATCCTTCGACTAATACGGTCTGGCACTCGAGCCGGATCGTAAAGAGTCAGACTTGTTTATGTGTTGACTTATCGATTATTGCTCGCTGCCAGCAGTGCCGCCATTATCATTACCCCCCATTCTATTTTCAGTGTCATTTCCATAGGTCTCGCATTAATATTTCCATTCCAACTCGCCCTGCGACCGTGGGCCCCTCCGCTTTGGAAGCATAGAGAATTGTTTTTTCCACCTTCCTGCTATTGTACATGGTAGAAATGTTCTCACACAAATTTAAAGCATAACCTCTTCGGCGGAGACGACAAGTGTTTGCGAAGTTTTGTTCATTTTTCCATTTCCATTTGTTCTTCTACCGTGCACGCTATCATATCGATATCTGACCATGGAAAACCGTGACGTAATTGTGTGTATGCATTATTCAAGAACATACACCTTGCCCTGCCATCCATGTTCGGAATTTTTACGGGGAGAAACTGTTCGTTTCTTCTCTATTATGAGTCATGACGTATGTTTGAAAGAAGGACGTGGTTTTCTAATTGAAAATCATTTCCTGACATAGCAACAAGCATATTGGCTTGTTTTGAAGAAACTAAAAGCAAGGAGATTATAATGGATATATACGGATTTTATCAGTGAAATTTGTGTTCTGAAGAAGAAAATTTATTTTAATTCACTATACTATTTGCTATTTTTGGTTGTTTGGGGTATGTGCAATTTAAAATTGGGGACATTTTCCTGTGCATGCCAAACCATTTAACCGAAGTGCGAAAACCTTTCTATTATCTCTGTAAAGACAGCAGGTAAAACTAAACAGTAAGCACATTTGTATGTCATGAAAAAATTTACTATGGTGTGTGTCACCTTGCTTCGAAGGTTCAATGTTAACCTCAAAAAATGGTGTCTAGCAAATCAAGTAATGACAAATTATCATTTTAGCTATGCTTACTGTCGTTCATACGACGGTTTGTAGTGAGAGATTAATTCAACACGCTGTACTAGGTTACTTTTCGTCTATAAGTTATTCTACAACAAACAATTAAAAGAAAGTGAATTAATTTTTTTACATTAAATTTTACGCAAAACCAAGTTGAAAATCTCGTTCAAATTTATTAACGTACACCCTTTTGGCCACGGAGCAGATGAAGTGTGAGAAATGCTCAACATTTTGACAAGGCGCCCTAAACACTAGCCACCCTCAATGGTTCCATAAAAACGAAGTACCAAGGCATCGAGGGCATCGCGATTTATGGCTGGATTGCCAACCGTATACGACGAATTGTGTTTTCACTCCAATTTACGATGGTTTCATGCGACACGATCGTTACGCTTACATGCTCAACAGCGCCCGGATATGATGAGCAACAAGGAGCCGATGGCAACAAGGAGCCGCCCTTGCCGCGGAAACCGAGTATAATTTGCTTACATTCATCGTTAATCGTAGTTTTTAGTGACAGTCTACTGAGGCGACACGCAACACCAGTCCGGTACGGCGACCAAGAAGTAGCAGTGTCGTATCTAGCCTGTGTCCCATGGTGGTTTCCGCAGCTACCTGGACGATGTGGAGGCCTAAGACCCGTGAGGATATCAGTTGATTTGGCTATGTAGATTAGCAACCGCGCGCGCTTCAATCATCGTTCGAGTGGAGGCTCTGTCACGCCATAAATGGTACTATTAGCTTGTGACGCGACGGTGTGCCTTTTGCGGGCCTAGTTTTGGCTGCGCGAAAATAAAAACACCCTTGTAAGGGCTGGCGTGATAGGAATAAATTTGTTCACCAGGGAGCAAAGGGTAGTAATTGTATGAAGCTTGTGTCAAATGCTCACGAGTCGGCCGTACGCACGATATGTTGACAAATATCATTTATCCTAAAAGAGCATTAATCTTTTAATTAAAAAAAATCATTCAAAATTACACTATCAAGAGCTATGGCCAACTGACAAAAAAACAAAAAAACCTATTGAAGTATTCCATAATTGTTTAAACTAGGTTATCATTTGCTATGATGTTGCCAGAGTTTGCGGTACATTAATACGTCCAAACATTGTGAATGACATCTGTAAAAACCAAACCTATGGTCGGTAGCATTAAATTGTTAACAGCTAATGCTGTTCCGCAACTTCAATCGCGCGGTTGTCTTTCAGCCATTCAATTCGTTTTGTCGACCTGTCTATCACGGCATCTTTACTACTCGATTTACGGCTGCGTGACAACGATGTAGTCCATAAAAATCAATAAAAATTAATCATAAATCATAGCGGAGCTTCTAGTGAGACAACCACCAAACACACTCTCACACTTTCACACACGCCTCCCGTAAGCGATTTCGCCCACATGAATGGCAATAGTAGAAACGAAGGACCCCAAACCCTCGTTTCGTTTCGTGACTGAGATCTATATCCATCACCGTCCTAAATCTCTCAACCCAGTCCAGGTAGCGCGTCGCGTTCTCACGTTTTGAGCGGGGAGAAAATAAACTGCTGCTTGTTTTGATTTGCAAAACCGTGCGAAAGGGGTGGGCCGAGGAGGGCGGAAAACATGCATGTTACGCGCGAACCGCTGAGGGGGCGGTGTAGGCTCGCGGGCAACGAGCCCTCAGTTCCAGGGACACGCGGCGAGGCCAAACCAATCCGTTTTCGCTTTGAAAGCGCCGCCGTTGTCTATTTGCAACTTGTTTGAATGAAAACAAATGCCTTCGCCCGAGGACACGAGCGAAGCGCCGACTTCTTCCAACACTTTCACGGCAGTTGACCGGGTTATTGTGAATCTCCATCTGCCATTATCGTTAGTGAAGTAGTACATGTTTTGTTGTTTTTTTTTCTTGCGAAACCATGCGTCTCCCCAATCTGGACCAGAAGCTTCTCAGCTTCGATCCGCTTTGCTTCTAATGGAAGTCACCGAGCGTGTGTAAACTGCACACAATCTAGGCTGCAAGGAAGGACAGGTGACCCAGTTCCCGATTCCGGTTACCTGCGGTTGCTGAACTTTAGCAAAGATGGCGTTTGGGGAGCTCCAGTTCTCTCGCTAGATGAGATTTCATGTCTGCATTTTTCTGCATGGCTGAGCGCATCCATCGCCCTACTTAGTGCTATCCCGTTTGCATACGATTGAGAAAAGTACTTCGACTAACGAAGGCGGGTTACACTATTTTTCCTCCCACAAATGAATAGCTATGGCAAATGGCGCCCAATAAACTCTGTCTGGAAAATTCCGTGAAAGGAAATAGCAAGGCTGCGTACTCATCGGAATCAACTGTATTCCTACCTCGTAAAGCCCGGGTGTTGCGGGACGGCTTAAGAACCCGAGGCCTGATTTTCTTCTCCTCGTTACCCAATTGGGTCTTTGAGAATATTATATAGAGATGGCAGGGCATCGGAAAAGGTAGCCATTAATGTCGTTCGAATAGCTGATTGAATTAATTTTTATTCTATCTTCCATTCTAGTTTCACAATTTCCACAATTACACGGTCTTCTGATATAGTTAAGCATTTACAGCTTCGTTTTACAATGAATGAAACAATGAACTGCAGTTCTCGTACCTACAGAAATACTTGTTGAAAAACTTTGCATAACATTTTATGACGATTTTATTTGATAATTTGTGCGACGTGAAAAGAATAACTTGTGATATATTGTTTGGAAAGGAGAAAACTTTGTTCAAGTCCCCATTTAAAAGACATTAAAAAAGCATTAAGCACCAGATAAGCATGGCCAGTGGCTAACCGTCTTGTCTTTCTTTCGCGATTTCAGGTTAGCAGCGGCTCAAGAAGCGGCGCTCGCAGGTCAGACCTCGAACGGGGCTCAGTTCGGACGCAAAGGAGGCCACTATTTAGCTGATAGAATGGGTGGCCCCAGCAGTCAAGGGGGTCAGCCTCTGGCTGGAGGCGGACCCACCTCATTATTTATTTTATCAGAGGATAACATCATTAGGAAGTAAGTATTGCTGTTATTAGGAAAGCGAGACTTAAAAGTTTCATTTGCTGAAAGGCACTTGCGTTTCGTAGAAAATTCGTTCACTAACAAATCAGTACATTTAACCATTCGCTATACTTCCAAACCACTTTCCTCCACAGATACACCAGATTCATTATCGAATGGCCGCCCTTCGAGTACGCTGTGCTGCTGACAATCATTGCCAATTGCGTGGTATTGGCTCTGGAGGAGCACTTACCTCACGGGGACAAGACGATACTTGCTCAGAAGCTGGAAAAAACTGAAGCATATTTTTTGGGCATATTTTGCGTTGAAGCATCACTGAAGATCCTCGCCTTAGGGTTTGTAATGCACAAACACTCCTACCTCAGGAACATATGGAACATAATGGATTTTTTCGTCGTAGTAACGGGGTAAGTAGGGCCTTTTCGCGGATAGCACGACGGGATAGGTGCACACACTTTACAGGACTATGGCCAGCTATGGCTGATAAATCCGTGATTTTCAAAAGTGATTAATTGACCTCAAACAGTGGCATACTTTTTGGTTCGTCATTCGGCTAGACGAACGATACCGTTTTCCATTACTAATGCTCACTCCGTTCTTCGCACAGTTCAATGACTATTTTCGCGGAAGCCAATGTCGATGTTGATTTGCGAATGCTTCGGTCATTCCGTGTTTTGCGGCCACTTAAGCTTGTTTCAAGGATTCCAAGTAAGCCAAGAGTTGCTGGTGTCTGCACTAGTGTTTTATTTTTACAACCGAACAAGCTCTAGCGATTCTCTAATCCTCCTAGCGGCCAGTTATAGTGCTCTAGCAAATAATCGTTTCTACGTTTCTTGCCTTCTTGCTGCGTGTTCTTGCGTGTTTCTGGCCGAGTGTTGATGAGAGCTATATTTATTTACCACTAGTGTACTGTACAAGCGTTTGGTCTTCCTTCTAACGCTAGGAATAGTCAGCTAGAGTGTAGTGTGTTGCTAATTCGGTACCCAACGCCGCTTGAAGTTTGCCATCGTGTTTTCGAAAACCAGTCCACCTGCACCAGAGGTGGGCAACCGTTCAGTGTGTCAGGATTGCGATATGCAAAGGACCACAACGTGCGCGACAAGGTCAATGCAAGGAAAGTTGGAGTATTAATCGAGGTTTAACAGGTCCAACTAGGCGAAGGGCAAGTTGGCAGGCGCAATAAACCTGACGGCGGGGTTGATTGTTTTTATTAGTTTCTGGCAGTCGTTAAATTTACATAATTTCTCACTGAGCTTTCTGATCGTAGCCAAAGTTTAGAAATAGTTGCCAACAAAACCGCATAATTTTTCGACTTTTATGCTTAGATAAACCAGTTCTTAGATAGAATTTTGAACATACTTTCCGTTCCCATTTTTTATAGCTCTAGTGGGTCGTTCTCAAATAAAAATACTCTGATTAACTAAAATTTATCAGACAAAGTTTAACTGCTATATCTAAATTGGGTTTAGGTCTTTGTTTTAACAATCTCTTTGGTCTTTGTTTTTTGTCCCAATTTGTACGAAATCCATTTAACATCCGGGGTGTGCTTGGTTGGAACTCATTTGTAAAATTGTGTAACTGTAACTAACAGCTACGTTTGGTTGCTAATCGTGAACACTTCTTTACGCTAGATTCATCACATTATTCCCCCAAAAGGGACCGGAAGTAGATCTGAGAACACTGAGGGCGATCCGAGTGTTGAGGCCCTTAAAATTAGTTTCTGGAATTCCTAGTGAGTAGCCTCATAGATGCCAACCGTTTGGTGTATTAGATGTTTTGTCATGTTCTGTTTGTTGTTTCTACTTTAATTATCTTTTTTTTCTGTTCTGTTTTATAACTCAAGAGAGTATCTGTTTTTTAGCTCAAGAGAGAGATAATCATTTTTCGTATTTTTAGACAATTATTTTCATAGACGCTCTTTAGTGTAAGACTTATTACAAAAAACTAAATTACATATCATCTTTTTCTTACATTATCCAGTAACAAGACATACTATTAGAGTAAAAATTATTTCTACTCCTTGTTTCATTTGCTTTTGGTTTTGCTAACAATCTTTCAATAGAGTAAAATAACGTTTTGCAAATAAAGCAATCTTATGGTAGAGTCTTAATTTCTTTTAATTAGATAATACAACTTATCTATAAGTTCGAGCTTGTTCTCTACTAGATACACGATACTCTTACCACCGATTAACTTTTTCCTCCTCTTTCCCGTCGTCCCCGGTGCCATCGTGCAGGTTTACAAGTAGTCTTAAAGTCAATCATCAAAGCCATGGCTCCATTGCTACAGATTGGATTGTTGGTCTTGTTTGCAATTGTTATCTTTGCAATCATAGGCTTAGAATTTTACTCGGGTGCTCTGCATAGAAGTTGTTATAGCTTAGAAGACATCAGTAAGTATCTTGGGTTCGAAACAGGGGACAGGGGATGGAACCTCGTTTCGCCGCGTTTGCTGAAACACCTTCCTGTGCCCGTCTCATAAACAGCTCAAATCGTGAAAGAGGGCGAATTTCCGACGCCTTGCAATGCGGACAACGACACGATAGCGCCAACCGGTGCGTACGTCTGCAACAGCAACGATAGCACGTGCGTAGAGCAGTGGGAGGGTCCCAACTTTGGCATTACCAGCTTCGATAATATCGGTTTCGCTATGCTGACCGTGTTCCAATGCATCACCATGGAGGGTTGGACGGCAATCTTATACTGGGTAAGTGTTATCATTTTTCATCGGCCCCTCCCCACACCGTCCTCCGTACTGTTTCATGCTTGTCGCTTTTTTTCCGCAGACCAACGACGCCCTGGGTTCGACGTTTAATTGGATCTACTTCGTGCCGCTCATCGTGCTGGGGTCCTTTTTCATGCTTAATCTAGTGCTCGGTGTGCTCAGCGGGTAGGTATACGCCACGGTACCACGCCCGCAATGACTACGCGCGCGTCCGAACGAAGACACTGCGACTGCTGAGCTAACCTTTTTATTCATTATTCCACGCGCAATTGGACTTTGTGTTGTGTTTTATTGTTCACTTAAATTGTGTGCCGTTTTCCGTTTCGTTTTCCCAACCGGTACTCATGGTTCGCGCACTTACACGATCCTTTCGACCTTTCGCGCCACCGCCACGGTCTCGTTCGCACGCTTTTCTCTCCATCGTCGGGACGGCCGGCCGGCGATGCAGAGAATTTTCCAACGAAAGAGGACGCGTTGAGCGACAGGCTCAATTTCACAAGTGTCGCTCCCGGCAAATGTTTATCGAAGCAATGACATCCTATCTGGACTGGATTACCCAAGCAGGTCTTACAATTTGATTTAGCTCAATTTCCGAAACAGCAGAACCCGCTTCCTGTAGCGCTCAAGCGGTTCGCCAGTACTTGCCAGTATGGTTTTCCGTTGTCCCAGTTGTTAATCACTCTTTCGTTTGATTTTTGTTTTGTACTTGGTAAAACTTGGAATGTTTTTTTCTTTCGCCTTAGTTTGGTTTGATTCCGTTTTAGTTTGGTACCGCCTTCACACGCCCCTGTCCGACAAAAAAACAGCAGCATACTACTCAATTTGACGTGTTCTTCTGTGAATACTACCACCACACAGCTGTACGTTAATTGCTAGTAACCGACATTTATTTCTCTTTGATCCACCCCTCTCTAACCCACCACTCCGCCCCGTTTCCCCTGCCCACGCATCGCTAACCGAATGTCCCGTGCCCTTCCGTAGAGAGTTTGCGAAGGAGAGAGAAAAGGTAGAAAATCGTCAAGAATTTCTGAAGCTACGTAGGCAGCAGCAGCTAGAGAAAGAACTCAACGGCTACGTCGAGTGGATCTGTAAAGCGGGTAGAGTATTGTTGCTATTGTTTCTGCTTGTACATGACATCCTTTCGAACATCCTTCGGTTTTTGATCGGGCCACAACGGGAGGCTGTTAAATGGCACCCGATGCCTGATTCCCATTCGTGGCCAGCAAGAGGAAATCGCACACACTCACACACACACACACATACACACACACGCACACAATCCACGCACCCACATACACACAATACACCCCCCTCCCAGCATTGCAACCCCTTCCTAGACCTCCACCCTCACCCCTCGGCTTGTGTCCTGGCATGTTCCATTTCGTCACGGCTTCAACATTCGCTTGCACCAGATACAACCTTCCCCCCCGATATCCTGTGAGCGCCTGAGCGACTGCGGAGCGCCTAATTGGCTTACTAATTACGCTGCCCGTTTTATTCTCCCGTTTCAAAAACCTCGACCCCTCGAAACGCCGCCCGAAAAAAAACCGACCCACTGGCTGGCCGTGCCATTATCGGAATGACCTCCATCTGGAAATTGGAACTATTCTTTCATCATCTATCGCACCTCATCATTCAACTCGCCCCCACCACCGACCACCAACACCCACCATCCCCACGGCGGTTGACGTACCGGCCGCTCATCCCTTGAACAGAGGAAGTAATACTAGCCGAAGAGCGCACCACCGAAGAGGAGCGGCTGCACATCATGGAAGGTTTGTGTCACGATTCACAATTGATGGTGGTGGTAGTGGGGAAGTAGTAGTCGTAATGGTGGTAAAAGTAGTCGACCAGTGAGTATGTTTCCCTTTCCGTTCATCGGTATGTTGTATGTGTCGGCATAAATTCATCCTTATCGTCGGGCGCGCGTCTCCACCAGGATACTCACACTAGCACACCAGCACGGTGTGACGACATCCGGACCGGTGTTCGGTAGACGCGAACACTAAAAAATATGAAGCATTGCTGGCAACACTGTGCCGAGCTCCACTCGGGCTCCTCCAGTGCTAGCACTGGGAAACAGGATACGCGCTGACTCGCGCGGCCAACGTGGAGACACGTGGGCAAATGTGCTGGTATTGCTCACAAACACTCGTTACATCGCATGCGCCACCACCGCCCCCCCCCCCGCACGGCAGTTACCAGCCCATCCCGCAAGACGGCAACGATGTCATAACGCTGGTATTAGTATTCGGAATAGGGCGCCGATTTGAACCGATACCGCGACCAACGAACTTTCCCCGCTGTCATGTAGTGAACACTACGCGTAGAGGGGTTCACTCTTATCACCCGTAGAAGACAACGCGATTCCTTCACGCCCGCTTGTTAGTGTGTTGGTTTGTTGTCCTCGATAGTTATTCTAAAAACGCTGTTACCTCGGCACACGGCAACAATGCATGGAAAACTGTGTGCGTACTAGATGCGCGGGAATTTTACAGCAGCAAACAAAACATCTCATCCTCATCGGTCATTTGTGCCTTACTTATTCATGCAGCATGCCAATTTGGTTTGATTGCTTTCTGCGTTCAGAAAAAAAAATAACATTTACTGACTTTAATGAATTTACTGTACACAAACTAACATTCTCGTTTTCTTATAATGTGCTTCCCTGCTACCTGTTGAATGCATCGCATCATTCGTATTGACAGCCCGAAGACGTGCGGCTGCCAAGAGGAAAAAACTTAAAAATCTCGGCAAATCCAAATCGACCGACACGGAGGAGGACGACCCGGACGACGATTGTGGTGATGATGGTAAATTTAATCATTTTTCGAAAATCAATTTCTTCGGCAGAAGACCAAAACCATACGTTAGGATCGGACACAAAACATCATTCCAATCACAATACGATTCACACTAATTTAGGCAAATCAACACGATCATGTACAAAAAAAAAAAACACATACTCAAGATGACTAACCAGCCGATACTTTTTAGTATTATTACCCGTGCAGTGATGTTCCTTTCTACTGGTTCTTTATTTAAACTGTTGCCCACTTGGGTCTCATAATGTGTTTTACTGGTTGTTTGTTTGTTGGGTTTGTTCTTCATCTATCTTTTCTATTTCATGTTGCATGCACTGTATTTCACCGTCTCATCGCGACTATCACTGCTGTGAATTGAAAAAAATATAATTCCCCTAAAAAACCATGTTTTAAACATAAACAATCGTACACACTAAACTGCCACGATTCCCGCGCAGTCTTTGTTCCAAAGCGCAAAAAAGGTAAAGGTACGGAACAGTTACTTTCTTCCTTTTTTAAATTGCTTCGCGGTACTGCCCTAGTATCTAGCTGATTTCGCTCGTAACGTTTAATTAATATAATTTGTATTTGCTTAAGGCTAATTGAAATCCCTCTTTGCGTTGCTCTCGGTTGGGTTGGATAGGGATTAATTAGTTTTCATCTTATGGTATTGTTTAGAATTATATGCTTTATAGGAAAAAAATATAAATTTTTGAGGTATATGGGAGATTAAACCAAGATACTGAGTGCATTCGAAAAGCATTTTTTTTTTATTTATGTAGTTTATGTATATTAAAGAATTGCACAGGAAAATTAACACATTTTTTCATGTAATGCTTTATTGTTCATTTTCCAACGGTTCATAAAATATGGGAGATTTATCCACGATATTGAGTGTATTCAGAGTATATTTCACTTATTTTAGTAGTTTATTTTTCTGAAAGAATTGCTCAGGTAAATTAATGCAGTTTTTTTATGTATCGTGATATTGTTTATTCTGTTACGTTTCATAAAATGAAAATAAATGCTAAACTGAAAATTGAAACACACTGACGTATTTTAAATATTTAGCAAAGAATTAGTTATTTAAATTTGTTCGTATACTTTAAACACTTTTAATCTGATTTTTTAAACACATACTATGTATATGGCTTTATGTTTGTTGTATTTATTTCATAACTATTCATTAAACGCCTTAATAGGTTTTTGTTCTACGAAATAATCCATTTTGGAAGAGTAGTAGAATCCAAAACAAAGTAAAATTAGTCTTCTTAGACGTTTATCTCTGCTAGTACATGTGTTGCAGAGGGTCATGATTGACGAGAACTTCATCTAACGTGCCAATTTTCTCTATTCTTCCAGGTTACCTTAAAGCCAAAGTGAAAACGCAGGGCAAGTGTAAGGGCTTCTGGCGGGCTGAAAAACGGTTTCGATTTTGGATCCGACATACCGTAAAAACGCAATGGTTCTACTGGTTCGTCATAGTGCTCGTGTTTTTCAACACGGTTTGTGTCGCCGTCGAACACTATGGCCAGCCCAACTGGCTAACGCAATTTTTGTGTAAGTATCTAATGCTTATGACTCCATTCCATTACAAACAGGGTACCTGACTTTCCCGTGTTCTAATGCTTTGTTATACCATTTTCCAGACTACGCCGAGTACGTGTTTCTTGGCCTGTTCATGATGGAGATGTGGATTAAGATGTATGCCCTAGGGCCGCGAATATACTTCGAGTCGTCGTTCAATCGATTCGATTGTGTCGTCATTAGTGGCTCCATTTTTGAAGTGGTCTGGTCCGAGGTTAAAGGTGGTTCGTTTGGTTTGTCCGTACTGAGAGCATTGAGGTTGCTTCGAATATTTAAGGTAAATCGAGAGTGACATTCATTTATTCATTACAATAAATGTGTTGCTTCGGTCTCTTCATTTTTATTTTCAGGTCACCAAGTATTGGTCCTCGCTCCGCAATCTCGTGATATCGCTTCTCAACTCCATGCGATCCATCATATCCCTGTTGTTCCTGCTATTCTTGTTCATACTGATCTTTGCGCTACTCGGAATGCAGCTCTTCGGTGGACAGTTCAACCTACCAGACGGCACACCTCCAACCAACTTTAACACATTTCCCATCGCGCTACTGACGGTGTTCCAGATCCTAACCGGTGAGGACTGGAACGAAGTGATGTACCAGGGCATTGAATCGCAGGGTGGCCACAAAAAGGGCATGATCTACTCGCTGTACTTCATCATTCTGGTGCTATTCGGTAACTACACCCTGCTAAACGTGTTCTTGGCTATCGCCGTCGACAATTTGGCCAACGCACAAGAGCTTACCGCGGCCGAGGAGGAGCAGCTAGAGGAAAACAAAGAGAAGCAGCAGATGGAGCTGGACAAGGAGATGGAAGCGTTGCACATGCAGAACGATGGATCGCCTCCCAGAGTCGAAGTTTCATCACCATCGCCTACGCGAGGGAATGGAAGCGGGGGCAGTGTAAAGGTGAAGAAGAAAGACGATGACAAGGAGGACGACGATGACGAGATACCGGATGGTCCTAAGCCGATGCTGCCGTATTCGTCAATGTTTGTGCTCTCACCGACCAACCCGTAAGGCCAAGTTTTTGGATCACTTTGGCAAAGTATACTTGTTAATCGAACGTGATTCCATTCCATTGCAGGATTCGTTGCGCGGCCCATTGGGTGGTGAATCTCCGGTACTTTGATTTCTTCATCATGGTCGTCATTTCGCTGTCCTCGATCGCGCTGGCGGCGGAAGATCCCGTCGAGGAGGACTCGCCGCGCAATGTTATACTCAACTTTTTCGATTATGCGTTTACCGGCGTGTTCACGATCGAAATGTTGCTCAAGATCGTCGATCTGGGCGTTATTCTACACCCCGGAAGCTACCTGCGCGAGTTCTGGAACATCATGGACGCCGTCGTCGTCATCTGCGCTGCCGTCAGTTTTGGCTTCGATATGACCGGAAGCAGCGCTGGCCAAAATCTGTCCACAATCAAATCACTACGGGTGCTACGCGTGCTGCGTCCGCTGAAAACAATCAAACGGGTGCCAAAGCTGAAGGCAGTGTTTGATTGTGTTGTCAACTCGCTCAAGAACGTCATCAACATCCTGATCGTGTACATACTGTTTCAGTTTATCTTTGCTGTCATCGCGGTGCAGCTGTTCAATGGCAAGTTCTTCTATTGCACCGACGACAGCAAGCATACGAGTGACGAGTGCAAGTGCGTATATATAGCTCCGTTTCGAATATTGGTGCGCGTTTCGGGAGTTTTCTGTTAATTTCTTTCACATCTTTCTACTGCAGAGGTCACTTTTTCGTCTACGATGGTGCCGATCAACTGCCGAGGCGTGAGGCTAGGGAGTGGAAAACGCAAAGCTTTCACTATGATAACGTGGCGACCGCTATGTTAACTCTGTTCGCCGTTCAAACGGGCGAAGGCTGGCCTCAGTATGGAACATTTTTATTCCTTAGCTCTGCTTCAAAGCGATTTCTGTAATTAACCCATCTCTGTACGTTCCTCTTCCTTGAACTTCCAGAGTGCTCCAAAATTCGATGGCAGCTACCTACGAAGATAAGGGTCCAATTCAAAATTTCCGAATAGAAATGTCCATATTCTACATAGTGTATTTCATAGTGTTTCCATTCTTCTTCGTTAACATATTCGTGGCCTTGATTATCATTACATTCCAAGAGCAAGGTGAAGCGGAACTACAGGATGGTGAGATAGATAAAAATCAGGTAAACTATAACCCGCACCGTTCGGTTGCAAGATATTTATTTTCATACAGTCTTCTCACCATAAGCTGTTACGTCGAACGAAGAATCAGAAGAAAAGTTAACACGTTCATTTGTTCTGGCTTTTCTTTTTCTACTTTCAGAAATCGTGCATAGATTTCACGATAGGTGCTAGACCATTAGAGCGTTACATGCCAAACAAGCGCAATAGTTTTAAATACAAAGTCTGGCGGATCGTCGTCTCGACACCATTCGAGTATTTTATAATGATGCTTATCGTGTTCAATACCTTATTGCTGATGATGAAGGTGCGTATGTTTGTGTTCCTCATATTTGTTTTGCGTTCGTAACCCCTTCTATTCCAAGCTAACATATCCACACCATCGTCGCTGACGCGTGCTGCTCACCACATCACACGTTGTATTGAGATTGTGCGTACAAAGGCTGGGTTCTTTGTATTCCCGTCCATGATCCTCGATCGATGCCCGGTACAGCATACCCCTTATAAGTGCATAACTTTTCGTAAGGCTACCCTTGCATTAGCTGTGAGGGTCAGCAATGGCTAGATAAAACTGTTTTTATTGGCATTTCACAAACATAGACTCCGCGGGTGGAAAGCATAACCAATAAGAGAAGATCAATTCGTTCTCTTGCACACTACCAAGGCAAACAGACAAAGAAAGTTGTATATACTAAGGAATGCACACAAAATGCCTTCCTGTTCTTCTCTATACTGACTCTATAACATGATATTAGGGATACTCCACAGTTTGATCTCTCCGTTGAATTGTAGTTTTAGTTTGTTTTTACATTTTTTTCCAACGAACTGTTTGTTTCAGTTACAGTTCCTGTGTTATATTTGAAATACGAATGTTTTTTTTTTGTTTATGCACATGATTGTTTCGGATGTTTAGTGGTATTTTTATTACCTTTTTTACTTTTGCACGTTTGCACTGCTCTGCGTCATGCATCCTGTTAATGTCAGTGGTTATTGTATGTTTTAGTGAGACTTCCGTTTGAGCTGTTTATCTAAGAATTTATTTTTGCACGACCATTGATTCGATATGGAGATTAATTGAATATCTTGCATGATTGGCAATATTTGTAGTGCATGTATAACTTTGACTCGAATACAGTGAATTTTATTCAACTTGTTTTTAATTATTTGACTAATTGGCAACTTTCAAATATCTACCTTATACATTGTTTTTGACCCATGAGATACTCAATTATTGATGGCCGCTTGTAAATTTGTATCCCATTTTTAAGACTATATTATTAGTTCGTCGGTTATGTCAATTCAAAGGAAAATTATTCCATCGTTTAGATTTAACATAAATATGTTTTACGCAAAGTGTAAACCTCTTTCACTATGATGCGCTGTTCATTCAGTGTGTTTGCGCCCTACGTCAAATATTGAGTATCTGTGAGTCTTGATTACGAAGACTTGCATTATTATAGGTACAGGTTCAAGCACATGTTAATATTGTATCTGACATTATTATGATTTTGGAATGTTTGGCCTAACTAAGAAGTTTGTGTTTGACCACTATTCGTCCAACATAAATATTTATGATGTTTTCACATAATGTTGCCTCATTATTATTCACGTACTGAAGCATGTTCTGTCGGAACACTTCTTATGTACTTTTAATTGATGAGTTTTAAGAGCACAGTAATCATTTTATTTTGCATGAACTGCACGACATGTTACGCATGATTAATATGAAGATATTAGGAATGACGTTGGTTATTTGTGTGGTTTATTTGGATCAAACTGGGTATTCCATGGGTGTATCGTGTTAAGGATTATTTTTTATGCACTGCTAATTTTCTTTCGTCACGTATATGGATGTGTCCTTGATAATGATTCATGCACTAAGTCAATGTTTGAACTCATTCATTATCCATTTCGCGAAAGCTTGCAACTAACAATCAGCAGATCGATGATACTTTCTTTCCATCCTGTGGTTTCACAAACTATCTTTCCTTATTGGCATGATTACTGTTTGCTGCACTCTGTCCTGTTGATTCTTCATGCACTCATCTTATCTATGTGGATTGCAGTGTTTCAAATCGTGTCACAAATCATTTGCGCGCTGTACATAGCCCCTCCCAATGACTATTCATAACAGCATGCTCCCGTGCATTTAACATGCATGTACGATTTTCATTTCGATTGAAATTGAGAGTGATTTCTATAAACTAGCTTGTGCTTAACCTTCTTGATAAAATGCTTTACCAACTATCAATGTTTAACGATCATAACGTGGTTCATTTGAATGCCTCGCACAAATCAACTACACATGTAATTTGCATAAAACATCATTCATCCATATATTTGCCACATTGATGAATCCCAAGCCCTTGTTCGTTGAATTCGTTAAGTGAACGTTGCCCCTTTTTCTACCACAATCAACTTTACAAAACGTCCTGATCGTTCGCTATCGAGACAATTAAATCAAAACACATTTTGCAAAGTGAAGATTTCTGGTAGTGGAATCTCTCATACGCCTTTTTGATCCTGTGGCAACACCCTTCGGTTTATAATTATTACACAGATCAAGTACATTTCAAAATTTGTATGTACTTTTCAGCATCCAGGTGTTTAAACCTGTTGACCAAATGATCCAAACCAAAAAATAATTCCCAATTCCAACAAAACAAAATCAATTATGAATTTTGTCACTATACTTAACTGTGTCTCAATTTACCTATCATTATCAATTAACCATGCGCAGTATCACAATCAAGGAAAAGAGTTTGAGAAATCGTTAAAATATCTCAACATGGGATTTACCGGGATGTTTAGTGTTGAAACAATACTGAAAATAATAGGATTTGGCGTCAAGGTGGGTATACGGCGACTCTAGCTACTTGCTAGCATCGGTTTTATCATGGTGTAAAATTAAGCAGTATGTTTTCTATTATTTTGGTTCATCCAACACAACTATTTGTTTATTTATGCATACTTTCTTACAGAATCATAATAACCCTTTCACTCTTTAAAGCCATCTGCAAAGAATTTGATATACTTCTCAAACCTTAAAATGATAGAGGAATCAGGTAAGTGAAGCATGCATACTTTTCTTTGCTCCAAATGTGTTTGGTATTTATAAAATGATTGAATTAGAAAAATAACATTACCAATGACTAAAGCGCAACGTTCTTCCAGACTTCACAAAATGAGGTATTGTTATTGATGTATTATTTTAATTAAGTTTTACTCATTTCAATATTTTTGTCAAATTTTATCAAGGTAAGTAATTTTCTTCTTAACTAGCATAATAAAGATGAGTTAAAAAACTTAACGTTTTAATGTTTTGAGAAGTATATCAAATTTTTTATGTCATCATTAGAAATATTCTTCATATACAAGTTAGGAATTTTAATTTCATACATTCATTAATGTTGGTCAAAACACCTAGCTATGAATAGCGGTTTTAAAATACTTCATCCATAGTGTGATTCGAAAACTACCTTAACTACCCTTCATGGTATTTTTCTTTTTTGCTCTAGCTATTGCAACATGTCAAACAAACCTTAATTATTTCAATTTGTTTTTTTTTTCTCCAAAAATTCTCATAGCAAACATGGGCAAGATCTTAATTGTTTTGAAGAAGCATTATATTTTAATCAATTGATGAATTGAGATGAATGAATGAAAACTATTTACTCGCGAACCCAAAATAGCAACTTGTTTGATCTCTTTTAAATTCTACCACATTGCCCAAGTTTGACATTTTGCCATGTTGGCTAGAGTTCTTTGCTTAGCATGACTAACTGCATTATAACTTCCAACTGTAATAGCACATCTATCATAAACTGCTTATTAAGTATTCGTGATTTTGAGTGTAATATATTGCATGTTGCTATTATTTATTTTGCTTTTGGTATGTGGTAACCCCCGTGCTTGTTCGAAAGACAAAAGAGGATTGAAACTAGTTCAAGCATCTAAAAAAGATCCAAATTTATTGAAAAAAATGAAAAAATTGTTGGCAGAGATTCATTCAAACATTATACTGATATCTTCCTTTGTCTTTTGCCAAACTGTATTTCATCCATATTAGATTGCATGTACTCTAAGAAATGCAAATTATGTTCAACACATGTTATTATTGTGCCTTGTGAAAGGTTTACGCATGAAACGGAAGCCAGTTTTGTTTAGAATACAATATGCTGAAATGAATGCTCATGTTATGCTCGATAACTGCACTATTATATTAGCCATCTACTGTTTGTAAAATTGTGTCACTATTATTTACACGAATATTATATTTTTCTATGAGTTTAACGTTATTATTAAGTTTATTTCATTCTTCGTTTTTTATCAATCGGTATGTGCATGACTTGAAATGTGATTTCTCGTGCAATTTTTGTTTTGTTTTAATAAAACTTTATCGACAGATCAAAACATGCCTAAATGATCGTAATCAGTACAACTTTACTACAATTACTCGGTTCATTCATGATAATGTATCAAGAGTTTAAGGTAAAATCGACATAAAAGTGGATTTTATTCATAGCAATGAGACTTTAAAATTCGTTATGAAATTCTTACGGAAGTAAAAGAAAAACAAGATGTTCCCTTTCCTCCTTTAAGAAAACATTTGCATTAATTTATGAACAACGATTAAAAAAAAAACTAAGATTCGCTGACTTGCTACCCATATTCCTTTCTGCAGTTCCACGATGCGCCGACGACTCTGATTGATATTCTGAGCTTCATGAATTTGGTATTCACGTTCTTCTTTTTACTGGAAACTATTATGAAACTAATCGCTTATGGATGTAAGGTTGGTACCGCTATGTCGTCAATCCATAAGATGTGTACTTTACGGAAAACAAGTGAAAATAAAACCAAAACAACCGCCATTTCTAACGATCTGTCAAAGATGGACTGCGGCTGTTTGTTAGTTGTGTCATCTTGAGTTTATGCCTAATGCATCCATGTCATCATTTACTCTGTTCGTATTTTTGAAAATTATTTTTCCGATGATAATGATAACAGTTTCACACCAGTAATTAATACCATGAAAAAAACTGATTATTCGGGGAACATTTCAATTCATGCGGTTCTTGGTGAAAAGATTTTATAGTTTTGACATCATCGACCAATTTTGTCACAACGGTTAATTCGATTGTTTTAGTACCAGTTTTAATACCAGTTTTAATTATATTTTGAATTCTGTTTTCGATTTTCCAAAGGATTCGCAAACACTATTTGTTCCCATACTTACATTTCATCTTCATAGATCTTTCTATTATTTATCGATATTTCATATGTTCTCTAAAAACGTCATGAATGTACGTTAGTTTGCAAGTAGAAATTTTCTGAAACTAGTACATTGATGTTCATAGATCCTATGTTGGATATTAAATCAGAATACTATACCTTAAATCTGTACATTATGTTAAACTTCTTTAAAAACTTTCTAATTCTTTATCGAACGTGTTAGTCTGTTCTAAAACAATTCTTTTCATTCATTCCAACCATTCAATGCCATGATTTAGTCTAGAAGAAAAGCTCATTCAACGAGACATGGTTGGAACTCGATAGTGTATTATTGTTTTTTTATTTATCATAATTCTTCTCCCTATCTGTTACATTATTGTCTTGAAACGCAAGAAACGCATATTTCATTTTTAATTTCACGTTTCATATTTTATGTATTTCCATCACGCATTATACAATCATGTTCAATAACGTAGTTTCTGCTAATATTTTTGAAAGCTATTCTTTTATTTAAGTTTTTAAACAAACATCTGCCAGACAATAAATTATACCCGCATTGATTACTTTCATTGATGTTTTTCTTTCTACATTTATTTCTTATTAATCATAAGAAATGATTTGTTTAACTTTCATGCTTCATTTTTTTTTCTGAATAATGTTACTAATAATATTATATGCCGTTTTCTTTCTTTTCCACAATATCCTTCAAAATGCTAATCCTCTTCGTTTCTAACAGAATTTTTTCAAGGACCCTTGGAATATATTCGATTTTATAACAGTTATTGGAAGTATTATCGACGCTTTAGTTTTAGAATTAGGGGTAAGTAAATCAAACGAATACTACAATTAAGAACTTTTATTTAATCAGTATGAATTATTTTCTTCCACTACAGGAAAATTCCTTCAACGTTGGATTCCTAAGACTGTTTCGTGCTGCACGATTAATCAAACTGCTGCGTCAAGGTTATACAATACGTATATTACTTTGGACATTTGTTCAATCATTCAAAGCACTGCCATATGTCTGTTTGCTGATTGCCATGCTATTTTTTATCTACGCAATTATTGGCATGCAGGTATTTTTAACTCAATTTACAACCTTTATCTTATATTACTTACTTCTGTTCCTTGGTGATCATATTAGTATTGTTTTATTTTATTTCAATAATTTCATTATTACTTTTTCTTGTGCAACATGCCAAGATTTTTATAAGCCCGATGGAGTGAAATTTTATGAATGTTCATTACATTTACTATTCTCAAACCAGAATGAATGGTTATATTTCGTCAGGGAGGGTTAATTAGAAGTAGATATTTTTAATCTCAACTGTGATTTTAATATCAGTTGAATTAGAATAGCAAAATAGCTCTTCCTTCAATTTAAAATAAATAAATTTACATCTTTACTCATGTTCATTGCTCATAGTGCGGGGACTTGCTGGTTGCATTTAGAACGCGTCCTTATTGTATTCATAATTACTCAAAAACATATTCTCTGCTCATAGATAGGAGAACTAGAATCATTTTTAACTATAATCATGGTTATGATCCTTTGTTTCTTCTTGCGACACTTTCTATAGTGTTGCAGTTTCAAACAAGATCGATTGTTGATTTTCATTATTGCAGTAAAATTCATCGATTCTAGCTTCAACGTTTACGCAATTTTTATACAGCGCTTCGTTTGGTTTCTTAATCAACATTTGTTGGCATTAATAGATATGGCAATGTTCATGAAACTGAAGAAGACTAAGCTGCCCATAAAGGTATCAATTTTATAATTCTCTATTATCACGTCGATTCAAAACGAATCCTATCACAATTTAGTCGAACATTATCTCAAAATCAGTTGTCTGTTGACCAATTTTTTTAAATAATGATATCTACCAATTGATTAAAATTTTGTTCAAACTTTACATTTGATTATACTATAATTTTATTAACTTTTCTCATAATTGACAAAAACTTGTGCAAATTCAACCCTTGAACGGCGCTCCAAACGAATCACTTGAACGGCGCTCAAAAATGGTAATCAACGAATTCGGTGCATCGCCCGGTGCCATGCAATGCAGGTTTTTGGCAACATGAAGTTCGATCCCGACACCGCACTGAATCGACACAATAACTTTCAAACGTTTTTCGGAGCTCTTCTTCTACTTTTTCGGTAATAATCGATCTTTGAACACGCCACTGTAGCCTTAGAAAATTTATTAGTTTTCATTGATGCTCTAGCTCCACGGTTTTATTTATTTTTTGAGGGTTACACTTGGAATACCCACGCGTGTAGTTCCTTCTTTATAACTGCTCTCCCATTTTACACAGAACAACACGAAAATAAGCTGTCACGAACAATTACAAATCATACTACAATAATAATAATAATAATAGTATAATACTTAATTGATAGTACCTCTCAAAGTTATTCCCCTTAGTGCAATGTTCAATAATCATACGATGTTGGGCCAACGCTCAAGATATTGATAACATATCAACACCCCTCGAATGTATTTGTTGTGCGTAAGTTGTGTGTTCTGTCATCCGCTAGTCGTTTAGAGTGGTGATAGAAATAGTAAAATCGTGTAAAATTATTGTACAGTTACGATCGTGTAACCGCCTGGTCCGTTAATTCTGAAGTTGTTACCAAGCATTACCACAGTAAGTGTTCCCATATATTTAAGTTCACAATCGTTTTGCTATCCAGTTGTACTGCATTTCGAAAAGTGTTGAAGTTGGGAACGAAATTTAAAAAAAATTCTCCAAATATAAGCCCAAGTGGTATGCAAAACATATTGGTAAATGTTGGATGGGTTGAATTTCAATGCTTTTAACAAACAGTAGTAGCATGTTGTATATAAGTAACATTTTAAAAAGATAGATGAATTACGATTTAGATACTTTTTGCAGAGCAATTCAATTTCATCCAGTAGATTGTGATAGCCGCAATACAATTTGCAGTTAGTTGTAGACAACACATATCTGATAGTATTACCCTCTTTACGAACCGAAGCGAACATTCCTCAAAAACTATTGTTTTGTAAATTTTGTAATGCTTTTAAGTTACTTTTTACAAAACTTTTTTTTTCGGTAACATTTTAATTTGTTTTTGTTACATTTTTGTGTTGTACATACGTTTATAATATGCCATGTGTTCGGGATGGAAATGTTTAAATTGTTTCGAAATGTAATCTTTGGTTGTGGTGAAAATCTCAAGTACAATTTAAACATCCACCTGCGAACACTGCTATCCTCCGTAAAGTGCAAAAAACTATACTTCCTTTCCAACAAACTTAGGTATTTGGGAATATTGAGCTAGATCCTGAATCATCTATCACTAGACACAACAACTTCCGCTCATTTGTCCAAGGGCTGATGTTATTGTTCAGGTAGGTGTTTAACGCAGTTGCAGTGTATTCTCATCAAAATCACAAGACAACTCAACTAGTTTAATTTTCTATGACGTATTCAATTCCTCTTATGTGTACTACAATATATTTTCACAAAAACAAACGATACTTCAACTACTAGATATTCTGTGTCTCTTCAACTACTTTTTTCTACTCATATCAATAGTCCTACCTCTACATCTACTACTATTTACCAACTGAACCTCAAATAATAGTTCGATATGTATAGGATGTGAAACATAGCGTACTCATATGGAAAAAGCTGGAATTTTACAAATGCAGCTACCGATTATAGCATTTTGAATGTGAAATGTTGCACAGTGAAGAAAATTAAGGCATCTCATATACCAATGCCATCAAGGCGGTTTCATGACAGTTTTTATTACAATGTATTTAAGATCTGAATAGATACTTTTTATTCCCAACTGTAGCACAGTTTAGTACACATATAATGACTTTAGCTCAAGTATAATTCTAGCTTAGATTATTTTTCCGTCTTTACTACGGCATCAGATGTTGTCGCCAGACCTGTAATCTGCCAACAGTGAAATTTTTTTTCAATACAATAGTCAAGTGATAATGGATGCTTCTGTAGAATGGTGTCTATGACATTTGATAGTAATGCTTCCTCTGACTGCAATTTTAATTTCAATTCAAATCTATTTTCACCTTCAGCTTTGTACACTGTGGCATCTCAAGATCGATTTGAGGTGCCCTAACGGTAGTTCCATTTAGTTGAAGTCATAGCTATTATCAATCATCTATTTCCGTCAACGACTAGCGACTAGCGACCTTCTTGATTTCTAATCTTCTATACCATTTTCACGTTTCTAGTACTAGGTTCTCTCTTTCCGAAGAGCTCGCACAAAAATCGAGACCAATATAGGACCTGTTTTCTTGCAAACCGCGTGCCTCAAGGAATCGAGTCTCAAATCAATGTACAGTTTGATAGCAAACGCAATATTGCTAGTTATCTTCCATTCTCTTCGATCTGTTCAATACACTTAGTTCTTTTATTTGGTTCGTTTGCTCGCTTCACTTGACATTATTTTGTTCTGACCTTTGACCTACATTAGAGCATTTGTTGTTCCCTGTACTAGATTTTATACAGATTTGAAAAGCAAACAGCTTGTTATAATTCTTAATAAACTTTGATTTAGAGTTTTAGATTCATCTTAGTCTGGTGTCATTTTTTCCTTGAATGCTGTATAGATAATTGTAGATTGTTATTTAGCAAATATTTACTTCATTCACCAATTTATATGCTAGCCTATTGCCTTATTTAAAAGCCATTTTGCAATAAGGTCTCACCATTTACTGCTGTGATCGAAATTTCACACAATGTGTTATTTTTATCAAAATAAATAGACCAAATTAAAATCATGTTAATAGCCTGATGACGTAGAACCAAATGTTTTACGGAGGATAATTGACATCTTTTTTTAATTACGTTCCTGCGCATTGCGTTTCATTGCACTATAATTTATTCTCCTGGGACAATATGTAAAAAAATACTTAAGCTAAGCTTTCCCAGTTTTACACAAACTTATTTCATAGGAGGTTTCTTCAAAATTAATTGTTGTACAAATCCTCTGTAAACATAAACGCCTGCGGTATTTCGAGTATTTCCATTTTTCCCGCCTGTTGCTCCCTTAATATTTGCTTTAAGACGCCTATTGAAATACATTAACCATTTACACGCGCACACACATCAACACATGCCCACATACATTAATATTTAGGTAAAAAAACAATCTAAAAATATGCCGATCTTGGTACGCATACTTTCTTATCTTGTTCGAGCCAATATTCTTCCATTTGCTAGTTTCCCCTAACGTTTTCCGTTTGCCCTGGGCAAGGCTGCCCATGCTAGAAATTGAAGCATCATGCTTTCAGGTTTACCGCGTACTAATTATGTATTTTGTGTGTGTATGTTTTCGTTTACTCGACGTCCAACTTCACACTTACCTTCCGCGTTTCCCGCACAAACGTATGCGCAGATGTGCTACGGGCGAGTCGTGGCCGAACATTATGCTGGCATGTCTCAAAGGGAGACCGTGTGACCCAAGAGCAAAAAAAACGAACGAAACGTGCGGATCGACACTGGCCTACGCATACTTCGTGTCGTTCATCTTCTTCTGCTCATTTCTTGTAAGTGTATGTTATAAGGTTTGGATGGTGACAAGTTTAAAAATGTATCTCTTCAACCTTCTGTTGCTACATTTTCTACTGCCGGGTACGGACCAATAGATGTTGAATTTGTTCGTCGCCGTTATCATGGACAACTTTGACTATCTCACGCGTGATTCCAGTATTCTTGGTGCTCACCATCTGGACGAATTCGTTCGGATATGGGCAGAATATGATCCTAATGCTACGTAAGTATTCAATACCAAATTAAAAGAACCATTAATTTATCTGTGTGCTATAAAATCTGAAGCATTGTAACACTGCGGCATGATTAAAACTGATACTAAATTATGCTTTTATAACAGGGGTAAAATACATTACACCGAAATGTATGATATGTTAAAGAACATGGATCCTCCCTTGGGATTTGGTAACAAATGTCCCAATCGACTCGCCTATAAAAAGCTCATACGAATGAACATGCCACTCGATGCGGAGGGTAAGGTCGCCTTCACAACAACGCTGTTTGCGCTGATACGGGAAAATCTCAACATTAAAATGAGGACCGGTAAGGCAAAGCACTTCTTCCCCGAGCGTAATTGCGGAAACTCATCACAATCCCATTTCAACCTACTATCGTTACAGCCGAGGAGATGGATCAAGCCGATATGGAACTGCGGCAAACAATCAGCCACATATGGCCCCTGCAGGCTAAAAAGATGCTCGACCTGCTCGTCCCGCTGAACGAAGAGCTGAACACGGGCAAACTGACCGTGGGCAAGATATACGCCGGTCTGCTGATCCTAGAGTCTTGGCGCAACACCAAGTTTGGCCAGGTTGAGTCTGATCTGCCGGTAAGTGTTCGATGGTGCAAAAGTGCCCCTTGGAGTACAATCACGCTTTAATAGTGATTACACACGTGAAAACTTTCCACTTTTACCCATGAGAAGAAGTTTGTGTGTACATCTTTGCAGCAAAGATGAGTCGATTCCTCGCATTATTAGTTCATCAGCATTACCTCTGTTATGACTTCATACTATTTCATTTATTGTAGATGAAATTGGTCTATCGAGCATTGGGAAGACTGACCACTTCATTTGCTCGAAAACGTTTGACAAAATTTGGCCAGTGTCTGGCTAAACACTTTGAAAGATTTATTCATTTTACAGTTTGATTTTTTTTTCGTTGATTTTATTACTTTTGTTTAACCTATCTCTTAATCAATTATTATGTTTTGTTTCTCTCAATAACTGGTGTCTGTGTAGTGAGCATTATTTGGTTATCGTTTTAAAGCGTTTTTGGATGATGTTCTGTTCACACTGCCCCTAAGTATTGCATCGAGGGGAACATAGATCACTTATCGTCTGTCTCCAGATCGTAAATTGAGTAACGTTTTGCCAATTAAATCTGTTCTCTGTACTAACACCCTTATGTATGCCTTGTAACTGTTGTTCAGCAACAAAACTTCTTTTAGTGAAGTTTATGGAACGATCTTTCCTACAGACGTCAGTTTTTTTTAACATGTTGTGTAAGGTTTGTCGCATCTAACTTTTTATTTAAGTTGTGAGAGACATGTTTACATCATGATTTTTATTTCTTTGTTTAATAATCATGTCTCTTTATTGTCTAGATTTTCCCGGTCACTTTTATTTGAAATTTGTTTTCGATGTCGAATGATTATGTTTGTCTTCTAATTGGGTTATACATTTGTCCTAGATTCCCGCATTAATTGACCACATTCTTGTTTGAATTTTTATTAAAAATTATATTATCGGCATTCATTGACATTAAAGACTGATATTTTAGGAAAAGCTGTAGCATTGTATTGGCTTTTTTCAATGTTTGAAAAGCTACTGACTCACCGAAAATGATCCTTTTTATTTTCAAAATACGAGTTTTACACATGCAATCAGGATAAATTTCAATCACACAAAATGGAGGACTGTATTTTCCTTAAACAGCTGATAATCGTTCTGTTTTGGTTTATAATCAACACGAGCCTTTAATTTTTATGTCACTAGATTTGTGACAATGCTTCTTTATGTTCACCCTCAGATTCCTTTTATTTCTCGAAATCTAGGTAATTATCATGCTGAACGAAAATAAAATTCACAATAAGGATGAGAATAATACATTTCCGTTCACTAATGTTGATCTTATCATGAAGACTAAAAACAGTGATAAACAACCAATATTACTATCCTGACCATTATTTTTCAGGGAAATGAAGCAAGCATAAATAGTCCAACGGCCAGGCTGCCGGTATTATTCATTATCTTTCTCTAACAAACCGTGTTTTGCTCTATGCTAGTTAGGGCCGAGTTCTTACGCTGGCATTTTCTTAGTATTCGTTTCTCTTTGGTTTGCAACCGGTTTTTTCGATTTTTTTAGATTATCTCAGAGACCAACTAATCGTAGTTTCGTGACAGTTGTGGATTTTGTAAAAAGATCAATTCTCCAAAAATTACCTAACATGTCGCTTTAAGATTTCCGAGCTGTTTTCTTTTATTGTTCGGTTTTAGATTTTTGAGCTGTTAGAATTTGTTTAAAAGGTCATAGATACCCTTGTGTGAGGTGCATTCTGTAGCGTAACATAGATGATTATGATTTAATACCTACATTTTTGTATTTTGGGAGCTGTTTATGATTCATGGCCTTGGCCGATTTTGGAAAATAGAAAACACTACTGAAGCAACCAAAACATTACTCACCGAAATAATAACACGTTGAAAACCTGTAACAACATAATACATTTACCAAAGATTTGCCAAAGTAGAAATTCGGAACCCAACTCATCGTTTGAAAAGACTCGCGTAAAATTAAACGCTAGGATAGTGGATAAATGAACCCATAGTAATTTTTTTTTTTCTATTTTAATCACAAATTTCACAAAAACCCCATATTTGTTAGTATGTATTATTTGTTATAATTCATCGCAAAAATCTCTCCCAGTACCACCCCATCTGAACATGTCTTGAGAACTGCCATGTTGGAGATTTTTGTAGATATTATTTGTATAGCGTAATGGAGCGTCAATCATTAGGATGTGGTAAATACATACGTCCGGTTTCGTCTGAACCTGGTTAAGCATTACGTTTACTCATTAGTTCTAGTTTTATCTACCATATGATCTCCACCGAGCATCCTTCCGCGAAGCCTACAAATTATATGAAATGGTCAATTAAACACATTAAACCTGGAACATTGTAGCATTATATGTGTAACAGATTACTCATAGTGCCACAGAATAGTTGCTAGTTCCATCATTAGTTCCTTAGGAATCCCTTTATCATTAGCTCAAACAAACAACCCGTGTGTCTCCAGTAATGGCTCTGTTCTACCTTAAACCCAAACCTGAACCAATGCCCCATCATGGTGTCCGGTAAATCTGCTGCAACCGTTCTGTTTAATCACTTCTAATGCATTATTTTCCAGAAAACTCTTTCGATACGATTCGTGAATGTTAAGCCCTGTTGTCCCGATGAAAAATACTGAGAGACAAATTGAGCGTGCAGTAGCCAATATCAGACCGTGTTCGAAAAAGCTAAACTTAACCAAGAATTCTGAGAAGATAGTAACAAAAAGACAATCGCGAGACGAATTGTGCCCAGCGCAGCGGAGCAAAGGCGCCATTGAAATCCTATGAGCACGATCTGGCTTAGGTTTCGCCCAGCTAGAAGCAAATCCGATTGGATGGTTTTTCTCGTGTGCCACATTGTTTGCTGGTGCGAATCGAGCCACAGACGCCGAGTTCTGGTTACGTTCCGCTTTACCGGACCCACGCGCTCGGACTCGCTCCGATGCTCACCCAGCGGGATTCTGCTCTTGCTGGTGCCTCTAGTTAAGCTGGTTGTCGTAGGAAGAGCTCTAGGTAAATGCAAGATAAGTAGTTTGACAATGGAACCGCATGCGGTTCGTCACGTAATATTTTTTCTGTACTGTACTCTTTTTTCCATTCTGTAATTGTTCCAATGATTTACTTTTCCAATCAAACTCATACCGCAACTACAAACTGCAAACTAAGCGAATGTAACAGCAACAGTACCAAATAAACCATTCACCTTCATACTAGACATAATTCGGTCATGGCCGCCGATGACTGAACATTTGTATCTACATGTATCTTACGTGCAACATTGAGTCTGTAGAGTCGGTTACACAGTCGGAGCAAAAGATACATTCGAGTTTCTATTATTTTATCAGTCGATATATTTGAATTATACCGTCAAACCTGCAAACAAACAAACAATTACTCATGCACTTTATCCTAGTCTTCCACCGTACCAGTATCTTATCCAACACGCCTTCCAGTAAACCCCAGTCGTGTCCGCCCACCATCCGAGTGGCTCACATTTGTGCCGGTTCGCGGTGTGTGAGATCTTGTAAAAATTTGCCACGCTACTATATGTGTGTGTGTGCCACGAACTGTAAATTGAATTCTCCCCTTCCCAGCAACCTATGTACAGCAAAAAGCAGCAAAACGCTAGTAAAACCGCCACATATCGCAACGCAACTTATCTGCCTGTACATTGGCTTTTCGTAGGATAGGATACTACGCCGTTACTGTCACGTTTTCCTTACTCGAACACCACAGCTGCGTGCGACGCGGTGCATTGTAGCTAAACTATAGTATACTACAAAACTCTCCAACACTCTTGTATACTGCAGTGTGTCGTCTTGCATTTCGTACGATTCTAGAGCCCGGCCGAGTGTGCCAGCTGGGCATCTGAGAGCCGCACTCTTTACGTTACTTCCACCGGACGGGTGTAACGTTACGATTCTGTTGTGGGTTAGTTGCGAGTTGGGGCCTGTTAATACGCGTCACAGTTCACTATGGATAAGCGAGGCTCGCTAGCAACAACGGCGTGCAGGGACAAACGGTCCTACAGCTACGTTGACACTGTTTCTTGCTCAAATGTATATCTACAAGCCGGTCAATCCAATCCGTTTCCCTTCCAAACTCAAATTGACTTACTCTAGCGCATAGACAGTTGCATATGAATTTTAATTTTCTTTTAAGTTTAGATAGACCGATCTCCAACTGACTAGTGTTTTTTTTTATTTTTGGTTCAACTCATTCTAGTTTCATTTGCGTAGCTTTTTTTTGGAAAACTAGTACACTATTTGTTTGAGTTTTGTGGCGTCTACTAAACCAGTACGGCATAACACAGTTTAAAAACAATTATAAGCACATACACATCCACACACAACTACACCAGATTGGAAAGTGCCAACCTCATGGTTGATCATTCGGTACTTGGCACCCTGTGCATCATACATCACTATGTACATTCAATCCGTTTACCTCGCTCATGCAGGTACCGACTATTGCTTTTGTAGCATGTCTTTAAATTGCTCTTTTTTGAATGATTTGTGCGATATATCTTTAAGACAATTTTAATGCTCAAATTTTACCTTCAATTTCTTTGGATCGTGATGTAGTTTAATCTAGAAATTATACCTTTTTTAGAATAGACAAATTACTACATTCGTACTGCATGCGATCGATCTGATTGTTACTCCAGTTTGAAGATTCTCAATTTAGGTTTTTTCATTCTGTTGGCATTTGAGTTGTTTGGTTTGACATGATTTGGAATTTTTGTTTCGAGTTTGATTTTAACCTTTTTGAAGTTTTTCAACTAAACAAACAACATCACAAGATACCTGTAAATATTGTAAATGCACCATCTGAGCTGAACATGTATGCAACACCGTTGTACAGTCAAAATGGACATGAACAGTTCTGGCAAATGATTTTTTTGTCGGCACGTGGAAAGGCTTTGCTTGAGGCTCATAAACCATTCCAACGTGGCGGAAGATTCATTTGCCGAATGGTGCGGAGTTTCGTTTCTTTCCTTTTTCGTTCTTTTCCTAATGCTCTTTTTAAAACCTAGGCTAATACTATTTGCACACGGTTGCTCAACCACCGATACTGTCACGTGTTTTTTCAATTTCCTATTGTTTAAGATTTGAATTTTTCCAACACTCTGCAATGGTTGAATTGAACATAATCGAGAATGTGCCTTTGCTACTCTATTTCATGAATTTCGTTTGTTTGTTTTTCGCTTCAAAACTTTTTCCACGACTTTCTCGCTTCCGCTAAAAACGTATCAACCACCAACATCCAACTGCAATGTAAAATGTAAACGAAAATCAAACATTAACCGAATTAAAATCGAACACCTTAAATCACCTGTTCCATCTTAAATGCTGCCCATTTACCGTGTGGGCGTGCGCATGTAAATAAAATCGGTTCCGGTTCGATTCGGACGCACTGCGATGCATTCGTGTACTCGCGTGTCACGCTAAACTCCATGATAATGGCCTATAAATAACACACGTAAAATATCTTCGAATGCGTTTATTATCATCAAACCTAACTCGCACTTGCACGTGTGCATCACTTGCATTGCATTCTACCATTCATCATTTCGTCAAAATCAATTACCAACACCACCACCATTCTGTGCAACCACAACCCCTTCGAACCACATCTTCTACTGCCACCTCTGCTACTACCGCCGCTACTACTACTACTACTACTACTACTACTACTTCAACTACCAACCCACCCCTACGACTACTGCCACCACTGCGCCCGCATGTACCGACGCTGCTGGCCACTGCTGCCCAACAGAAGCCGTCCCTTTTCAGTGCGATCCTCGATATGGCCGTGATGGAGAAGACGGGTGGCTCGCGCACCGGTTCGCTGAGCCTGGAAAACGGCGAAGGAGTCAGCTCGCAAACCCACCTGCTCTACGGTCACGGGAGCGCCAACGGAGGCAGACCGGGAGCCGACAGCGGTGGTACCGGGGGCATCGGCAGTGGTGGTGGTGGCGGTGGTGCTGCTGGAGCTGGCGGTGGCATCGGGCTTGGCCACGGTCACGACAGCACGCTGGATCTGCATGGCAGTAGCTTGGTCAGCCTGGCACGCCGCACCACGATGCGCAAGCGGTCCTTCAGGTAGGTTCGTTCGGCCATTTTGGGTGCCCAAATCCCCATTCACACTCTTTCCCCTACTACCTGCCCTTGCCCTCCTGCCACCAATCTTCTTGCCACCATCAGCAAAAGTTGCCATAGCGAAGCGGCGCACGAAACGGCGAAATGTTCTGACTTCTGTATCCGTTCTCCATTTCTCCATAGGAACAGAAAGGTGATGTCTTGTTTCTCTCTGTCTCACATTGCAAACTAAAAAGCAAAAAGAAAAACTACACAAAGTCCCCATAGCGATGGTAACTTGCAAATAAGCAACATGTTTTGCGTTTTTATGTTCGTAACTGTCGATACTTTCTACATTTGTTTTGTACCACTCTATACGCACTATCCTCCTTCCTCCGAAGCCTATCACTTCTTCTGAGTTTTAGCTTCCTAGCCACACGCATTTCTAAGTTAGTACTTCACACGATTCCCCAATTCCATCGATTTGGCGTAGATTTTCGATAACATTCTAATCCACTTTCTCTCGTGTGTGCCCTAGATGACTTATACTCGTCTGTCCACCTTATTGCCATTTTTACATTCTTCTTCTTCTACTTCCGATGTATTTCTTCTCGATGTTTTTGTTACGTACTTCAGTAAATGAGTGTTTTAACTGTTTTGTGTGAGTGTGTGTTGTTTTTTTATAGTAATGATGCAAACTTTACTTAAACTAGTGGAGATTTAAGACCGAAGCGGCTAAGCGTTCGTTATTTTATGCTGAACTACAAAATAAAAATAATGTAGAATACACAAAGGATATCATAGAATTAATCGAAACTTACTCTCCCATTCTTTTTCATATGAGATCAACAGTTATTGATATTTTTGAACGATTTTGATCGCTCGCATTATTCAAATTCATTTAATAACCAAACTCTATTTTTTAATTTTCTGGCCAATTTTATAATATCCACAAATTGGTTTAACAGAGCTTATCTTATCGCGAGATTGCAAAGAGATTCCTTCACGCGACCAAGAACTCAGCTTAGTTTGGAAAACGAGCATGGCCATTCCTGAACTCCATGTAAACAAATGGATCTTTTGAATGAATCTTGAACCAGAACACTACTCTCAAATGAAATTGCTCTCAATGCTGTCGGATAAGCAAAAACTTAATGTTGTGTTGAAGTGTGCTAGCTCCAAATTTTTTTTTCAAACGTCGTTTCATGGAAAGATAAAATCATTGTTTTTAACTAAATCCAGGTAAGTAAGCTTTAACGGTGACTTAACCTAGATGTCAGAGTAGTGCTGGACACCTTTCAATTGCATAAGCTTGCTTTTTATGTGTAATTTGTAAATAAACATGTTAAATTAGAACATACAATCATAACAGTACCAATAAACGAATAGTGTAGATGAAGTAAGCTAGCATGTTTGAACTATCCAAATGCAATGTATAGATCGATTAAGCACTCAACTACAGTAAATTCAACCATAACAAACAATTCACACAGCAAACAGACGACACCCTTGTCTAGCAAACAACCACACGAGCACATTCACAAGAATTGTTCAAGCTTTTTGATTTTTTTTTTGTTCAGTTCACTTTCTTTTAACCATTAACAAGAGCTTCCTTTGTCGCTCGAAAACGTGAACTTATAACAAACAGAACTGGTTTATTCGGTTAAAATCTCGTTCAACCATGTGTTTTTAAAACTAAAGACTTAAAACAAAATTATTTTCTACCACAATTGATTTTCTTCCATCAATAAGAAAAAAACAAAAAATATAATGAGCTATTTTTTATCCATACCAAATTATTATCTATATTAAATTAGCTCAATTTTATCGATACCACAATTACTTTAATTGATGGACCATGCGTGGCCTAATTGAATCAAAAATACTAAAGTATGGTTTTAAAAGATACAGAAAAAGATTGTATTGAGTATGAACTAGCTCCGATCACTGAAGCTTATCAAAGTATTACCCTGTCCAACCTTCCTTATTATCTGATACACGATTCCTTGATCAATATGTGCAGTGGCCTAGTGACTATATATTTTTGTGTACCGTTGCAAAGCAGACTCGTGTTAACTTTTAGACAGTTTTATTATAGCGATCCGTTTATCTGTAGTGGACCTAGTATTGATGGAAACCAAACAAAGTAACGTAACGAAATGATTCAAAACCAGCGTTGCAACCCACCCGCAAAGGATTACTTCCGTGCCTCGGCACAGGAAGTGGCCTAACAGATTACGCAAACGTTACCACCAAGCCAACCAGCTAAGCCGGTGGGTGATCATTAACTTGGAATCTGTTTTCTATTGCATTCACCTGCCGACATTTCGACGCATTCATTGGCGTCAACCATTGGGACACCGGACTGTTGGTCAAACTTTCTATTGCCAACCTCGCCAACCAGGAGCTGCAGGATGTTTCAAGGCAACCCTCGCTGGAGTCCCTAACTCCGGCTGACGGTCATCTTCATCCCGGGCATGCATATCATAACGGGCATCGAAGGTCGCCCAGCTTGAGGTAAATCAACCGATCTAATGAGTTCAGAGAGGGAAACCTAAAATGTTTTATTCAGCTCATCACAAGCTGTTTTCTATTCCATTATTAACAATTTCATTCTCCATACAGACGGGAATCTCCACTGGTACGGACGCCAAGTCCGAGGAAGCGTCATCACCAGCACGAGATTGGTTTTTCCGACACCGTGTCCAATGTGGTGGAAATTCAAAAGGAGGAACACAGACGTGGTAGGCATCATTTCGGCTATGCGCACAGGCACAACCGAGGTAACATAAAAACTCATAAATCTTCACTATTGATGTTGAGTGTCGTAAAGCTGTTGCTTTCTACTATCGATACTGGATTCGTTTATTTGCTGCAGAACTTATTTGAAAGCAAAACCTATATTTATTGTATTGATATTTTTTTTTATTTGTTTGAACTACGGGGTTTATCTACGAGCTATAAACTGTACAAGACAATTATTTCGTTTAATGTAGATACGTGTCTATTATATGAAATCACGTTTCCGTTCAGTACTCCAATCCAAAGTAGTGTTTAATCTCTCTATACGTCCAACAGCTTCTTAGTCAAATTGGTATTATTAATTTTTATTGTACGTCAAAATTCCAAAATCCAAAACAAAAACTCAACATCAACCGTAAAGCTCTTGTGAGGGCTGACTGATTATGAATTTTTATGAACAACTTCTAATGGCTTGCAAAGTGTTTCAACTGGGCAAGTTATTTTCATCCACACATGCACAATATCCTTAGAACAAATTAGCACTTTTTAGCAAAATGTACGAGGTAGAAATCATTCGATGCCTGTAGTCGTCTCGGTTTTAGAGAAAATAATATAGAAAAATCATTCTAACTCTAACCAGAAACATACCTTTTGCTCCTAATTTCAATACCTTAAGACAATTAATTTTATATAGTGTATTTTCCGGTGGTTTAATATACTCGATATTAATCGACTAGTCAAATTTAAATTAAATCTATTACATATTATCCTTTGAAGGGCTCAAAATTGAGGTTGCTTAAACAAGCAAGTATGTTTTTCTAATATGACCCTTTGGAAATTGGGCACCAAAATAAGCATTCTGCAGGATTTATCATTTTTCATCCGTTCTGCGTTTAAAAGGATCACTTCACACTCGCATATCTTCTTCTTCTTCTTGGCGTAACGACCTCTTGGTCATGCCTGCCCGTTAAGGGCTTACGAGACTTGTTTCCCTGTTGTACGTAGATAGTCAGTCCTTTCGTACAGGGGAGGGTCCGGTCTCGGATTCAAACCCACGTCATCGAGGTGGTGAGTCCCGGCACTCATAGGCCGATTTTCTAACCGACGCTACCGCTCGGCTGTCGCGGACCCCCCCGCGGACACTCGCATATTTCCGGGCTGAATTTCTTCTTGCTTGATCCCTGCCCTATTGATTTGTTGCACTTCTTTGTATTGTGCTGGATTCATCATTCATCATCGTACATCTGATGATCGGATAACAGGCCAATCCAATGATTCCTACGATACCACCAACAAGTAGGGCATAGATACGTCCTCTTAATACCGTTGGCGCCATTTAGTTCGGCTTTGGTTTATCCACAAATTCCAAGTACCGGTGCTGCCGGTGCACAAAGCAAAGAGTTAGAGCCCCGCTACACGAGCCGCAAACTCAAAAAGTTCGCGGCGAAAAGAGGGGAAAAACCGAGAAGTTTACGTCAAAAACTTTTCAGCTCCGTGAGCCGAAAACTGCACCCGCGAAGTTTTTTCAGCTACCGCAAACTCAAATGCGCGAGAAGAAGAAGATGAAGAATAAATAGATGTAAACATAACAAATCTCAAAAACAAAATAAACGGACATACGGTGATAAATTTACGTGCTACGGTGATATTTTATCATTGGCTGGCGGGGGTCATGACTGGCAACAGCATTGGTACCGCAGAACGCGGCTACACGAACCGCGAAGATTTTGCGGGTCGTGTAGCGGGGCCCTTAGAAAAGAATACTGCCGACACACAATCCTTTTTGCAAAATTGTATGACAGTGTAGTAAAACTTGGGCAGTCGGGCTGATTGATTGGAATATGTTGAAATTTAATTTTGTATAAACATTTTAAAATCAAATACTTACTTAGCACTTTGTGTATGTTTACATTATCATCGCTTTGAAGAAAAAATTACTAAAGAAAAACTATGATTAGATGTAAAGTTATCTGAAGTAGAAAGCAAAGACATTCGATATACCACCGCATCGTATTTACCACTCCCATAAATTTTTTTGATTCTCAATTTCAAAATTAAATTAGTGAGTTATTTATGGTTGCCACAAAAATAACAACCATCTGGAATATTTATTTTCATTAGAAATGCTGCAATTTTGTGGAATCTGGTTAACTTTATTATATAGAATATATTTTTTGCTGTTATGAAATCGGAAGGAAATTGATTTAACAAAGAACTCGTAAATACCACTTTACAGTTGCTTTCTTACTTCTGTTTCTCCACATTTTATGAGACAAAATAGGAGTAATTTGTTTGTATGTAAATGATTTTTTTTTGTACTTTACGACTAATATTGGTTTATTAAATATTAATAGCCTTTAAAAAAAATCACCAAAGTTTTTGTGTTTCCCCAATGTAGAACATGTTTACCACCTGATAACATAACACGATAGCTGCACCTTTAGATAGTTGTTAGCACATCTGACGAGATTTCTGACGCTGTAAAAAGTGTTTCTCTAGTACCAGTGACTCACCTGATGTGTTTCAATGTGTCCTCTGTCTATCTCTAGCGATTTATCTGCTCAAATAGCCGAGCAAGCTACTAATCCCTGCCCGATGTGTCGTGAGTGTCCTCTTGCGCTGTTAGATTTGCATTCTCTAGGATCACGTTGTGGATTTGGCGCCGATTAGCGTTGTTGCGCGCCCGTCACCACATCTTCACTCTCTACTTTCTCTCACACACACTGAACATGGTGCGCTGGCACAGTAACAAACACACACACAAACACTCATTGCGTCCTTCTGAACGGTTGTTCCAATGTGTTCCCGTTTGTTGTTGTTTCTACTCCTTCGATCTAGGTTCCTGGTCAGCGTCCACCAGCCCTGCCCGTTCGCCATCGCCAAATCGTTTTGGTGTACATAGTAGTGCCCAGCATCGCAGTAGTAAAGACCGTTCCAAAAATCACCTTGTCCATCAACCGTACGATACGACGATCCTCTGCGAGCGATCGCGCTCGCCCAGTCCGGCCCAGCTGCTGCAAGAGCTGCGGGATCGCGACCAAGCCCGGCGGAAGTACCGCAACGGAATGGGTACAGGAAATCCAACACCTCCTAAGACGCTTTTATTTTCGACCCAAATACTTGTTCACTACTATTACTTGTACTACTTCTAGTTTTCACGTTACTTTTTACACTACTTCTACAACAACTTCCATTTCTGCCTCTATTTACATTACTACTACTGCCTTTTCCACCAACTTCTTCTACCTTTATTTGTTCCTTTGAACCTATTCCACAAACACTCACACACATGTTGGATTTACTTTGGTTCGCTAACCCCCTAGATCATGCTCTCTTGCGCATTGCGCTGAGAGCGTCCCCCATGGAAAAATAACCTTATCATAGAAGTGCCTCATGTCTCAACAGTGTGTTAGTTAGGAGGATCTTCTCTTCCGTGTTTACTCCACTCGCCCATTTTCCATGTATTGTGTTCTTCACTCGTCTCCTGATAAGTTTATACCATCAACATTGATCATTCCTATGCATCTATGTGTTAACGAGTAGACCGATGTAAACATAATCTTATCACCTCAACAAGTGTCATATAACAAGTGGCATGTAAGATTCATTACCCTTTCCAACACAAAATTGTATGTTGTATTTTCCGGCAAGAATGTTGGTAACCAATGTAAAATTCGTATCAGTGCTCGTGCTCTGCAGATGGTTTGAGAGGCCGTTCTGAAACTTCATGTATCGTTCTCCGTATCTCACCTGTTCCCGTCCATTAAACTCATACACCCTGTGTCCTTTTGTTCATAGTGTTCAATGTTCACTCCGCTATCGCTTTTTTATATACCGATGCTCTCTTAACCATTTGAGTCTGCCGTTATTTCCGTATTATTACCTGCCGTCTGCCTATATTACTTCGTTCCCACGGCAGGAGGTATCTTCAAAAATCGATGCAACTCATTTCATTGCTCTCTCCATCTATTTGTATCTCCTTTTCTCGATCGCTCCTTCTTCGGTGGCGTTGTTCCGTTGCGTTCAATTGTCTTTGTGAGCCAGGTTCAACAGGTTCACACGTGCAGCACAGCTATCCGGTGCTAGTTACACGCCGCCAAGGACATGGCCGCCGACTACCACCGACACCGTGCAAACCGTCGACACTGCAGCTGAAGCAGACCAACATCAACTTCCCGAAGCTGAACGCGAGCCCTACGCATGTAAGTAGACAAGTCCCCTCCTCCATGTGCGCAGTGTGTGTTGGAACTCCGTAACTGTGCTTTCAGACCGGCCACTCGTCCCACAACACTCCGCACAGTGTTCACTCGCTGCCCCAGTCGAGGGAGTTTCTCCGCGAGCGGGATCGGGACCGTGATCGAGATCGCGATCGGGACCTCTACTATCGTGAGCGCGATCGGGAACGCGATCGCGAGCGATTCCGCAATAGCCGGGCGGAGCGCAGCCACGACGACTACAGCCTGCGATTCGAGTTCCGCGACCGGGAGCGGGAGCTGTACGAGCGCGAGCGGGAAATTGAACGCGAATTTGAGCGGGAGTACGAAAGGTAGCGATGTTGAACATCTGTTCCGTCCGAGAGCAACTTTTTATTACAACGGACTTTTACACTCTTGACAAACTTTTACAGAATGGAACATTCCGTGCCACTGTCGTACGAGCAGGCGCTTGCCATGGGCCGCACGGGAGGCCGAGTGCTACCGTCACCGATCCTGAACGGTTACAAGCCTAAGGGGGCCCTCCACTCGAGGCACTCCGATTCGGACGACGAAGACTGGTGCTAGCACAGGGTGAGAAGACGGCCAGGAGATCGAAAGCGACGCGAGCAGATTTGGGTCTGATTCTGTGAGCTCCACAGTCCCGCCAAACCTCCACAGCGATTCGAGACGCTCCCCTAAGTAGCGTTGTAGGCATTCGAACGCGTAGCTCTGAAGCGGTCTATGAAACCGAATCAGCTCTGTTATGCAGATGCCACAAACCATTTTCTGGTCACCAGCGCTGGAACCAATCGCAAACAATGTAAGATAGATGGAGTTGGAGGCATAAATGTATTCCCTGTGCGGCTCGATATTGTATCAAACAGGCTGTATTAAGCAGGGCAAGATGTGCATCATTTCATTGAGTCATCGTTATCTTTGCCTAACCGGAATGTAGACCAATTTTCGCAATAATATAACCTAGGACGCATAGTAGTACGAACGTCTGGCATAGGCTTTTTTCGTTCTTATATCAACGGAAGTAGGTGTTAATTTTGGCTATAGGACGTTAATCTCCAACGGTCATTATCGTTACCCCACATCGGTCACTCAAATACCCTCCCCAGCGAACTACAGTATTTTATTCGCATCGATATACACTAACGTTGGCACAGGGTGGCGCAATTTCTTAGGGGCACCTTTTGGTTGAACAAAAACAAAACAGAAATGTTTCATCTTAGCGGTGGAGAATGGATGGATTAGTTTCCCATTCCATTTCCGCGAGAGTAGTGAGAATTGTATTACAAAACAAATTATACTATCTTGAGCCAACTGCTAGAGCTGTGCTACGGGTCCCAACCGAAGGGTTTGGGGGCAAGTTTTACCGGAGTTCACTAGTGTGCTACATTCACTAACGCATATACTGGAAACAAGACTGACATAAGCGGATAGTAAACTTGTAGAAAAGTTTAAAAAAAGCGAAGGCCAGAACGTAACTGATACTCGAAAATATCACGATGCTCGACTTACCACGTTCAGAATCGCCACTACATACGTTCCATCGATAGGGTAGCATGCTAGCAGAGTGTCAAGACTAGATAGGGATGATTCTAGCATTTTGCTGTGGGTTTTATTGGGGGATATAACTTTTTTTAAAGTTGTCTCCCAGCGATCGAGAATTGTCGCCAAAGCAAAACATATGAAACCAAACACGAAGTCATGGTAACACGAAGCACACATCAATGCAGGGAATTTTTATGTAGAAAAAGGATAAAAACTAGACCAGAACAAAAAAAAAGACAGGGACGTTAGCAATTATAGAAAGATATCCCACCTACATGTTTGTGTTGTTTCCTTAATATGTCTTATGATTTCTGCAGCGCTGAAGCTCTTTGGAGCCTTTCTTCGCTACTATTATCTGATAGCGTTAGGTGGTCGTGTAGAGCCGTAGAAATTGTTTTCTAGACTGCTCCCACAATTGCATCCCCAGATCGAATGTTTTATGATTCTAAGTAGACATCACAGCAACGCGTTACACTTACCATCATCGCACACGATGTTTAGAAGGTGTTTTACAAGACTTCGCATATAATCGGGTTTTTCACACCTTATGGTGACCGAATTTTTATTATTGGTCACGTGGATACCTATAGTTTGGGGATATATTTTTAGTGTTGCGGGTGTGGTTACACATTTCGTATTGATTAAAACAGTAGAATCGTACGCAGTCAGTACACACAGTTCATACAGGGAAGCAGTTAATGTAGATGAAGATTTTCTAGAGATTTCCAATTTACTCTAATGGCATTTGGTTCATAGCTTAACTCGCACAGTAGAGATTCACGTAAGTCCCCGCGCCACTCTGTGTCTAGTTTGTTCCCTAATTGAGTTATTTTCAACCCTTCTACATATGTAGCCTTCCTCGCGAGAACGTAATATTTGCGAGTTCAAATACCCTTTATCGTACCAAGTGACAGTGCGCGATTTTAGTGTAAGTAAAAATCGTTTGAAAAAGGTCCAAAACTGTAGTAATGAACAGTAAAACGAAAACAAAAGTCTTTTGCCGTTTAGAACAGATCATTAGACGAGAAATCGAATGAGGTTTAAAAACATACCCAGGCAAATGATTCGTACGATTGATTCAGCTAGCTTTAAATGAATATACTTCAAATAAAACCAAACGCCTGGAGAGAGAGCATAATAGGATCTGAAGCCGCGCAAACGGTTTCGTAAAACTTTAAAATTGTGTCGCTGGGTATAAAACCATTTAAGTTCCCTAGCAACGACCCCGCAACCACTAAAAACTATATAATTAAACCTAACACGAAAGATACACTTGCCAAAATTTAAAGTCTACTAATAACCGATCTTAGTGCTGTAAATATTAACAATAAGGTATATCAAAGAACAACTGATGGTACATGTAAATCCCGGAACTGTATGAAACGTGTTGTACCGCGAGGACTATATCTATTTAACCTTCTGAATGCGATGCTTAAACGACAGCAAATGTACTTCTTTATTAAATCTCTAACATTCCCAGTGAACAGCTTTCAAACATTATTAAACTGCCATTTTTCCACTACCTAAACTGTTGACACTTTGAAGAAAAATAGATGAAAGTTTATAAATTTATCAGCATCAAACACGAACTGTACCCGTTAACGAACCAGAACGTGGTACCTTTAACGGTGCTAAAGTATTGCAATGTTTGTGTTTTATTACCAAACACGTCTGCAACGGGTAGCAGCGTATATTTGTTTCGGATTTTCTTTCACTTTCCATTTCTGTAGGATTGTTGTAGAACCTTGCTTAACCGGCAATCTAAAGGCATCTCTACCTAATGCGTTACATGTTTACAGTGCTAAAGTGCACTAGAGGAACTTGGATAAGACACATTGTAGTAAAAATCTAAAGCTCCGTCTAACTTAACAATAGATATGGGCAAGTTAAGTGCAATCCGGTGATCCCGAAAGATAGAGGAGTCGAACTTGCATATCCCAAAAATAAAATTTCGCGTCACAGAGAAATAATATTCGTTTGCATTCGTTGGCGAATCTAAAACGTTGCAGATGAAGTATTATTAAAACATAAAGTAAAATAGGACAACAAATCTTGATGGTAAAGAATGAAAAAACCAAACGAAATCGAAGGCAAACAGTAAAATTTCGAGGCAATCGTGATCACGCATGGTTAGCTATTTTGTATGGAAGCATTTCTGAAAGCGAAAATAGATCAACCGATCTTCAACCGATCCTAATTTTTGAAATTGGAAGCTCATATTCATGAAAAACAGAAAATAATGTATCTGGCAAAAAATCGATCGCATTACAAATGTTATCGTAATGACTGCCGGTAAACTTGAAAGGCTCCACCCATTACGTACACATCCATTGAGAAAACCCCATTAACCGAACAAAAAACCTTTAGATCAAAATCTGATACACTATTTTAAAACAATTGGAAACCAGCACGCGGCACGCCAGCTCGGGAACCGATGTTGTAAATACATTTTTTCTGTGATACATTAAAGTTTACCGTAAAAAAATGAAACCAAAACAAACCAAACGATCGACGAAACGTAAAGCCAATGACGTAAATTTCTAGAGGCCCCATCTTGTCTCTCCCTTGTTGTTACGTCACCGTCGAAATTATAAAAAAAAACCTCGATAATGTTGCATTCTTTTGGGAGGATGCGTTTGTGTAGAATTTATACATTTACTCGGTCAACTATGTATATTCCAAAGCCGTAGCGAAGTACCACAAAGGTCAGCTTATGTGTTTTCGAACAACGCTTGACGTGAAAAAGCATATAAAAAATGGGGTTTACTTTCGGCGCTTTTGAGTGGGCATTTCTCCACTCATAAAGTCTATAATAAGGGTCGATTGATTAATCCCTTCGTTCTCCAGCCATATTTGTGCGTATTTGTGTGCAAAACATATAACTAAAAATGCAACCATTTCCGAGAAAGAAGACAAAACTTAGACCTAGGTCACAAGATTAAAATAACACTGTTACAGTCACGCTGCCCAAAGCGCCGTGTTAAAATGTGCTTTAAATAATTTGATCGAACCACAGTTAGTTGAACATGCTAAAATATTCTTTATCGGACAATTTTCCTGTTGAACTCTAAACGATAAACTAAATCCAGTCAGTTTGAATGGTTTACACTTGCAGGGTGTAGAAATGTTGGAAAATCGTTTTCAAACCTTTATCTTACAACGTCGAAAGGATAATAAATTTGAGGATCCCTGACGGCTATTACCAACTTTATAACAATATTATATCGAAAAACTTACCCAGCGGAAGGACACTAATGTATATTAGTTAGTATTATGTTTGAAAATCTGGAATCAAACGAACGGGTTGGTTTCGCCACGATAAAATCTGTTGAAAAACTAAGAAACTCTTAAGCAGTAACAAATAAAAATCAACAAAAATGCTAGGATAACCCGAAGAGATCAAACTGGTTCTTCCTTCGTTCCATCCGAAACTGTTCTGCAGTAATAATTTTAACCAGCCCTATTTCTATTCACTAAAAATGAAGCAACATTGTTACGAGGCGTAAAACTGCTGCTACTTTACAGATTTTTTCTGAAAACATGCAGTTTGATACTCACCTACCTAACACATTTTTTTTAAATCGAAATTTTTTAGCGCCACCTTTCAACAACATCGAAAAACATTCATAGTTTCGTAAGCATTCCGTTTTGAGGTAATTATAACAGTATCGTTATGTTAACTCGAGGGGTTCTACAGAAATGTCGTTAATTTTAAGGATATATAACAGCTTATGGATGTTGTATTGCTACACTTTTCTCACATTTTTTAAATGCGTATAAAAAAGGAAAAGGAATAATAGACGTCATTTTCTCCACAAAGGTGAAGAGCATGTGGTTCCTTAGAATATTTTGCATAGTGCTTTTGCGTATCATAGTCAAAACAAATCAATCAGTTTTTTGTATGTTAAAGATCCTTTCTGTGTAACGGGTAAAACACTGCAACGGAGTAAACTCGTTCTACGAAGAGTGATGAACTCGAAACGGACATTTTCATCAAGAATTTATTTCTTCGAATTTATATTTCTTACAGCTTAAAGCTTCGGCTCAAGGAAAATCCCAGAATGCGAGCTTCCTAACAGGACTCACTGAGTGGGAAAGAACAGTCATGTTTGTCGAAAAGCTCCACAGACGCGTTCACTGACGCTGCCACCCACTAGGAAGGTGAGCAGGTGAGATAAAGCTCATATCCTTACGATCCATCCGCAGCACACGGTGGGTGGCAGGCAGGTTCGTTTCGTCTCGTTCGCTCGCTGCTTTCTGGTGCCCTTTCGTACCAACAGCTTTCAGTTGCTACCGGCATTTTGCGGCATGTTCGGTCTCCCTTCAGCAAAGCAAGGATTACAATACGCATCTCTTACCAGCCTGTTGGGGGAAGAAGGCAACGGGACGGAATTGGTTCGAGCACGAGCATACCGAGCAGCGATCTACCGACCGACCATCACGAGCACCTTTTCTGCAGGTCGAGGTGGCGATTTCGCTCGTCGACCTACTCAGAACAGTGCAGGCAGGCATCGAGCCGAGACCTCGTGAAAAGTTCGCGCCCGTCCGAGCTTGGAAAAAACCAGCGCAACGTGGGAGGGAGACGCCAAATCGCGACCGTGCTGCTAGCGAGCGAGCGAGGATGCGTTTGAGCTGGTGATAAGGTGAAGAAAAATGTCCCATTGCAAGCTTCCTGCTACATCCTGCACCAACTGCGAATTGGCTGTTATAAATCTGTAGGGAAAGAAAAGCGTGTTTTCCAATCCGTGAAAAGCAGCACCAGTGGAGACAACAGATAGTCCGCTGGGTAGAAAGTATAACTGCAGCAATACTGGAGCCCTCGCAAGCTCGCAGAAGTTGTGCAATTTGTGAACCGTGCCGTGCGGATAGAATGTGAAAATTTCCCTTCCCCACCTGCGTTTGCGGTCGTAAGGACGGGGGAAAGCGAGTGTTTTCGGTTGCAGCATTACGTGTATGTGTATGTGTGTGTGTGTGTGTGTGTGTATATGTGTGTGTGCTGCGGTGGTAAAGAATGCTCATTCTTGCATGAGGCGAAGAACCCTAGGAGCTAAGGCTGGGAAATATGTGAAAAAATCATAGCAATGTTGCTTCAGTGCCAATGTTTGCAGGTTGTTCTGCAAACACCAAAGTCTTGATGTGGGTGTGTGTGCGCATGTGTAAAATAATTCTGGTTCTTAAGCGCAACCAAAATACTCACCGTAGCATTGTACACCAGGAGATTATATTATTACTACGCCCGAAATGTTCTTCCCCAATTCCGTTATAAGAAATTAATGTCCGAAACCATGAATCAACATTGTGGAAGCCCCGCCAAAGGTGAATGAGGGATTGGAAAAAAGATCGAGCAACGAGCAGAACACAGGACACGGAAGCAGAACAAAAGGTTCTAAATCGGTCCGGCTGTGTGGTGTAGCCGACCCCTTGGACCCGAAGGACTGCGACAAAGAATGTGCTGGGTTATTGCGCACACAGGTAAAACTGTGGAAAAAAAAAAATAAACCGAACGGGATACATACAGCGATAAAAATAGATTGCCCACAAATGTCAACAGTAAAAGGTGGATATTCGCTTCCATCATCAATAAAGCGAGTTTCGAGTTCGATACACAGTATCGGTAGAGTCCATCCTGGTTGGATGACCCAACCAAAGGCTGTTTTATCGAGTAAAACGGATGGAGAAACTGCCTCCACCACGGTGGGATCGAAAGAAGACGTCCTGCTTCAGCGCGACCCGGTTTTGGTGCCGTTGGCCCGGGATACGAAATGTTCGACGGAATCTGCCCCATTTTTGGCCACCGAGCTCAGATGCGTTAAGCTTGTGTTAGTAGAAGTACGATGGTGTGTGTTTGTCTGTGTGTTTTTGTGTGCTAACGACAGCAGGCGAATGGCGAGGGATTTAAAATTAATTTCCGCTGGAGGGTTGCCAGTTGTGCACTCAAGTGTAGAGATTTAAAGAAACAGAAGAGGGCAAGTCACGGCAGGAAGAACGGTCGCATGCGAGCTGTGGGTGGTGCTATGAAACTACCATTCCCTTCCAAACACACCAAACCACAAATCACACACACAAACATACACACACACATACACGGAATATAAAACGCAGAGTTGCATCGATTGCTCTCAATTACCGAACCGGAATCTTCCGGATTGGATCTAGCTAAATTGGACTTAATTATGTGCAATGGCCAATCTCCTATTGGATTCAATAGCCTACAAAGCAGGCGTGTAATGGATTGTAGCTGTCATATTTGCGTCCAGTGCTGCCTGGTCACTGATAATTTTCGGATTTTCCTCCTCTTTCCACGTGCAGGCTTCGTTGTGCAAATACGGTGTAAAGCGTGAGAAAAGAATAGTGATGATCATTCGGTTGTGCTGATGTGTTGTGAGGGTTGATATTTGGAAAGGTAAGCAAGCGTTCCAGATCGTGTGTGCGCCTCCGGCTTCCCGTTTTCGCCCGAATCTGCCACAAATACTCCGGTATAGTGCCGATTCCCAGGTGCAACTGCCGCAGGCGGGCAACGAGCGATCCTAGGATTACGATCAGTATACGTTGACGTGCGCGATGATACTGACTGCTGAGTCTGTGAACGCCAGTTTCCAACCAAGGGCGTGAATGCGGCGCGGAATAAGTTGTATGGATGTATATAAATTGTAAGGTGAGTAAATGCTTATTTTTTAAGAGAACACTTAACGAGAGCAAGGGTTAATTGTTTTGTTTAGTTGAAATCTTTCAACGTAAATATAAATCTGTTTACTTTCAAAAATAAATTAAACAGTTATAATAAACACCTTCGCCGAAAACCATGTCCCTGCCCCAAGCTCATGTTGTGAGGTGAGAAATTTTCGTGAGCCCGATTGCTGGTCAGGTTTACCTAGTTGAAGAAAGTGTTGTCGCACCAGTTGAAGAAAGTGGTTATGCGTACGACGTGAAATTCGACTCAAAAAATAGGACACCCGAGTACCGAATGTGCCGGCCCCGAATAGGAACGATACGGCGGCTTGCCCGAGACAGACTCGACTTCCGTTCTCAGACGGAGCGTATGAACGAGACAGACAGAGTTCCGTGTGACGAAAAAAGACAACGGGTTAAACTACGACTGTTCAGTTTGGAGCTCTTCCCGTCTGTACGGGAAAGATCGAATCGCCGTTCCTTTCCTTGAGCTGGGTTTGTAAAAAATGAGTACGCTAGCACTGATCCATTAACCGTGATGTTTACTAGAACGCCAAACCAAGCCGTGGCCCGCTTTACTGCACCGACCGAAAGCAGCGCACTGCAAGCGCGCCATGTTGGCAGAAATGTTTATCACCGCCAATTGGACGGAATGGAGTGTGAAAGGGGCGGAGAGAGAGGGGGGATTAATGTGACAGGTATCAAACCCACTTTTGAACCTAACGCTTCACCCCATTCACATCGCGGTCCTCGTCCCATGGCAACGCAGCGAAGGGACTGTAACAATCGAGTCGTTCGGTAGGAGCAGGAATGGAGTCCCTGGAGTACGTAAGCAAAACAAGTAGTGCACTTATTTCCTGGTCAATGCACCAGACCAGGCACGGGGGACCAGTTGGAAGCTGTCCAAGAATAAAAAAAGTGTCGGCACTTAAAATAACAGCCAGCACTGGAAGTGAGCGTGTGTTTGAGGGTGCTTGGCATGAACGTTTGGCCGATGGCTGTAGCTGCCTACCATCGTTCACGTGATTCCATCGAAGGTGCAGAACCTGCTTAAAGATTCTCAGTTGTTCCTCAACGGAGAGTGAAAGTTTCTACACCCGTTCGCTGTTGACGTAATAAAAATTTACGGTCCGCTTTATAGTACAAGGATAACGACTGTCCACTGGGGAGAGATGGATTTAACAAAGGCGTACGGAAGGCGATATCCGTATTAATGGATAGGCATTTTGCAATGCTGAGATGAACACAAGATTGCAGACATGTTTTAGCTGCTTAAATTATGTGTTTATCCGGAAACCAACTATTCTATTCTATTTAGTCAAAAACATCGCTCTAAGCTCCCAACACACAGTTGCATAGCTCCGTAGCTAAATTTGCCTAATGCACCTTTCAAATGAGCAAAACATGCAGCAAAGCTGCCTTTCCTTAGCACGCGGCTTTGTCTGTGGCTGTGTGTATGAGGTATAAAACTCAAGACGCTACTGACAAGCGGTTATGGGCAACCACTTTGCCGTCCGGAGGCGCGTTCGAGGATGGACTGTTTTATTCTTGTATACAACCAATTTGTGTCCTTGTCGGAATGCGCCGGTTTCGCGTGCCTTTTTTATCATTTGCCTACCAACTTGCTAGCCAGCCTCGTGCGAGTATGGGGTGGTGATAAGTTATGACACACTGCGTTTGATCGATACATTCGTCACCCCTGTGTGTCGGTTAAGAAAACGTTCCTTAAATTCGATACATCCGTTTTGCACCGACTGGCGCTCCGAACCATGTATGGATGTTTGAACAATGCACCAAAACGTTCAAACCTGCCTAAACAAAACGACCACTTCTTTGCAACGTCAGGAGAAGAATAATCTTATGCTATCGAAAAAGTGATACAGAACATGCTAAAATTTTCTACTTTTTTTATAAGATTGAGCATACCCACAACCCAATTCGAATGGTTTCCCTTCAATATTTGTAAATATTCTGTCATAATTTTATGTATTAGTATGTGTAAGAAATCTGCTTAATTCCGGCTACTGCAGAATGGAGTGCGTTCATGTTTACTTACGTGTGTACTTGTGTTAGAAGGGCACTCAAGAACATTTTTTAGTGGGAAAAAGAGGGAAGAAAGTATCACATGTTTCGTATTACGACCCAGTACAAATACACACGAACATGCCCGAATGCTGGAAAGCTTTGCAAGTGCTTTTGTTGTTTACAAATGCAACTCTTTCTGAGGGCATGAAATCAAATTACTATTTTGCTTTAGTGGTGGTTATATCTTCACATGTGTGAAAGCCCTTATCGAATATGAACGGTATGAATGTGATGCGTTTGAAACAGATTTGACAAAAGCTCAAGGAGGTAAATATTTGTCTTGGGTTCCTTTGTTTGATCTTAGCCCAAGCAGCACAAAGCTACACATATAAGCATTTTTTTTTTCTCACGAAACCGTGCAAAGATGATGCATCGTGTTGTTTCTTCCAATATGCTGCACGATCTTCCATCCTATGTTTCTTCGATTGATGTCACAAGGTCAGTAGTTTTGACAAGTGGTTCTAACTTTGATCAACATGTGAATTTAACCCAAAAGAATTTGTATAAAAGTTTAATTGTCATCAATAGTTTACTTTTTAAGAGATTTTGCGGAAGAGTTATGATAAATTTACTGACTTTAAATTTAACCACGATTTTTGTAAGTTTAGTTTTCCTTATGTAAATCAAACTGTATTAAATTGAAGTTCAATTTATTTATTTATTCAATTGTTTGCATCCTTCGTGGATGCTTCTTTTTCAATTCCACAAAATAATCATCTAATAGCTGAAAAGCTTACAATTGTCACAACTTATAAGTATTTAAACAAATCAAAAACTGAATGTCAACGCTCATATATTACAACTTATGAAATGTAACGATTTCCCGCTAAAATAACTTCGAAATTCACATTCACCGATAACTTTATGTCTAGCCCAAACTCAAAAAGCAATATTTATAGTTGAGCCACAAAAGTTTCGATTCAATGGAATTGCATGACCCTGTAGGCTTTGTTCCCGTTCGGCGTTCTTTATTCTCAGAATCAATCTTATTTGCATCGGTTACGAAAGCAACCAGCAATTTGCATAACGCCATTCAATTTTCCAACGTTTCTAGGTAACGTCGAATATTTTAAAATTCTGACATGCTCTATTTTGTCCAGTTGAGAAGAGCTCCAATTTTTTTAAGTTTATAAGTCGGCTTTAAATGATTGGTAATCGTAGAAAACCTTGTGCAAACACTTAAGCTATGCATTTGTCAGTCGGTTGCTCAGTACAAGCACTTTATGCACCTGAAAAGGTATCCAGGACCGCATCTTGCAACTGGGCCCGTTTACCTCTGTATAATGTATGCTAATGTATTCCACACCTTCAACCCCATACGCCTTCAAAAGCCTTGAAAAACGCTTGCTGTAATCGTTAGCCCTCGCTCAGATGCTGTCGTGTTACTAGTGGCTCTCCACGTTTTTTTTTTTTTGTTCACTTCTTTCCATCCCCAAACGCCCCGCAACTCACTCCATGGTCATTCAATGCTACAAACTAGGTTTCCTTGTAAACAGTTTTTTTGGTTCCTTTAAAGTATCGTTTTCCCCATCGCACTGATTTCTACCAACGAGTGTTGTGACGATGATGCTGTTGTTCCTTGTCAAACGAACCACTCAGTCGCTCGCAGGACATCCGCTCCTGTAAATACACGTCATCGTTTACTGCTTGTCCCGGTTACCCAGCGCCTCGTGAACCAGGCTACCACTCAAACACTCACTCATACAGCGCTGGTTGGCTTTATTGTGATGCTCATGGAGGCGCCTGGTGGGCCGTAGCGGCCGTGAGAGCTTTTTCCGACGGTCGCAGTTCATGTAGACGCAAAGGAGTCCCGAGAGTTCCACTAGCTTACACGACGTTGAAAGGCAATCTGCCGTGCCCTGCTGGGGCCAGTTGCGTCCGTTCGTTGGGCCGTTCGATGCGTGTTTTGTATTCGTGGCGTGGACCGTCCACTTTCAAGCCGTGCGCCTCGCTGAAAGTGTGTAGTTTTGGTGGTTTGTTTTTTCTATTTCCAATGTTTTACGTTACTTGAGAGCATCCAAGTGCCGTTGGCCAGCGTGTGAAGCGTTCGGAATCGCCACCACTCCAAACCAAAGCCATCAAATGTACAGTGCGTGAGTATTAGGCATTTGCAACGTGCTTCCATCGTGCCAACGGGGATGATGTAGTGCACGGTAGGAATACGAAATGAATGGACATCCAAACGCTGCTGTTAGCGTCTTCGTTAGTCGACAAATTTTGGCACGTACCATGGAAATTTTACGAAAATTCAACAGCTATACTGTACGCCACCAGGCGCCTCCATTGGTTTCGCCGAACTCTAACAATTATCATTAGCATCACTCAAAAAAAAGAAAACCTCACGTTATGTGACAGAGTGGCATTTTTCCTTGGCCATGGTAATGGTGAAGCAACCAGAAAGGATAACAATCTCCCAGGAAAATCATGATTTTTCATTTCTTTCGATTAGTGGTCAAATGGGGCCTCAGGGGAACCCACCAGCGTTTCGTCAAATTTATATGTACAAAGGGATGTACGCGAGGCGTGTGCTACATCTGTGCGGGTCTTTGCACTTTCAAGTGTAACGTGATTCCGTTTGCCAAATTCTTTTCCTCTTTTTCCTACGCTCGCCTTGTCGTATTCTACGTGAAAAACGCTCAAGTCAACCCGTGCACACCACGAAAAGGAAGCAAAGGTGGATCGATAAACAAATATTCACTACCCAACGAGCGTGTGCCTTGCGCGCGTGAGTGTATAGGTTGGTGTCTGTGTGAGTGTGTAACCATGCGGTGTGTTAATAACATGGTTTGTTATGCTTCTCGCACGATGCGTGAAATTGCTTCAGTCGATCGTGGACTCCAGGCCGTTGCCTGGAACGAAAAGACAATATTTCTGTTTCATTCCGTTCCTAGAATGTCGGTCACAGTCGTTCTCTTATTCCGTTTCGCTCTCGAGCACCAGAAGGTCGAGATATCAAAGGACCAGAACAGCAAAAAATAACACGACTGGTCCAATAAAATGTGCCGAAGTTTCGTAATTTTAAAAGCGCCTCTTACAACGGCACTTATTGGAGGAACTTTGGCATCCACAAGGCTCACGGGCTCGTCCTGGCGCGAGCGCGAACGCGGAGAGAAAACTCGAAACACACAGCCCTCCAGGGAAGTTACACAGCCGCGGGCAAAATCCTTCGGTATGGATTAGGAGTTGAGCGATGGTACGGCCTGTCGCCACCGCGTTCGGGTGGCGTCTTTGTGTCTCAAACCTGCCACCACTCGCCAACCAGTTTAACCAGCCGTTCCTACCGTCGCTGTGTAACGGAGCTTACTCCCGCGTGCAGAACCATCACGTTCCTCCCACCGAGGGGAAAATCTCCACATAGGTCCGTGACTTGTGAGTTCTGAAAGACTGACGCCGCTCTTCGTATAGCTGTTCGTTTTGGAAACCCTCCCGAGCGTCCCTTTTCGAAACGCAACGCATACAATCTCTTTGCTTGCTAAAAGCAACACCATGTCGTCTAATCTGTCGTCATCGCGCTGACGTCACGCTTTACTTCTGGCTGTTTGCGTGCTAAACATTGCGCTGTCTTCCATGCTGTCCCTGCACGTTGTCCTTGAAATGCCTGAAAGAGAGTCCATTTGTACACCTTTTCTACGTGAGTGCTCATGTGCGCGGGTAAAATGTGCCACGATCCGGGACAACCTATTTTTTTTGTTTTTACTTTATTTTTCCAAATGCACTTCAAAACCCATCGGTGTCGTGGTTCAAAGTCGTATGTAACCGGTCCCATGACACCGCACTGGTCGCCTGCATGTGATTGACATGATGCAATGGAAAATGAATTTTTAATACCTCCCCATGAGAAGCTTTCATGCGAAATGGGTCACCTTGGGGACTACTAGTCTTAATTTTGAACAACGACAATGGTGCATATTCGTCTGTACATCCCAAATGCCTGCCTTTTTGGCTTGTTTACTCAAGTCTTACAAGCCGTACAACTTCTATTCGCACGGTCATTCTATCGATTTAAGCTTATCATTTTAAAGAATACCGTTGTTTTAAGCTTAGGTTGTTTAATTTAAGGTACAAATTGAGCTAACAATTTCTGTTTCTTTTTAAATGACAATAAATTACGAGAAATTTCCTAAACAGACAAAACCACCTGTAATATGGGAGGAATCAATGTTGTTTTAAGAGTGTCCAATAATGCATTTTAAACACAATACGGCAACGTCTGTAATATCATAATAAATAAAAAAATTCATTTTAAACCATCTTTCTACACTATGCAAATTAAGTTTACCGAATAAACCGAATACTATAAACTGATATATTTTCTATAAACTATAACTAACCCAAATGGTTAGTATAATAATAAAAATAATATAATAATAATAACCCAAATGGTTTCTTTTAGGTCACAGAAGCTTTTGTCGTAATGTGGCTAGGTTCGCTTCAAGATGCCTTGCAAAATAATTTAATTTTGGTAAATTAGAAACAAGTTATAAACATGGCAAATTTTCAACTAATTTTGTAAAACACCATTTCTCTTGAAGCACCACATCGGAGTAAATTCCTTAAATTGATACTTTCTATGGTGTCTTCCATGCGAATTAAGTGGTCCATGTTTTAATACAACCGATTTTAATGGCAAACCATCTGTGAACCTAAAATCTGCCATTGGTAAATAAATGGCCTGTGTTTGTATGATTTAAAATGATTGTTATTTGATATAGACTTTAATGTTGGCATCTAATAGTTGACGATTGAAAACATGTTATGCATAATACCTAATATTTTTAATAGAAAACCTTCTGATAAACAATCTGATTTTGACTGAGGGTTAAGTAATTGTCAAAAATAATCTCCTTGAACGCTAGATCCATTAAGGTTTCCATTCGATGCTTCATCTAAATTAGGTAAATTAAACCAGTCAGAATATTGAATCAGTGTAATCCTTTTCATGAAAAAGCAAATGCATCAACAGGGGATTATCTATTGCGATGGACTCTAATTGAAACCTCATACATAGTCATAAAAGAAAAGGAAATCTTAGCACTGCCAAATTTCAAATGTCTAACCTCCGTTTATTGATCTTCTTCAACTGAACAGCCTCGAACTCATGGCTGTTCGCATGCATTTGCTCCCGTTTGGCTTCCACCTAGAAAAAAAGTAGAGACAATAATCAAGTGTCACCAATACAAAAACCAGCCGATGATTCATAGCAAACCCCCCGGAACCGTTCAGCAGGCGCTCAACTCAAACTGTTTTCTCTCGACATTTAATGTTTACCCACCGTGTTCGCTATGGCACGCCGTCGCTTGCCAACTGGAGGGGCGCCAAAGTCGAGTGTTCTCTTTCCAGTGACGCTCTGATTTCGAAGGAAGAAAGATTGACGAATTGACAGAAGATTGATGAATCATTAATCGGGAGTGATTTTTGGTAATCGGACATGCGTTCCTAACAAAACATCCGAGCCGTTTATATTTGTTTTCCATTCTGCTGAGTGGCAGTTCAATTCAACCGATTAAATGTCCCATAACGATAGGAACCCCCACCGTCATGTCATATGGTAACGGTCGAGCTACATATATTCACATCCGGTTACAAAGGGGATTAAAATTCATTCAGGCAGAGTTTAAGGGCCTGATTTTTTAAACAAATTAATGTCTACATATGGATCCATTTATCAATTAACTTAGTATTAATGAATGGTTTCCAAATTTATCCATTGTATGAACATTTGTTTATTTATTTTATTTGTTTGTTTATTTGTTTTATTCATTTGTTATTTTTAAAATGGAACATTATTTTAAATTATTTCAGGAATGCATCAAACTTTGTGAGGCTACTTAGGGTCTCCTAACACATTTTATGCAATAATTAATGTAAAATCATGATTTTATGTTGATCAACAAATCATTGCTTAGTTTAGTCCCATTGTCAATGATTAATCAAGAGCAGTATAAAAAATATAAATCAAAGATGTTCAAAGCACTCCCTGCAACCATCGTGACGATTAACGACAAAGCATTAAGACTCCATGCCATAAAAAAGATAACGTTTGTAGTTACAAAGTGACAAGATCCTTTTGGGTGCTTTGGTGAAATGGTTGTTCCCCTAATACATCTCACTTGAAGCGCTGATCGATAATGCTGATTTGCTCTGGTATCGGGAAGACATTAGATGCCTTAGTCGACTCACGTTGCCACGGTATCGTGCTACCCATTAGGTCGACACTCAGCCTCTGCGCCTTTCGTGCGATTCGACTACACGTTTCGCCAGCGTGTCATCAGGGTAACTATATCCTTTCATCCGTGGCGAGTGCTTTGTGCTACATCTTACGCACCATCCACACCGTTAAGTCATCTTCCTCGGTCGAACCTTGACCGGCCCCACCACCACGGCGACGGAGCCACCACTCCAGCACGGGCCGTTCAAGGCAGGCAAAAGTAAGAGGCATCTTTTACGATTCCGATATTAGCATCCAGTATCCTTTCGAACTCCGAAGCAGTCAGTGCTCGCCGGCTCTTACGGTCGTTTGATTCTGGGCTCCGAGTGACCACAGTAATATTACCGTGTGGTACTAATCCGCATTGTTTCGAGTGTTCCACGATGTTTGGTTTCCTCGAATGGTCGGCTATCAAAAAAATAAAGTGATTATGTGCGATCTTGTGATTGATAGTTAGCCTGATAAAGCCAAGATGGACGGCTAATTATACTGCAGATGCATAGAAAACGGATTCTTTTGGATATATTGTCTGCATAGTTTTGTTTTTTTTTCTTTTGTGTCTTATCTAAACAACACCCGTCTGACAGTGCAACCACTTAACACAAAGAAAAGTCAAAATGAAGATGGATATACATGCAGTTTGGCAGTAAGATTAGTTGTTAACTTTTTCGATTTCCTTATTTATTTTCTTTGCTTAACAAACGGAACATGCCTATATGTTAAAAATTTTACCTCCGTGACAAATGATGTAGACAAGTTTTTGCTCTTGGCAAATGAACTGGTTCAAGTGGATGAGATCATCAGAGTGATATAAAAACGTGGGGGAAAATAGAATCACACTCAACAAAATTGTCTTTCCTCTATACGTGCCGAGTTTGCCTTTTAAGTTCAGCATCTCAATCTTAGTATTTTAACCTATTAATGGGGTTTGTAAAGCTAATAGCAATAAAATATGGTGAATATATTAATTGTTTTTCTGGAAAAAGACTCGAAACTAATCATAATCATCATAAGAAACATGATTTTTTCTTTCATTTGGCAAGTTAAGACATAAGGAATTAATTGCACAACTAATATTAGAAAACAATATCCATATACTGTTTATATAGTTTATCAAGTGAATGAACTTCAAAACCCTGTTCAATTAGAATAGATTTATAAGTGGCGTTTTACTCTGCATATACACTTTTGAAACGAGAATTTTCAGTTAAGTTTTGATAATTATTATTTTGTTTAGAAACATTCATTCGTAATTGGAACAAAACGGTAAAACGCAAATGTAATGTTAACGCTAGTTACTTTGAAAAACCGACGCTCTTTTTTAGGTTAAAATTTAGCAGCTGTTAAAAAATACCATTCAAAAAATATTTATATGGTTTCATGTTAACACATGACTCGTGAAAAATCTGTTGATCATTCAGACGTTATTATATAAATAGATTATATTAGCAACGAGAGTCTGATCGAGTGATCTTTTTAATGTTTCAATAGGCTAGCAGCGTCCCAAGAGGAGGCGCTTCCTGATAAGGACAGCAGCGGGGAGGAAATGGGTCCAAAGAAGGGCAAGAAGGGTAGTCCCAGGCATCGCACCGGCCCTCCACCACCCGGGCCGTCATCGCTGTTCATCTTTGCGGAAGATAATTTTATAAGAAAGTATGTAGTGTAGTGGTAAAGCCGAAGATCGTAGCTAAGGGCACTACCACCGGCTAACCAACGATATTTTCGCACTCTGCCAGGACAACCAAATTCATCATAGAATGGCCGCCGTTCGAGTACGCCGTCTTACTGACAATCATCGCCAACTGCGTAGTGCTGGCGTTGGAGGAGCATCTACCGCGAGGCGACAAAACGGTGCTCGCCCAGAAGCTGGAACTAACGGAGAGCTACTTCCTGTGTATCTTCACGATCGAGGCCGCGTTGAAAATCGTCGCGCTAGGGCTCGTGCTGCACGCCGACTCCTATCTGCGCAACATCTGGAACATGATGGATTTCTTCGTCGTTTTCACGGGGTAAGTGGGGCCACTTTTACTACAACCGGCGGTTAAAAGTGAACATATATTTACCAACAATTTTCTAGCTATCGTGTAAACATTAAACAAGCAAATAGTCTTGTTAACGACCAGTTAGTTTATAGCCCTATAGCTTGGCACAAACGTTAGTGCTAACTCACTAACTATATAAAACAAACATCATAATCAATAGGTTTGCAATGAAGGCCACAATTTTATTTGAGACACCTATTTAATTTAAAAAACTTTTACCCCTAGTTTTTCCTTAGCGGTAAACAATGCAATTTTCTATAGTATTTTATGCGCGGATATACCAACTCCATGCAAGTATAGAATTAGAAAAATTAAAATAGATTAGCTTAGTGTGTTTCTTTGTTGGATACATTCTTAATCAAACTAGCCCTGAAATGTACATTATAAACAAATGCAAAATCATAAATCTATTGCGAGAAACTAGTTCTATAGCTTGAAAACACTATCTACATAGACCTTCCTAAAACACATGTTCGATTAAGATCAGAAACGATGTTGCCAGTTGTAGAACAAAGTACTACATTTGAGGGTTAACATTAGAATGTTCATTGCTTGGAAAGCATGGAGTTATGTAATTCATCAATTGTCCTTTGAAGTTCATTTTACAGCGTACCTCGAATATTAATTAATCATTTCTAGTTCTTCAACATGAGTAATTTAACAACGAATATTTCTGTTACAATCTGAAGTAACATTCCCGATTCTACCGGAAGTGGAATTTTCTCTCCTCAAAACTTTGGAAACAATAGTAAAACTATGGATTATAACAAAATCATAACCCCTTTCTATAGGCTCGTGACGTTGCTTCCTCTTCCGCTCGACGTAGATCTAAGAACGTTGCGGTCGATTCGTGTGTTGCGACCGTTAAAATTAGTTTCTGGAGTTCCTAGTGAGTAGTTTAGTTGATTTATGTAGCGTAGTCATTTCCATTCGTTTGCTCTCATTATTAATATTATTATTAGTGATGAACTTATTATTGGAAGAAAATTCAATCAGTTACTGATGTCATTGTTTATTTGAACGCCTCATATACATATGTTGTGAACATTAGAAAACCCAGTCCAAAAGTCTCATGACGTATAACTGTACAACATATACAATTTCATCCATACCATTAAGTAACACCTCAACCAGCTTCATAGTAGCATATCCAGCACTTTAAGAACCAATCAAAAGCCATGATCATCTTTCTAATGCCTCTGTTTTTTCTATTCACTTGCGTCGCGTTCCGGTGCGACCCTCGCAGGTCTACAAGTTGTGCTAAAATCGATCATTAAAGCTATGGCACCGTTGCTACAAATCGGACTTTTGGTCTTGTTCGCAATCGTTATTTTCGCAATTATAGGATTAGAATTTTACTCGGGAGTTTTGCACAAAAGTTGTTATAGCTTAGAGAACGCCTGTGAGTATCGTCATCCGCTATCGCGATCCGCTTGATCTTACTGTATGCTTCTCTCTTTCTCTGCAGTTGAAATCGTCGAAGAAGGTGACATGCCAACGCCTTGCTACGAAGACAA